>NC_079495.1:3894638-4494638 GCF_030052815.1 Hevea brasiliensis | reverse complement strand
CTTATTAGGAAGATGGGTCGGTTCGTTTTAGTAAGAAGGAAAGTAGGCAAGACAAGTTGGTTATGCAACGAAGGACAAAGCTTTTAAATTCTATGAATTCGGGGTGGTGGGCTCAAGGGACCATGCTTCTTGGTGAGCCTTACATGGTTCTACACCCTAGCACCATCACAAGTCGCAGTCCACCACTACCCTACACATAAGTCAGTAATCTACACCACAAGTGCCACGTGTCAAAAACCCAATTGCATTATCATCACCTGCTCTTTATTCCCTTTGCCGCACCTTAGCACACAAAGGTAAGGGGAAGCATGCCATCAACAGTAGCAAGAAGGAGAGACCACCAGAAGGGAAAGAATAACAAGAAAAAAGAGATGAGTTGGTTGGTTTGGGGTCATGACCTTGTGGGCCATCTTTCTTTTTGAACCTTTTGATGTGGTGGGCCCCTTGATTAAAGCCCACGCATGCCTTCGGATGCGATGGGAAATATTGATTTCATGAACAAGCCGAAGATGCAGAAAAAGAGGAGACGTGGCCTCTCCTATTAAATATAATTTTATTAATAATTTAATCCTTTTATCTAAAAAAAAAAGCAAATAAATAATAAAATATAAAAACAGAAAGCCTACGGCCTGTGGCTGAGGAGGAGACGTTGATTATGATAGATAGACATGCCCTGGGAAATTGTCACTTCTGCTTTTCTACTTCATTTTTTAATTATTTTTATATTAATTTTTAAATTGGCAGGTGGCCGGTCAGTCCATAGTATGGTGCCAGATATTTTTATTGTTCATACATTGCGCAGGCCTTCTTTGGACTATTATAATAATAATAATAATAATATTATTATTATTATTTAAAAAATAAATTAATTTTTATAAAATAATTTTTTTAAAAAATAATTATAAAATATAAATTATTCGTCATAAAATAAATAGAGTTATAAAGCAGTTAATGAATGGACAAACCTATCTCTAGACATGCAAACAAGCTTAATTACCAAAAATTGAGCAAGAAACTTCTGTACATTTTAGGGTATTTTCGTTTATTAAAAAATCATTTTTCACAATTTTTTCATATTTAGAATTTTTTTTAAATTAGTCATTACAAAATATTCATCAAATAAAAAAAATTATATCATTTAATTCTAAAAAACGTATTTTCTCTTTTAAAATAAGAAAATTATTTTTTAAAAATATTTTCACACTTTTTATGTTAAAAAATATTTAAAAAAATTATCAAGAAAAGATATTGAAATTTAAAAATTTATCAATACATTATGTAGACACATATTCATCAATTTAACGGTCATCACTGCTACTTTTAATTGCTATAACCACCGTTGATCAAACAATGATCAATGGCTATAACAAGTGATAATATTGACAATAATTCCAACGTGCTAGTTTTTATATTTTTAATATTTAATAGTAAATATTAGAAAATAAAATTTTTATATAATCTACTTATTTTTAATATATTTTAAATACTACAAAATTATTTTCTCTTTATTTTCGGAATTGCAACAATAGACTTTCACTCCCTACATCACATGTTGTAGCAGGGATAAATTTCAAGAGATATCATTGAAATTTAGGTGTTGTAGTCAAAATATTTTTAATTTAAAAATATAATAAAAAATTTTATTAATTTTAAAATTTTGTATAATAAAATCATTTTAACCCTTGATAATTAATTTATAAGTAATATATTGATGTAAATAATAGACAATTATTATTATTTTTTCAAGATAAAATATTTCTAATTAGCTGTTGCTATATATCTAGCATTTTATTATCTTGTACTGGTGGGATTTTTTTATTATTGATTTGTAAAAAAAATCATATCTAATTTTATTACGATCATATGAAAAAAATAGAATTATTTATATTATCGCTACTCTGAATTGCATAAATCGATTATTGGGAGTTAAAAGAATTTTATTATATAAAATTTAAAAGTTTAAGAAAATTTATATTTATATTTTTAAATTTAAAAATAATTTTATTAAATTCCTAAAATTAAACTATATATTAAAATTTATCCCATAATACACCAAACATATTTCAGGAATTCTGAGCAATCTATATTATGATGCCTCTTGAATTTGCTTGGCTTTTCAAAATCAAGGGATGAAGTTAAAAAAATAAAAAAAAAATAAAAAAAAGAAGAAGAAGAAAGTAGAAAGAAAATATATTCTTGAAATGAAATCTTCTGATCAGAAGCACTTCTTGCCAGTTCCAAGAAGAAACACAGAAGAAGGCATCAAATTCACAGATAAAGGCCGTACACAGCCACTAAATTCAATCATGCAAATCCCAAAGTGGTCTCATTGATCCGAGAAGGCATGGAGATCGGTTCGGTCTAGCCAATTCAAGAATAGAATCGACGGTTCAAGGCTTGGTAAGGAAATGAATTGGAATCAAATCGATTGGCACGGTTCTAGCTAATTTTGATTAATTTAATTTAATTTAATTTCGATTTCAATTTCAATTTTTTTCAATTTTAATTTTGGTTCAAAACCAATTTGATCTACAAGATGCCCCTAGAGCCACAATTTTTTTTTTTTTTAAATCTGATTTAAACCAAATTGAAATCAGTAGTTTAAATTGGCATTTTCAGTTTAGAGCTAGAGAAAGGAGACCAAAATCGACCCTTATAGTCTGATTCCACTTCAAGCTCTTAAAGTGTTAACTTGGACCAACTCTAATTCAGTTCAAGTCTCGAACTGACCTGCTCAAATCTAAATCTGAGTATATATAGAATGTATAATTTTTTTTTATAAATAAAATAATTAAAATAATATAATTGCTTTACTATCAATGGAATGAAATTGAATTTCAATTAAATTTTACCTGCAAAATTAAGAGTTTAAATTCTGAAATTATCTTTATTGAAAAGCTTTTACCTGAATATTACATTCAACCCTAGCATACATGCAATACCACGTATAATTGCTCTAACATGTTCAATTCCCCTCAAACTAATTGCCTTCTCATAAATTAAATAATGCATAATTATCTCTTATTAAACCTTTTATTTTGTCATGAATACATCACATAATTAATAATTAGTGAGCATATGTTACATTATTTATATTGATTTTTGTGATTTCTATTTTTATATAATTGTAAACAGTGATTTAGTATTTCATTCTAAAAATGAAAAACATGTTAATATTTACTATACAAAAATGAACTTGTTTAAAAAATCTTAAACTTAAGGAATTAATCATATTATAAATTTACTAAACTTGACTTAGTCTAGTGGGTATAATTGCTAAGAATTAGAACCTTAAAATTATTAATTAATTATGTTGTGTATCGTAAAAGTATTTAAAATACAAATAATCAAAATAAGTAATTATATAATAACCCTCTTAATATTAGATTATATTTACGGGTATGTCATATTCTACTATCAATAAATAAATTATCAATTATAAGTTTAAAACTATACCACTCATCATTTTAATTATACTTAAAAGAACCCTTATATCAAACTGCTCATATTAAATATATTAATTAGTTCTCCTAATCTGTTTTAGATATAACTGATATATTTACTACTAAAGGGCATCTTAATTACAATGGACAATAGTGCTTTTACTTTGGATTATGCCCTTCTCCATCTTAGGTCAGAGCCTGTATCTTTATAAAACTACAATAGATAAGTGTCACTTTCTTCAATAACCAAAAGTCTTCTTTTTTTCTTTTTTTTAATTGAAAGCCACTTCTTAATAGCGGGCAAAATCAAATTAATCTCTCCATAATACTTTTATTTATAGTGTTAGTCTACTTTATTATAATCTAATTAAAAATTTCACTTAATTACTAATAACACTTAGACAATAATTATACTTTAATATAAAAAATAATCCTCATTTCTATTGAAAAATATCACACAAATTAAAAGAAAATACTGTTCAAATTCCTCTAATATTTTAGTCATCGATCTAGCAAATTGTACAACAATGATTAGGGTTTACTGTATGTATAAATAGTGTTTGTAATCACAAAAAAGATGCGTATCCAACTATAGATTATGGTACATTGTTCTTGGTCCTTGCCAACTTTCTCATATTGCTTCATTGAACTGATGTATCCCAAGGAAGCATCGCTTTCAATCATTCACACCCTTTCTACTTCTGCTTATCCACGTGCTAATTAAAAAAAAATTGGTAGTTGCAATTAGGTAATATTCAGGTTAATTTTATGTGTATATTGATTAATTTATATTTTTTTTTACATAAATTTAAAATATATAATTAATTTATTTCAATTTAATGATATTGTAATTATTTTAAAAACAATAAAAACTTAAATTTAAATTCTAAATGAAACTTGAATTTTGAATATCTAACCTAAACCTTGGCTTAACTCAATCATATTAAAGGATATCGATACACTAAAATATAAAGGGTCTTTAATTGGATGACACACATGTATTTTAAATAACAAATTAAAATAAGAACCGGTTTAAGAGAAAATGAAGTAGAAGAGCTCGAGCCTTAACTAAAGAGGTCAGGAAAGACAGGCTTGATAAGGTCATAGGACGCGAAGAGGTCGAATTATCATTTTGCTTGAACCTTGTGGATAATTATGCTGTACGAACCCCTTCAATCATCAAGCTCCTGATGACTACTACTAACTCCGAAATATATAATTGGAAGTAGAGAGTGACCTAGTACCTAAGCTTCCGACCCTCCAACCAATTTGGGGAGACTCAATAATAATGATAAGTTGTTGGACATGCCTATTGCATGGATAGGTCGGATAGATCAATACGCCGAGCAGACGATTTACCTAAATGTCATTGACTAAGTCTGTCAAGGTTGTCAATATTACAAAAGTACTTAATTTGATGTTGAAACGAATATGAATGATTTAGGCAGGCCACTTGCTGGAACCTCACATGTGTCGGGTGAACATTGATTCTCTAGTTCTATAAACAGGATCAACCTCTCACGGGAGGGGACATCCCTTTCTGAGTCCAGGCTATGCTTCAATTAAATCATCCCTAAGAGCCCTCCAAATCATATGATGGACAAGTAGCTAGGTTAAGTCCAACCCAGTCGATGATCCTCATTGACCCAAACAAACATGTGTCAGCATATCATAAGCCCATGTAATTGTGAGTTATCAGATGCTTAATCTCTTTCACTTGGACTTTGCTCGTGCCCATATTACTTGGCTTAGAAGTATAAAGAGATCATAAGATATCAACTTAACTGTTGGGAGAATCTCATACCCAAAATCACGTAACTACATTCTCATAGCAAGCCGAATGGTTGAGATTGATAGTTAATTGTCTAAAATGGCTCTAACGACTATAAAGAAATATTATAAAAAGGGGATCAAGGTCATATAAAGTACTTTTTCATGATTATTATCTTCTTTACACTATCACTTTTAACCTTTCATCTCTCAATAATACAATTTAATTTGAGTGTTAGAGTGACTATCATATTTACAGGTTATTGTTAATTAACGAGACCTACTAAGAATCTATGGCTGCTTCATCTTCATATATATATATATATTGTGATATATGAAAAATTCTTATCTAAATCTAGTCTATCATGAGTTTAAAACACAAATATATGAAACTTATATATTTAATATGTGAATCTCAGCATAATCTTATATATTTGTTCTATAATGAACTAGGTGTAGACAAGAAAAATCTTGTCACAAATGATTTTAGACTCACCAGGTTGGTTTTGCTTGGGAATTAAGGAAGTCCCAGATATGGAAAACATTTAAATTTGTTTTCATTACAAAAGCACCTTATCATCGATCGGTCACCACTTTTCCTTAAATTAGTAATGGGTGTCTGTCTTCTTCCTCGTCTCTGTAATAAACTATAATGGATTTTTTCATAGTTAACACAGAAACTCTTCACAGATTACATGGCAGATTCCTTACCCTTTGGTCAAGGATTCCACACCATCTTCTACAAAAATACACAAAATTTTCGGCTTTTTGAGCAAATTTTAATTTATTTTCAACACTGTCATTTCCAGATATTCCATGTTAAACAACAGTCGACATGCACAAAATTATATAAAAACAAAATAAATTAAGCAACAAGTTGATAAGCACAAAATTATATAAAAATAGAAAAATGAATGCATGGATGTATAGGGGTAGGCAATGAATAAGATGACAGAAGCATTGTTTGTATTAGACAAAGTATAAAACACAAGGCAACAACCTCTCCATTATGTGTTCCCAACATGTACTAAAAATAACAAGTAGTCCACCCTTTTGTAGGGATGAAAAGGGCGTCTGAATCTACCTGGAAATTGAGGTGGGTTTTGTCTCTAACCAATACATATCCATCCAACTATATGATTTTTAATCATAGATTACAAATTCACAGCATTCAGACAGGAAGAGAGTTATGATTTTGGTCCCTATTTGTGTGATTAATAATAGAGAGAGATGAGTGTGTGGAGAAGATTCAACCACGACTGTCACAAAAGAAATGAAAAGGGTCGTCTCCCAATTGGACAAATCTTATCTCATCTCTCTGCTTTCATTGGAAAGGGAAGGGATCTGTGGATTTTTCAAAGACCATGTTCGGAGATTATATTATACAACGGCATGGTGATTTCATATAAAAGGACTTATATAAAATAATAAATCAATCATAAAATAATAATTAAATTATAATAGTATTAAAAAATTTAATTTTATTCATATGTTAAAAATAATTTTTTTAAAATAATAAGTATCATTTTATATTTAATTATTACTCTATGATTAATTTATCATTTTATATTAAATATCGATATAAAATTACAATCGTAACATATAATATCTCTCATTTTTTCACTCTAATCCCTTTTTCTTTTCTTTTCTTTTCTCTCTCTTTCTTAATTTAATTCCTTTTAAATTTATGATTTTTTTCCTAATATTATATTCTTCAAATATGAAATCTGAATTCTATCTTTTAAAGTGCACTAAAAATACTTAATTGAATAATTTGTCAAATGGGAAATTATTGAGTTTGCCCTAGGAATGGCCACACTTCATCATTGCTGTCATGCACGTGACATAATTCATTCAATTTCTCATCTCTTTCGATCATAATCAAAATTCACTATCTCAAGGACAAGGACCACTCGTAATTAATTAACCCTTTTCTGTTTTTAACTTAAAATAACTTTTAACCCAAAAGGGTATTGTTTTTAATTACCCTTTTCCATTTACCTTGAGTGTGAAATCTCATAAGATACCCAGTGAATATATATGTACTAGTTTGTAGAAGTTACTTGAAGGGAGGTTTAATTTCCACGTGCCCAATCAGTGAAGATCTGCAAAAACAAAGTGCTATGCCGGCCCTTGGATGGGAACACAGGTTATCAATAACAAGTAAGTGGGTTGGCCCCATCATTTTGATTTGTTTGCCAATGCAGTAACATGGGATGTTTGTTTCTTAATCACGCCAAATAAAACCCTTATTATACTTCACCTGTGCTATCCCAGCTCAAAATTCACTTGACTGTTGTTAAAGTTCTTTGTAAGTGAATGATATGTAAACTCTACTGTAGAGGTTTCTGGCCTCATTAGAGTTCAAATATAGATGAGGTATCCCATAATCTTTTCGCTTCAAAATATATAAATCAGAAAAAGAAAGGTTATGAGAACCAAATTACAGGGAAAATAATGATTGAAATTTTTGCATCACGCAAAACCTTAAAGTACCTTTGTACTTACGCAGTCTCACACAGTCACAGTCTCTCTTCTCTTCTCTTCTCTTCTCTCTCTCTCTTTCTTTCTTTCATTGTCCTATCCTGCTATAGCTATTTGAAATATTCCCACTGTTTCTACATCACACCCATAATCATCACGCCTCTACCAGCCCACAATCACCCTCTCTCTCTCTCTCTCTTCTCCTTCCCCTCACATTCCCTTCTCTATATCAAAACACCATAATTAAACTCTACTTCTTTCTCTGTAATGTCCATAAACCACTTCTCTTCAGACCTTCCAGAAAGTCTCTGGTGGCCTCACCACCTCCACCACCAAAAACTATCCATCATGGAACCAAGCCCAAACTCTAATGCATCCCTTTACCCTATGCCACACAACTCCAATTCTTCTTGGCCTTCTCATCCCTACCCCCAATATCACCACCACCACCACCCCATGTTCTCTCCCCATAACCCCTCTCTCAATTTCAGTCTCAACCGCGAAGACGATGAAGAACAAAACCCTGAAGAAGAATCACACCACCACCACCACCACCAAGCAGAACTGGAAAAAGAAACCATGTTCGAGAAACCCTTGACCCCAAGCGACGTTGGGAAGCTAAACCGTTTAGTAATACCAAAACAACACGCGGAGAAATATTTCCCTCTCGGCGGTGACTCAGGTGATAAAGGGCTCTTACTGAGTTTCGAGGACGAGTTAGGCAAGTGCTGGAGGTTCAGGTATTCATATTGGAGCAGCAGTCAAAGCTATGTATTGACAAAAGGGTGGAGCAGGTATGTGAAGGAGAAGCAACTCGATGCAGGCGATGTCGTTTCATTTGAACGGCACCGTACGGAAGGTGAGAGGCTGTTTATAGGGTGGAGGAGAAGAGGAGATAACAGCAGCAGTGGGGTGGTGGTGCAGGGTAGCAGTGGTGGGGTGTGGACTAGGGGATTGTATTCTTCTTCATCTGCGCACCAACCTTATCAACATGGCCATGAGGCTAATGTTTCTACTGGTGTCCCATATCAATCTGAGTGTCTTCATGCAGGTATCATAATAAATTAAATAAAAAAAAATTCAGTTTCTTGATTTATTTATTATTTTTTAAATGGGATTTTGATTATTGAGTACGAGCATTAAAGTGCGTGAGAAACACCTTCCAATTAGTTTGGAGGAATGTGATTGGATTCTGCTAATTTTCAGAGCTTGTCTTCAGTAATTTTTTTTACCTTACACATTTTCCATATAAATTCCCTCATTGAAAGATGGCATTGTTCTAGGCTGCTGAGCATTGATTTCTAAATAAAATGAGTGTAATTACCACTAATTATGAGAGATTAAATCAAAATTGCATGTCTAATTTGCGCATTATTATTGTTTTCAGGGTCTGGTGTGCAGAACTCAAAGAGGCTGAGGCTATTTGGAGTAAACTTGGAGTGCCAAATCGATGAATCAGAGCCATCTACACCAGATGGTTCGTCTTTATCAAGCCAGGGTCCAACCCAACAGCAACTCTACAGCTTTTACTCATCAGCTTATTAAAGCTTCTTCTTCTTCTTCTTCTTCAAATAGCAGTCGTAGTCACATGGTAAGCTACATGTAGTTTTAATATAATATAAATTTAGCTTAAAAGGTAAGTTATAACTTCTAAGCTTATTCTCTACTGTATAGTTTTGATTTAGCTGTTTCTTATAGAGAGACAGATTACTATATAATAATAGTAAAGAGATTAGTTGATTAATGAGGCCAAAGGTAGGCCAACCCCAGCACATGTTCAAATTGCATTAGTCTAAATTTTGCAGCTTTGATTAAGAAGGTAGCTCAGGTGCTAACTGGCCTCTTTTATCTTTTCATTATCTCTTGATTATATTAAAATAATAATAATTATATAGTTAGAGGTGTGATGGGTTTTGATTAGTGAGGCCATTAGATTCTTAATCAAAAGAGGTAATGATGCTTTTCTTTTCTCATTTATTTATTTAATTTTGGCATTTTTCAAGGCAGAGTTGAATCAAAGCACGTAAAGCAAACCGACCATAGCCGAACTATCCAAAATTAGAGTTTTAGTGTTGAATTGGTCTTCTGCTTCTAAAGTTGAACACATCTTTCATTCTTTTTCCTTCATCAACCTTCCTGTCCCTACCAATTAGCTTTTATTTCAATAGTGATGTTTAACTTGTTTTCTTTCTTTCTTTTCTTTACCTTTTACTTGGGTTGAGGGAAATAGAAAAAAAAAATCATTTTTTCAAATTCTTTTTTTTAGACAATAAATTGAAAAGAGAAATGAAGAGAAAAGAGAAGAAAGGGAAAAAAAATTATATTTCTACTAAATCAATATATTTCTCTCTAAATTAATGAAAAATAAAGAGAAATAGATATTATTTATATTAAAATATTTTAATACTTTTCTACAATATAATAGACATAAAAAAAGATATAATAGTTATTTTATTTATAAAAAAAATTATATTTCTCATCTATTCGTAAATTAATTTTTTTCTTTTATTCTTTCTATTTTTTTTATTTATTTTTTTAATTTCTCCTACATAATTAAGAATTTAGATAAAAGGGTTAGTATTGAGACTGAAAAAGTTCAGATTTCAATTTAACTATTAAAATCAAATCAATTAAAAAAATAATCCTTCTATTCCTTTACTTTTTTTTTTAATTGAAAATTTTATTAATATATTTTAATATATCAATAAAAAAAAAAACACATGGGAACATATGAAATGGGTTTAATACAGGCCTGCAGGCGCAAAAGCCAGATATAATATTAACTAATTAATTATTTATTTTTATTTTGCTAAATTATTGTTGATTTTTAATCAAAGAAAAGTAATGTGAACTGGAAGCCATACTTAATTAATTAATGATAATTATTTTTCATAAAATTAGTGTGTGATTGTAGCAGGATATCACTTATTCACTAGCTGTCAACCGGATGAGATATCAAAATCACCGAGGATAAGATCTATGGATGTGACATCCCCGGATTTGACTTAATTGAACACTTCCTACCCCCACTCCACCCCCACTGCCCTCTGGGCAGGTCAACAATATTTTATCAAAATTTTTTCTTTCTTTATCCCTGAATTTCAGGTGCAAACTTCAAGCCAGGTAGAGAGGGGAAAGAGTTGAGAGGAAATTGGGAAGGGGATGAGAAGGATGGGAGATGGGGCCCAATGAAAGTCAGGTGGGTACTAATGGTGACATATGCAACTGCCAAATGGGAAAATGTAGTGTGGTTTGGGAATTGAAATAGGAGGAAGGAATCTATTTGTGCACTGTTGAGATTCTTCCTGAAGATTTTTCATTAGGTATCATAATCATATTGGAAGGCAGGTGGTATGGTGGTGGTGGTGGTGGTGGATGGGTGGGTGGGTGGGTGAATTGAATTGATGGATGGCAGCCCAGTAATGTTCTACAACTCCACTTCTCTCTCTCTCTCTCTCTCCATGTCAATCTATCCAACCATCAAGCAAAGCTGTTTTTATTCTCTTATCTTTTTTTTTTCATAGTAAAGAGAGCATGTTCTTTCTTTCTTTACCCTCATCTCTTATGTAATTGTAATTTACTTCAATTCAGGAAAAAAAGCACAAATTTTTGAATGGAAGGTTTCAGCTTAAACAAATCATTTGACAAGAATATTGATACAGCATTATCCCACAAACATACGTAAATAGTTGGCTTCATGTAGAACTACTATGCAATCAAACGTTGATAAACACCTAGTACTTTTGATACAGAGGTATCGAGTTCAAATCCCATTCCTATTTGGATTAACCTTTAGACAATTTGGTCTATAATATATTTTATTTATCCCATTGTAACCATCCTTGATAAATTCAACATTTGAAGCTTTTTTGTTAAGACAAGCTGAGCAATATCTGATAAATGATTGAGGATCCATTTCCTAGGTCTTTTCAAACATTCTAATCAGCAACAAATTCAATTACAGTGTAACAAAATGAGTAGATATGCTACCACCAACTAGGTCCAAAATGTTATATATATCAAAGAAGTGGACGGCAAGAGCAAATTGTCAAAGCAGAACAGCATATATGCTCACCCTAATGGCAAACGTCTGTGGCTAATAAAATATTGCAGTCCACCAACTAGAAATAGCTTTTAAAGTATTAAAACAAAGCATAGACAACAGATCACTCTGTACAGGGTCACGGACCACAACCTTGTAGCTTGTGATCACATGTTCAGCACAACTTACAAATGAACTGAAAAGATTAATATAATTGAGTAACAAAAGAATAGGAAAGATACGTGCATTACCTGAGTGAATGACCACAAAAAGTGTCAAGTGATTGTCAGGGCCCAAAAAGATTGAGGCGCAACAGATATTATTGACTCTGCTAGCGATGGTGTCGAATGTTTAGTGCTCTACAAGTGGAAGGGTCCCTAAATATTATGCAGTTATCATTCGCATAAGGCAGTGGCCAATCAAAATGAATGAAGGGACTTGTATAATGCATTTGTCCTGTAAGAATAATGTCAATCACGACTAAGTACAGTAGAAATATAGAAACACCATGTGAGCATTTCTTTTTCCCTCTTATAGCTTGTCCTCTCTTCAAGCTTTTTGCTTTTGGAATCCTGGATCAATCTCACATTTACTTCCCTTCTTGCACCTGCCAAAGAAAAAAATATCCTATATTACAATCCCCTCAGGATTTAAAACAAGCATTGATGTTCATATTAGTATTGGCACTGTCTAAAACATAATATGAAGTGTAAAACTATCTACATAGATGAGCATGTCTTTATCAACTAATCTCCAGAAAATACCACTCAGATGGCCAGACACTTACTTTTGGAAAATAACATTTCATCTCATAGTAGGATCAGATACATATTATCTGCAGACAAGAAACATATCAATTTCTTGTTCCCAAGGCTCCATCGCTGATAGGCATAAATATGTATCAGCTACTAGTGATGGAATGCTAATCACAATATCATATCCCTGAGAAGATTTAAAGTAAAAGGCCACGTGCTTGAAAAGACGCGAGCAAAGCCAGCCATCAAGCAGCAGGTGGGATGTGGAAACCCCACTAACAAACACTTGAAAAATAAAGCCACAAACAGCTTCTTATTAATAGTAGACTCTGCTTTAAAACAGTAAGAGAGAATGATACGTCAAATTGTTCTCCTTGTGATCATCAAAGCAACTTTCATTAAAAGGTTAATTAGTAAGCAGTTTTTCTAATCCTGCAGCAGTATGGTCCACCCAGTTTTCCTCATTATGCAAGTTATAATCAATCCTCTGCCTCTCTTCCACACATTGCACTTAATGCATTCACCCTCAAGTATTATGATCCAAAGTGTCTGCCACACACTTGTTCTCTGCAAAACAGTCAGCCACTCTATCCAGTTGTATCTCAATAGATGCTTTCCGCTTCAAAGATCAGTAGCAGCAATAAAATCTTCCCATTTAGTGCTCAGGGGGTCATCCCCGCAGCAACAACATCACCTAACCTAAAATCAAACTGATAAGAAGTAGCATCAGAAAGCATAAATCTTCACATTATCTTATAAGGATGCGTGCTCAGCGCCCTCTCAAATAATAAATAGTCATCAAAATTTTGTTTCAGAACTATTAAAAAAAAAAATCCTGATTGCTTCTGTTGTTGGATGAAAGATTCAGACTGTTCAGCAGAGAAAGCAACACCAAAAAGGATGTAAAAGAGGCACCAAAATAAAGAAGACAAAAAGGAAATAAAAAACAAGACTTCCATTTATTTTTCAACAACAGAGTTTAGAGGCTTCCAAAAGCTTCACAACTAGTTTAAAAATTATGTGTACTTTAAAAGTTCTGTTCTTTGTGTTCCCTTAATCCTTTGAAATAAAAGAAAATATAATTTTGCATACAACCTGCTGCCGCGCGACTACAGTCAGCAGTTATCAGGTAACGATGAGCTTTCACTTAATCGATATAGTTTTCTCATAAGAAGCAAATGACACTTAAGCTTTCACTCATTACCACATGATGAGATAGAGCTCAAATTATCAGGATGAAAAAATTTTAATGCTGTCAATGGGTTCATAATATCCATAAAGAAATTATATACCAAAAGGTTTTCAGTGTATCCATAGTTTTCAGACTAGGCTTAATGTACAATGGAATCCCCATAAGAGGATGAATCAACCTAGAAACTTCTTGCACTCTTTTTGCTAGGGCAGTAACTTGACAAAATTAAAAAGGACTATTACTTGCATGTGCAATAAAAAAACTTGCATTGCCTCAGTTACAGTAATCAATAGTCTTCCTCTTGTTGAGTTTTAGATTCTTCTTTCTTCTCCCTGACCTGCTGGACACCTTCTTGATATCCTTCTATAAAACTTTTGAGTGCATCTCTATATGCAGAAGCTCTTGTCATGTACACCCGCTGCAAAGCAGGCCTTAATGTCTCCAAACCTCCTCTTGCAGCCACCGCTATTAATTTAATTTGCAGCAGAAAAGAACATTGAATGTTAGAGTTTAATGCAGGAAACCACAGGTTCACAGAAAGAAATAAAGCTACATCAAAACACTAAAGAGACTTCATTTTTCCTTATGTCTGTAGTAGGATGAGGGGGGAGGGGGGGTTGTGGGGTGTGGGCGGGGAGGAGGAGGAAGAGGAGTTTAGGAGTAAAAAGTATTGTTACATAATTCTGTAGAATATTTTACCCAATGAATTTCCTTAAAAACGTAATGTTTTTATGGCATATTGCATATAAATGCTCCTTTAGGTGCCTCTAAGCATCAATAGTTCCTTTTCCAAAAACAAAATCCCCAGATATTTGTATCTCACCATAAAGGAATCGTTATGAAAATCTACACACAATGTCAAAATAATCAGAACACAGTTTAAGTGGTTCAGTAATTAGCCTACTCCACAAATCAATCCACTATTAAGGGAAAAATAATACAACCACTAATCAGCCTCACACACTCACAAACCCTTTAACCAATACATCCAATGATGTTTACCCTCTCAAGCTAGTGGTCTCTCTAGCACTCTCACAAACTCAACCTTACAGAAGCTTATTTCAAATTCACTTGCATATAATAGCTTTGCCTGCCATGAGTCTTGGCTATTTATAGTGTAGAGCTTGGTCTCCAAGCAACGCGGAGTGGACATCAAGTATTACAGTAGAATAATTGGTCCAACTCAAAGTAAGCTTCACATTTCCCATTGCAATTCTTTTTAATGTTACTTAGGATTATGGGCTGTATCACAACAGGAATGTTTGTATACAAGAGGCATGATATAACCTTGTAAAATTACAATCACAAGGCAACACCCAAAAACAAATTCACTAAACTCAAACCCCCAAAGTAGTTGCCTTGCAAAATTTTAAAGGCAGGACAGATACCAACTAGAGATTTCCAAAAAGTAGCTCCCCTCATACCCAAATCATCTGATTCAAAATTACCAATTTCAACTACCAAGAGAAAAATGCAACAGATAATTATAGCTTATCACCTCCATAGCTGGACCATATGTTTGACTCGCTAAATAGAGATTCAATATGAATGAAAAAAAGAAATGTTATATAGGAATGACTTTTCAAAATCCACTTCTGACTTTTGAGAAGAAGCATGTAATTGAGTATTGCTTCATTAATTAGGTTTTAAAATTAGAAAACTTATTAAGTTGTGGAAGTATGAGTATCTAGGAGTGTGTGTTTGATTTAAGTGTTGAAATTTACCTTAGAAGTTCCCTTCTAGTTTGTAATCCTATAAATATGTAAAGTTAAGGATATCTTAATATGTAGTCAATTTCTATAAAATTTCAAACCGGCTATGTTATATGGTAGTGAGTGTTGGACACTGAAAGAGTCGTATGCATCTAAGATAAGAGTTGCAGAGATGAAAATGTTAAGGTGGATGAGTGGCCATACTAGACTAGATAAAGTCCGTAATGAAAGTATTAGAGAAAAGGTAGGAGTGGTGCCAATTGAAGATAAGTTGAGAGAAGGGAGATTAAGGTGGTTTGGTCGTATGAAGCTAGACACACGGAGGCTCCAGTTAGACAAGTAGAGCACATTAGGTCAGAGGATAGAAAGAAAAAAAGCGATAGACCTAAATTGACTTAGAGGAGAGTAGTACAATATGACTTAGAAGCATTACACATATTCTGAGGATTTAACCCAGAATTGTTCAGAGTAAAAAAAGAGAATCCATATAGCCGACCCCAACTTTTTGGGATAAAGGCTTAGTTGAGTTGAGTTGAGTTCTATAAAATTTCAGTTCTTTTACTTTCTGATGGACTCTATAAATCATTTTCCTTATTGATTCTAGGATATTTGAGGCTTAGGCATGTTCTAGCCCCGTTAGTGTGCTTCTTTCCAGTGTCAACTTCTATTGCTATCCTCATCACGTTTCTACCCTTTCTAACCTAAAAATCAATAATGAAAAAAAAAATGCATGTTCAAAGTTCTGCAATCTCACCATCAATGACAATCATGTAAACCACTAAAGAAAAACTTGATTAATAGTTGACAACACCAATCACAATGGTCAATCCACGAGATTGAGGATTCTTACCAAGATCTTCAAATACCGAGGGCTCTTTCTCTTGTGTTGAAGTGTTCTTTCTTCCATTGGGCTTGTCTTCACTTCCTTCCTCCTTCTTATAGTCGTTTGGCCGAAGATCAGGACCAATATCCCGTATCCAGCTTGCAGCATAAAGTCTTGACGCCTCCTTCAACACCTGAAGCACAAATAAACAAGGCACTTAACACTTGAATCTTTAAGCAAAAACCTTACGTTTACAGCTTCAATAATAAACAAACTTCATGCAACAAATATGTGAAATGTACCCAATTTAAGAGCTTGACATAAATTAACCACTACCCACATCAAGACAAAATCCCAAGAGAATTCCTTTAATCTCAAACGCCCATTAACAACCCATAAGAAAAATGCTAAAAAGACATGAAAATTATAACAATTCATAACTATTGAAGCTTCTGCAAACAAATTAAAAGATAATTGAGATAAGTATAAGCAAAAGAAAAGAAAGAAGGCCCATACTAGGAAGCGTTCGTGCCAAGTCAATTTGCGACGCTTTTTGAGATGAGGAGGGTCAGGCAGCGATGAAGGAAATGCTATTTGTTTGAGATCGTAGCGAATGTAATCGTACACCTTTCTGCTCACCACTCTTAGCTTCATTTCGACAAGAATAAAAACAAAACGGGAAGTGCGAAGTCTCTAATCACCAATTCTTGGCCCTTTTAATGGAGGGAGAAACTACAGAAATTAATTTCTTTCCACTGCGTTATTAGAGACGGCAACGCCAGACCACCTAGGGCTGGGAGAGGCGAGGAAACAGCAGAAGACGAGTGATCAACATTGTGAAGGTCACTGCCATGCTCTGTTCTTCGCTCAAATTGAACAAATTTATAATTAAGTAGCCCTTATTTGATTTTAAGTAATAATTTAATCTCAAAATTTAATTTTATTAACAAATTTGTTTTAATCGTTTAAATTGACATTAAAATTTTTTAAATTAAAAATAATTTAAGCGATGAAATTTAATTTTATTAACAAATTAATTTTAATCGTCTAAATTGATATTAAAATTTTTTAAATTAAAAATAATTTAAGCTATAAAATTTATTTTATCAATGAAATAATTCCTAAAATTTTATTTATTAAAAAAATCATTATTACTATAAAATTATTTAACACTTTAAAAATTTTACCATTTAAGTAATTAATTCTTTCCCATTTTTCTTAAAAAATAATTTAAATTTATCTCCTGCTTACCTATTTCTTTAAATAACTTTTTATTTAACTATTTATATTAATTTTATATATCAATAATTTTCATTATTATTTTCTATTTGTTAACATTTTTTTATATTTTATAATAATTTTTTTATTTTTAAAATAGTTATCAATTTGTTTAATTATTAATTAAAATTTTTTCAAATCGTACACTTTAAAGATAAAGAAAAATTAATTGGATTATCTCTTATTAGTATAATAAATTTAAACATTGATCCTATAATAATAATAATAATAATTTTTATCTTTACCTTTTCACTAACGGCCAAAATTAACCCCTTTTAATTTAGCTTTATTAACCCCATTTGTTGATTTTAATGGCTTAATTAATTATAAAACTATTATAAACATTAATTAATTGATTTTCAGTTAAATTTTAGGAGCTAATTTAGCTATTTGGCCAAAAAGATTTCAACATATGGTCAATGGCCGAGAAGAAGGCTTTATTTTGGGACGGCCAATCACGATTATTAAACGGGTAAACTAATAAATAAATAAAAACAAACCAACAAACTAGTAAATATCAATTTTAGTTGATTTATTTGTTATCAGGCAAGTTATCCTAAAAACTATCCTAATCCAACTAGATTAATATTCATTATCAATTATTCAATTCTATATCGAATCCGATTATTATTATTTAAAAAATATCTAAATTTATTTAATTATATATATTTTAATTAATAATTTATATTTAAAATTTATTATTATTAATTTATATTTTCAAAATTTAATAATTTCATAAAATATTTAAATTGTATTTAATTTAAAATAAAATATAAATTTATAAATATTATTATAAAATATATATATATATATTATTTTTAATTAAGTATTTATATAAATGAATTTAGATAGCGAATACCCAATATACAAAACTTGAATTTGATCCGAATATGTCATAGGTACTATTATTCAAATATGAACCTCTCTGAAATCAGACTATATATATTATATAAATCCATCTTATTAGAATTTAATTAGGTCAGATACTCATAAAAAACTTGATTTGTTGCCTTTCCTAATTCATCATCTCCCCACTTAAGGCTACATTCACCTTTTCTTCCACTATCATCAAATAATAAACGATTAATTATAAACTCAAAATTATCTATCATGGAACCAAATTATACCAAATACATCATCACTTCAAATTGCTTATAGTAAATATATTATAGTTCATTTTAGTTTCCTCTAAACATAATCAATATATTTACTATTTTAATTATATTATACACTGTAAAAAGTATCTTTAACTATAATAGATAGTAATTTTTTTCTTATCACTTTAGGTTGAAGCCTTTTTCTTCCATGGGCAATAGCCCCTAATTACATTGGGTGAAAACACCTCTCTATAATGGGTGGACGCTCTATTAATTGACAAAATTGAATAACCTCTTTATAATACTCCTATTCATAGTGCTAAATCATTCAATGCTAATATAATTAAGAAGCCAACTTAATTTATAAATAACAATAAAATAAAAATTCTATTATATAATAAAGTAATAGTTCTTTCACTCAAATTAAAAAAGATGTTTTCTAAATTCACTAGAATTTTCTAATAATTTAAAATTTTTTTATAGTAGTTTTATGCAGTGTTATTCAACCCAGTCCAAAGGTTGACCCGGTGAAGGGACTGGGTGAATTGGTCAATGGTTCAATTAGTGGGTCAATGTTCAATCAGTAAGTAATTAAAAACTAATTAATTAAAATTAATTAATATAAATAAATATAATTAATTAAATTTTAATTATTTAAAATAAAACTTTAACATTTATTAAGTTATATTTAATAAAATTTAATGGTATTTTTAAATTTTATATAAAATAATTAAGTAATATGATGAATAAAAATTTCTAATAATTTATAATTTTTAAATATTTATGAAATATTAATTATATATTAAAAAATAATACATTAAAATAAAAATATATATAGCTACTAAGTTAACTCAATTGATTTTGATTTTAGAAACTTTTTTTATAAGGTTTTAAGTTTAATTTTTTATAAAAAAAAAGAGAGATTTTATTGAATAATTAAACCACTCAAGTCAATTAGGTCACATCGATTTTTCAGTTCAATCGTCAGGTCAATCAGGTCGCTTTTTTGACTTGTTCAATTATAAGCTCAAACTGATTTGAAGGCCAGTTCATCGATTCACTGACTCAATCGATCGGTTCAATCTGGATTTAATAATGATGATTTTAAGTGAATTATAATTGAAAATAAAAATTTAATTTAATATAATTTGATATGAAGGCTTACTCTATTTAAAATTAGAGAATTTATTTTTAATGCAAATTATTAAATGATAAGTAAGATCATGATTATGAAATTCGTTGAAATAATATATTTATATTAATTATTAACTAATCATTAAATGTAAATATTATAAAATTTATTTCCTTAAAAAATATTTTACATAAGTTTTCTTTAAAAATAATATTTAAAATTTATTAGGTAATATTTCATTAAAAATAGAAAAGTTTAAAGAAAAAAAAAAAAACAATGTTTTATATTATCTCCAATAAGTTGGTTTCAACCTTTTTCCTTTCTCTCTTTCATTCACGACGATTATCACTAATTTCGGTTTTTTTTTTTTCTCAATATTTTGTAATTATCTTTGTATACTTTAAAAAGTCAGCAGCAATATTTATAGCAAAGCCAATTCTAAAATTGACAATATCCCATCAATAATTCCTTTGATTTTCCATAAAACAATAGTCTCTCAAAACAATTTCAGCCACAATATTCTTCCTTCTCTTTCTTCCAAGACCTCTTCTTATGGATCCTCGTCAACCCTCAGACCAAAAGCACCACCTATTTTCTTTCCCTATTATAATCAAAAGAGAACTTAGGTATGCAATATTTTTTCTCGTCATCCTAATCTCTTCAATCTTTGTCTTAGAACTCATAACCACTCCCCATCAATTTTCTCGTTTTAGTTTCTTGTCACAAATCCTATTAAACAATGAAAAATCATCAAAGGGAGCCTGTGATTACTCTTATGGAAGATGGGTTCGAGATCAAAGTTATTATAAGATTCAATCCTACGATGAAACTTGCCCGTTTCTCGATCCAGGCTTTCGGTGTCGTCGGTGTGGAAGGAAAGATGCAGAGTATCTGAACTGGAGATGGAAGCCCGATGGCTGTGAAATACCAAGGTATACATATAGGGAAGCTTCTTTTATCATGGAAGTTAATTTGATTTGAGGGTTAACTGTGTGTATGTGTGGGAAAGAAAAAAAAAAAAAAAAAAAAAAAAAAAAAAAAAAAATGATGAAGAAGTGAGTTGAAAATAAAATTAAAAAAAAAATAAATTAATTAATTGAATCATATAAAAAAAAAAAATTAAAATTTAATCTTTAATTTATATATATATTCTGTAATTTATTTAATAACATTCCAATGAACGCGTCCAAATTTAAAAATAAAAAGAAAGCTCGTCCAGCATTTGTTTTAATTTTTTTAATATTTAATATAAATATTATTTAAATAAATAATATTATAATAAATAATATTATATATTATAATATTTTTATTATAAAAAAATTATTTTTTAATTTAAAATTAAATTAAATTTTAAGTAAATAAAAAAACTAAAATATAAAATATTATTATAATAAAATAATTAAAAATTAAAATAAAAATCTACACGCTATTTAGTAGCGTTCAAATTTTATTTTTAATTTTTTAATTATTTTATTTTATATTTTAAATAAAATATAAATATTATTTTAATAATTAATATTATAATAATTAATATTGTATATTATAATATTTTTATTATAATATTTTTATTATAAAAATTATTTTTCAATTTAAAATTAAATTAAATTTTAATTAAATAAAAAATTTAATTTTTTATAAATTTTTATTTATAAATTTTTATTTAATAATAACATTTAATTTTTTATTTAATAATAAAAAATAATAAAAAAATTATTTTTTTTAATTTAATTTTAAATTAAAAAATAATTTTTATAATAAAAAAATTATAATATACAATTTTAATTATTATACTATTATTTATTAAAACATTATTTTTATTTTTATTTAAAATATAAAATAAAATAATTAAAAAATTAAAAATAAAATCTAAATTTTTGTTTTAATTTTTAATTATTTTATTATAATAATATTTTAATTTTTTTATTTAATTTAATTTTAAATTAAAAAATAATTTTTTATAATAAAAATATTATAATATATAATATTAATTATTATAATATTATTTATTCAAATAATATTTATATTTTATTTAAAATATAAAAATAAAATAATTAAAAAATTAAATAAAAAGCTAAATGCTATTTATAGTAGCGTCCATAAAAATATTATAATATATAATATTAATTATTATAATATTATTTATTATAAAAAATTATTTTTAAATTTAAAATTAAATTAAATATTAAAAAAAAATTTAGATATTGGGATGTCTCGCGTACTATTATTGATAGTGTCCTAACTAAAAATGCTATTTTAACTCGCATCTGTATTTTTAATTTATTTCATTCTCTTAATTTTTTAATTTTTAACACTTTTTTTATATTTTTTTTCCCTTGACACACTCATACGATAATTAACCTTGATTTGAACTGGGTAGCTGTTGTTGCATGCGTGGCTACGTTGTGTTGGTGTAAGCGTCTATTAGGGTATGAAATTTTAGGAAATTTGCTGTGAAATTTTAGAGCATGATTTTTTTTTTTTGGGTACTTAATAATTCATCGCCATGATTTAAACCTTTACTTCATCAAGCAGATAGGCTAACCTAATGGCACAAGTTTGGTTTGATGTGATATAATATTATATATTTATGAAATAAATAAATAATAAGAAATTAATTTCAATTTCTGGGGGCCAAACTAGGGGCAGCCTCAAACATTTATAAAATTTTTTAAATGTCCTAAAATTTAATTTTTTTATTAATTATTTTTTAAAAATTTTAATTAATTTCACATAAAATAATTTATATATGAAAGATGTTTTTAATGAAAAATATTTTTTATGAAAATGTTTTATCGTATTTAATTACAATATTAAATTAATAGTATGTGTTTATATTATAAAAAAGATTTTTTTTTGAAAAATTTATTTTTTTAAAAAATAATTTAATTTTTTCTTTAATTAATAAAATATTTTTTATTAATTTATTTTCTCAAATACTCCAAACATTAGAAAATATAAAAAAATATTATTTTAAAAATATTGTTTATAAAATAAACAAAGCCTTAATCTCTAAGCAATTAAATATGTATATTAAATAATTAATAATTTATTTATTATTATTTAAATTAAAGTATCAAATTACTTAAATGAGTACAAGAACTAAATTAAAAATTAATTATTTAAATTTTTATATTTAAAAGTTATTTTAAAATTAAATACAACTCCATCTAATAATTTTTTACTATATAATTTCAAAGATTTTTCAATTTGTATTTTTGCTTTCCCTGTCTTTATATGTGTACAATATAATTTATTTTTTCTTTATCTCTTCTTTATGTCATCCAAATTAAAAAAATATTTTATTTATATGTATATAAGTAGACAAAATTTAATGGTCTCAACTCTAATATAATTTTTTTAAATTTATCAACTTAAATGTATATTTGTTTTTGCATGGTATTTTTACTTTGATGCTTTACTAATTTCTATTTTTTATGTTATAATTTGTTTTAATTTTACATTATTATATCATATAGTATAGTAAATTAAGGCTTATATTTATTTTTTGACTTTTAAATTTATGAATTTTATGCAATTATTTGTTATAATATTTGTATACTGTTTTTTATTTCTTTAAATAATAAAATTTATAATATGAATTATATAATAAACAAAACTATTATTATTTAACACTTATATTTATTACAAAAATTTTATTATAATTTTTTAAGCTCAAAAAAACTTAATAATGATTTCCTTGTACATCTCCATACACAGATTTAATGCAAGCGACCTTCTGGAGAGGAGCAGGAATGGAAGGATAGTGTTTGCTGGAGACTCTATTGGAAGAAATCAATGGGAGTCCTTCCTATGCATTCTAAGTCAAGGAGTTCCCAACAAGTCGACAATATATGAAGAACATGGAAAACCCATAACTAAACATAAAGGTTTTCTCTCTATGCGTTTCAGTGAATACAACCTCACAGTTGAATACTACAGGGTACCCTTCCTCGTAGTCGTTGGTCGCCCTCCACTTGATTCTCCTACTTACATCAAGATGACTGTTAAGGTCGATCAATTGCACTGGTTCTCCAGAAAATGGGTCGGAGCTGATATTCTTGTTTTCAGTGGAGGCCATTGGTGGAATGAATATAAAACTCTCAAAATGTATAAGCTTTTGTTTCTCCTGTCTAGTACAGTGTAGCCCAGTTTGTGTGGATGATTAAATTAACCTTTTTCTTTTGTGCATGTGTTCAGGGGCTGCTATTTTGAGGATGGAGGAAACGTAAATACTTCGATGAGTGTGATGGAAGCATTTCAGAGATCTCTACAAACATGGAAGTCATGGGCAATACAGAATTTAGATCCTGAAAGAAGCCACATTTTCTTTCGTAGCTTCTCTCCAGTACATTACAGGCAAGTTTTCTCAACATGGGGGGTGTTAGGGTACAATAGCAATTCACAGTTTAAGAGCATAGATTCTTTCAAAATTTTAATGAGTGAAATTGCAGGAATGGCACGTGGAATACTGCGGGTCGATGTGATGTGGATATCCAACCAGAGGCAGAGAATCTGGAACCTGAGCCAGTGAATAATCAATTGATTTCTGATATAATCAAACAAATGGAATTAGAATACAGAAATAGCAAGGTTCAGTACTTAAACATCACATATCTGACACAGTTCAGGTTTGATGGGCACCCTTCAGTCCATCGCGAGCCAGGCACTCCAGTTCCTGCTCCACAAGACTGCAGCCACTGGTGCTTGCCCGGGATACCAGATGTATGGAATGAAATCCTATATGCTCATTTACTGTCCCTGGGATTCAGAACCAAGTGATGTTACCTGGCCAAAAAGGAAAAATGGACAATTTCTTGGTTGCTTGCCTTGAAAGTTCTTTAATATTGTCAAGGCTGTATATAATCAGGGCTTGCTTCTAACTAGGCTCATTCCTTTTCATTCTCATTGGCATCAGCTTCGCTGGTTTCCATTTCCTTCACTTTCTCAAGCTGCCTCTAGAGCTCTAACCTTTCTGGTCCATAAGTAGAAGGTATCTGCCAAACAGCATAAGATTTGTCCCGATGGTAAGCGATTTGACATTCACACAATAATTTTAACGGCATTTAATATCGTCAGAAACCACAGGCCAAAGCTGGCACATATCTCTGGATAGCAGCATGCCCAACTACAGTAACCTGCAGGAGACAAATTATCCTTTACATTCAGCACATGATGTAAATCATAATCATACGATGTAGCACTGAAATATATTCAAGATTTCATGAATGTATATGTGAAGCCATTTGGATGATGTTCATCTAATCCACAGGATTTCCCTTCAGAATAGTAAATTGCAGTACAATAGGAGAAAAGAGGTCAAGTGTCCATAGTGCAGGAGGTTAGGGATAACCTTGGAAGCTCCCATCCCCTTTAAAATACCAATACAAATTATTTGTGTTTTGATGAAATTAAACAGTGATAATAAAAAATAAATAAAAAAAAAGCAAAGGAAAAGATTTTATATATATATATATATATATATATATATATATATATATATATATATATATATATATATATATATATATATAATGATATGGAGCTGTGGTTAAAAGAGTTGTGAGGACAACCTTAAAATCAACCTAGAATCAGAAAACCAGGCAGAATGAAGCTCAAAAGAACCTGCCCACTGGTTTTAGGGCATTCCCATATAGCCAATCTCAATTGTACACTTAGAACTACTTGGGATTATTTTCTTAGTAATTGAAGCAAAAACAATAACTTAGATACAGTACTATATCATGGACCAAAATGGAACCAACCATGCAAAGGCCTGTTGCCAGAAAGCCAAATCATTTGGCTAGGCCTGGTATTAGACTGACAAAAATTTGAAAGTCGACTTCTGAATTCTTCAATGGTGTTATGGTTTTACAAAGGATGCTTCATTAGTAGTACTACAGTAACAATCCAATGACGTATACAAACAACATGTTGACAAAGATGAAATACAAGATTCATATTTTATATAAATCTTCAAAATAGAATGTTAAAATTATTCACTCTCTGATTCTTGGAATAGGAGTTTCAGATATTAAAATATCTGATCCACTCCTTGGACAAATTTCCTGCAAGTCAGATTCACCACAGGGATTTCTTGAGTGGGGAAGGCAAACTAGAATCCCAATCCCCACCTTCCTTTCCCCACACATGCAAGGTCTTCTAGGCACACCCCTGGGATACATGTACACGGACACCTCAACATGAATACAGGATACAATTACTTTTTAAGAAAATAGAAGCAAAACAAATCATGGCACATTAACAATGTAACCAGAATATATGTTAAATTAACTGAAAATTTGGAATACCTGATAATCCAACATAGTGATGATTAAATATTTTATTTTTAAAGGTTACAATGATTCTTAGTACTGTCAAAGATTTATAAAAGTGTATATAAGGGAAGTCCTTGATTAAAAAAAAAAAGGAAAGGAAAGAAAAGAAAAGTCTATCCATACAGAAAAAGAAACTGTCTATTAAAATAGCCAAAAAAGAGAGAAAGAAAGAAAGAAAATGATTAACACTAATGACAACTAAAACTATCCACCAACAAGCTTATTAGTTAATACATTCTAATTCACAATAAAAAGTTTAATCTTTGTCTTAATTTTAGCATAGCAATTTTTTTAGGTTACTAAAATGCAGCAAAAACGTATTCCAAAGTTGACCCTGTGTGTCTACTGTGAATCTGACACAGAAAAAAGTGTGTGACACTTGCTAATTGTCTGATGTGTTGGAGTCTTAGGCCTGCCTTGTGAAATTTGTAAGGAAAGCCTCAATATGCAATAACAGAGAAAAATAGCATACAGAGCAGTGGCAGCAATAAAGAGTAGGTCTCCTTCAAAATAATTAACAAATGATGCCACCAAAGCTGGGACTTGCTAGGACCAAAGCCATTCATAAGCCTCAGGATGCTTGGCAGATAGTTTTTCCCTGATTAAACTCTACAATGGAGCTGATTGTCGCAGTAAACTGCATGAGATAAATTGTTAAAACAGGTATGAAAGTAATACAGAGATATTTGTATAAAAATCACATCAACAACATTAATGGGAAGAGACAACCATACAACCAAAGATTTTGAAAATGTATATGTAAATGTCAGATAGAACCTACATTTAAACTGGACAAAAGTAGATAATTGCAAAAGTGAAAGTCATAGTTAGTAAAGGCGCAACAAGCTCCAAGGCACAAAGAGATCCTAGAGCCCAGATGCAAGGTTCAAGGTGCAAGTGCGCACCTAAATGACGTGGGACAAAAAAAAAAAACTTAAAAATTAAATATTAAAATTAAAACTTAAGTTAAATAATAATAGATATAAGCTTTATTTAATCAATATTATCAATTTATAAAATATTAATAAGCATAGAAAAATACGTAAATGAATATAAACTTCATTAATATCATTTTTTTTTCTCTTTAAAACAACATTATGAGAACTTGTTGGAAAATAAGAAAAACCCAGCTTTTGGGAATCCATAAACAAACCCTGATTGTGGATATCCAAAAACATACCCAAATAGTATTCTACTATTGTTAATTTTATTAGAAAAAAGATTAAAAAAAGAAGCAAATTTAGATAACTCAAAAACAGAGGATAAATAATCAAGAAATAAAGGACCTAAATAACATTTTTTTTTAAAAAAAATAGCAATTTCAGAAAATCCTAAGTAAAGGACCCAAATAGCACCATCAATGGTGTTTAAAGAAAAACATCTAATTTCAAATAACCTAGAAACAGAGGAGTCCTACAGCAAAAGAAGATGAGAGAAGTTTGGAAACAAGGAGTGAGGATAGGGATTAAAGGAGTGCCAGTGTTGAAATGGAAATATGGGCGGTCAGCAATCAATTTTGGTGGTTTGATGAGATTCTGGCAACTTTCCAGTGCGTTAACACCGTATTCTTGTGGATCAGCGAATTCTTGGCCTAGTTGTAGTGTCTTTTGCTGATGGAAGTGCTTACTGGAGGTGGAAATTAAGAAGGTAAACTTTTCCAGAGCTTTGCTCCTGGAACAAGATGCATGCCTGGGCCTATAAAGGTCGCCCGCCTATCACTAGTAGTTGTTGGGGTTAAAGCCATGTGCACGCCTTTAACAACACTAGCGAAAGTTCAACACTCTGAATCCACTATGAAAACAGAGCATGAGTTTTCACGGAGAGAGAGAGAGAGAAAGAGAGAAGACTGCTTATTCAAATTTCTATTTTTTCATCATCAAATTAAGGAAACCAACTATTTATGGCCAAATTCTGTTCCCCAAAAAATTCACAACATCCCTATCTCTTCCTACACCTCAGGATGAAATGTCACATGCTGCTTGCAATAGAGAATACACAGAGTCTGAGAATTTCATGAAACGTAAGATGGCGTAAATAACATTTTGTACTAAAATAGTTAACTCAAAAATCTAATCAAAAGAATTAGCTCCAAAAGTTCACTAAATCATATACAGAAATTTAAACGTTTTAAAAATAATTTCTGAGAAACAGTGCAATAATGTATCAGATTAAAACCACAACAAAGAAAGAAGAAAAGTGAAAAGAATTATGAAAGAAATAAGGAAAAGTTCATGGCATCTTAGAATCAAGGCTTTAATGAGAACCTATGAGCAAGAAACTTTACTACTGGAGAGGGCAGGATTAGCTATTGAGATTTTGCTTCTTGGTGATGGGAAAACTAATTAAATAAGTTTAAATTTTGACCAAAAATACAAGATAAAGCATCTCAAGACAATTCAGAAGCATGCTAACCAGATCAAGTCCAATCTTTGAATAATGCAAGTGAAAACGCATAATGCATCCTATCATCTATAAAGCCATCAAGCATTTTAAAAATGCATCACCCAAGGCAAGCCTCAAAAAAGCTTCCTGCAATTTTACAAGGTACTGAATTCACTAAAATAAATAAAAAGATAAATATCATCTTAAGCCCTCAAGATTAGATGAAAACGGCAAGGGCTTTAAAATATTAGATTCATTATGTTAAGATCCATCAATGATGAGTAACTAAACAATTAATTATAATGAAGGTTGAAGTGGTAGAGACCTCAGTGGCAGCGAAAATTAACAACAGTTGTCTTCATTGTGATTAACCACAGTCATACACATTGTGGGGATGTCATTGATTATACTATGTTCTTTTACATAATTGTAATGGGAAAAGATGTAGCAGGACAAATAAGATTGCAAACGGTACAGACAAGGCAATGCCAGCAACAATAACAGTATCAGTAGTGATGTGCAATTGACAGAGGTAGCAATTCTGGTTGTTGAGATAAATCACATAATGTTATACACAGCTATTGAAGGTGTCATAATACCAATAATTGAGGTAGAAGCAACGTTGACAATAGTATCACCACAATTCTGTTTGTTAAAATAATGAAATAAAGCCAATGAGTGACCAATATGCTTTGACTGGAAAATCTCCCATACACAGCCGAATGGCATTATAGGATTAGCATCATATAAGATATGTTTCTGTGTTCATTGAAAATTGAAGATAATTTTGAATCCTTCCATATTTAAAATATGATAAAATAATACAGCATTTTGCAGACCTTGTATGTGCATATCTTACAGGAAAAAGAATAGGGAAAGTAAAATAGCATATGTGGTACGAGATATCCTTTTTTTTTCCTTATAAGAATGAGAATCAACCTGGTAAGATTGTGTTTTTACCCATGCATTCCTGTCTAGAGCAAGCCAAGCTATTGAAAAGCAGGATAATTTTGAAAGAAAGCCCTGTTCGTTAATAGCCAACTCAAAAACCCTGGCTGCATCATGTAAAGATTGAACAAGCCTATCACCATTGTCTTCAACTTGCAATGACTGATTAAATTTGACTCTAATTTCATCTACATCAGTACTGGTACATGCTGAGGGACTTCCATTGAGAGTAACACCATCATCTGCATTTGCAAAGCGAAGAAGGTGTGCCGCCCTCCTAGTTTTATAATAAGTCAGTTTTGATTTCTTATATACAGTAATCGATGATTAAGACTGTGGCTGTCATTCCCCAGAAAAACACGCACCATAAGACATTTTTTCTTGAATTACCCCAACTGCTCAATAAGTAATCCAAGTGAACCAATCTTTTGCAGGAAACGAGTCCAATTGAATTTCGAGAAAGGCATGGATTCGAAGAACTGCAATTTGCAAATACAAAGCTCAAAGACAAACTATAAACCCAGTCACGATTACTTCAACATTCCATCAAAAATAGTGAATCTAAGAGTATTTGGATATTTGGACGAGGTGAGGAAATGATAAATAATAGAAAGTTAAAAAAGGGGAAGGGGAAGGGGAAGGGGAAGGGGAAGAAGAGTTACAATAAAAAAAATTTTTCATGTTTGGGAATAAGTGAATTAATAGAAAGATAAGAAGATGAGATGAGGGTGAAGGAGACGTAAAATCAAGGGGTGTATAAGTAAAAATATTCATAACTATACTCTCTTCCTCTTTATCCCTTCTTATACTCTAATTTAGGGTGTAAAAAAAAATTGAGATTTGAGGGATAAGGAAAGTAAGACTTACCCTTACCTACCCTTATCTACCATTAACTCACTCCTCCCCAGAATAATTAATTATTACTCCTTACCTTTATTTATTCATCACTCATTCTCATCTTCATCCAAACATATCCTAAAGAGATGTCACAGTCAAACAATATTGGAACAAAGCCCAGCAAGGGTTAGGCTTTTTCCCAATGGGAAGCAACTAAAAAAAAAGAAAATGTTTTGGCTAATGTGAAGGAGGGAGAGAGTTTAACACTTGTCTAGTAAATAAAAAATTAAAAAAAATAATTGTTAAAAAATAGTTGAAAGCTACTCTAAGAAATGTATAACTACTTTTTTATCCTTAAAAATATGAATTAATTACTTTAAGAATTAATTACTTTAAGATTTTTAAATAAAATTTTTAATTACAAAATTTTTTATATATTTTATAAAATAACCATAAATATTATAATTATTTACAAATAAATCTTTATATTTTTATAATTAAAAAATTTAAAAATTGTATATAAAATTAATAACTATATAATATAAAAAATTTAAAAATACAAATATTATTTATATGTAAAAGAGCATTAATATTTATTTAGCAAATTAATAAAATTAGTATAGAGAATGAATTATATTAAATATTTTATAAATATTTGAAAATTGATATTATTTAGTATTTATTAATTTAACAAAATATTAAATTATGATAAACATTATTAATATGAATTAATAAAAAAATATGAATAAATAATTGTTGAAATAAATTAATTAAAAATAAATAAAATAATGCTATTCATAGAAGGATTCAAGAGCTCACTCATAAGCTTGATGTTCTCAATTCCTCTTCTGGCTCAAATATGATCCAAGATGAAATTATGATAAAGGAGATTGGATATATGACAGTTCCTTAATCAATCAAGAAGCGGTGAAATACTTTCGAGGGATATTCTCTAATTCTCCAATTCATCTATCGCAAAATTCCTTAAATGTGATCCCACATGTTGTCACTGATGAAATGAATAGAGCTTTATGTGTTATACCATCAGAAGAGGAGATTAAGTCAATAGTCTTCAGCTTAAGGGCTTATAAAGCTCCAGGACTAGATGGATATCAAGGGGCCTTTTTTCAGAGATATTGGAATATAGTGCGCATTGATATGGTGAAATTGGTGCAGGATTTTTTTCACATTGGTGTTTTGCCTGCTAATATCAATGAGACTCACATTGTCCTTATTCCTAAGGAGCATCAGGCGCAATGTCTTAATGAGTTCCGCCCAATCAGCCTTTGCAATTTTTCCTATAAGGTAATTTCAAAGACTTTAGCTAATCATTTGAAGCCTTTTCTTAATGTTGTAATTTCGCCTCTTCAAAACGCTTTTGTTCCTCAGAGAAGCATCTAAGACAACATTTTGTGGTTCATGAGGCATTTCACAGATTGAAATCTAGGAAGAGAGGCCAAATTAGGGCTATGGCTCTCAAACTTGATATCCATAAGGCTTATGACAGTGTTTCCTGGGAGTTTTTGGTGGCTGTGATGAGACGTATGGAATTTATTGAGAAGTGGTTTTCATGGATTTATTCATGCATTTCTTCGGTAAAATATTCTATTATCATAAATGGCATTTTATCTCCTTCTTTTGTTCCAGCTAAAGGTATCAGGCAAGGGGACCCATTGTCCCCCTATCTGTTTCTTATGATCTCTGATGTGTTGCCGCACATGTTGAATCAGGCGGTGCAACGAAATCAGATAAAGGGGTATAAGATTAATTGCCATTGCCCGACGCTTACCCATTTGTTATTCACTAATGATACCGTATTGTTTGGGTGAGCCACATTGGAGGAAGCTCGGTGGATTAAAGAAGTGCTTGGAAGAATATAGTGCTGCCTCAGGCCAACGTATAAATAGAAGTAATCAGATTTATTCTTTAGCAAGAACACTACTAGGTCCCAGTCAAAGCCGAAGAAAATAGTTCTCAAAATGAGAGATTGGTTGTATTTTTCATTCCTCTATATCTGCTGCTGTTACAAGGAATAAATAGAAAAAATTTGAATAACAAATTCAGACCTATTCTAAAGGCAATAGGGGCTTTATTTCAGCTAACAAATGCTGAAAAATCTCAACAACGTTTGACCAATTATTGAGCAGTAATTAACTAAGTAACTATAGCAGCAAAATAACAAAGACTTCAGTCAAAATATTTTCTGTTTTTAACAGGTACTCTGGAACTTCTTCGTGGTCTATCATTGCTTTCCCCTTTTGAAGGAACCTTGTCCTCAAGGTTCAAAGTTGGATAACGTACACGTAATCCATTGGTGCTTTCCCAAGTAGCATCTTCCTTAGGCAAGTCCTTCCATTGAACCAAGCTTTCATGATTAATTGTGGAACCTGTTTGAATCATCCTTGTGTCCAGCACCTGTGCAGGTTCTAATAAAACATCACCATCAGCAGAAAATGGAGGCAAATCTGTAGACACAGGGACAACATCTCCAATATGCTTTTTGAGGAGAGAAACATGAAAAACCGGGTGAATTTTGGAACCTTCTGGGAGCTGCAATTTGTAAGCTAATTTGCCAATTCGTTCTTCAATCAAGTAGGGCCCAAAGAAACGACTTGCTAATTTCTGTGAAGCTCTGCGATAGACTGAATGTTGACGGTACGGCTGGAGTTTAAGATAAACAAGATCCCCCACTTGAAACTCGACATCTCGACGCTTTAAATCAGCCATCTGTTTCATTTTATTAGCAGCACGGGAAAGGTGAGTTTTCAATTCAATCAAGATCTCATCTCGTGATGCTAGCATCTGATCCACCTCATGAAATAAAGATTGGCCAGCTTCATAATGTGGTATTGCAGGTGGTAGTCGACCATACAAAGCTAGGAAGGGTGACATACCAATTGAAATATGGAAAGAAGTATTGTACCAGTACTCCGCCCAAGGCAAAAACAAACTCCAACGCCGAGGTTGCTGGGATGCAAAGCAACGAAGGTATTGTTCCAGACAACGATTAGTTACCTCAGATTGGCCATCTGTTTCTGGATGGTATGAAGAACTCATATTCAATTGTGTACCCGAAAGCTTGAAAAATTCCCGCCAGAAATTGCTCATAAAAATGGGATCTCGATCGCTGATTATTGAACGAGGCATCCCATGGTATTTGACAACCCCTTCCACAAACTTATCAGCAATAATTTTAGCAGAATATGGGTGAGATAAGGGCAGGAAGTGGGCGATTTCATCGAGCCTATCAATGACCACCAGAATTGAATTTTTACCATGAGAAGTAGGCAGACCATCGATAAAATCCATTGCTATATCATCCCAGACCTGATGAGGAATTGGCAGTGGTTGTAAAAGTCCCGCCGGCGAAGAAGTGACTGTTTTGTTTTTCTGACAAACGGTACATGCAGCTATGTACTCTTGAATCTGCTTTCTCATCGAAGGCCAATAAAATTGTGGGGCGACTCTTTTATATGTTCGCAAGACGCCTGAATGCCCTCCATTAGGGGAATCATGAAATTCCTGCAGAATCTTGAGAGTTAAATCAGACTTAGGAGGTACCACAACCCGATTTTTATAAAGAATCAAGCCATTACGCCAAGAGTAAGGAGCTCCTGGGTTCTCCGAAGCTAAACTGCCCAGCTTGATCATGTAGAGATGAGAAGAAATAGCTGCTCTAATCTGATCCCATAGTGAAGAATGAGGGATGAAAAGAGCGTTGAGGCTTGGGCTGCCACTAACTCTGGATAAGGCATCAGCGACTGTATTCTCCTTTCCAGGTTTGTATATGATCTCATAGTCAAATCCCAGTAATTTGGAGACCCATTTTTGCTGTTCAGGTGTAATGACTCTCTGTTCCACCATGTACTTCAAGCTGCGCTGATCAGTTTGGATATAAAACTTTCGGCCAAGCAAATAAGAGCGCCATGTTCGAATAGCTTGCAGTATTGCTAACATCTCCTTAGCGTATGTGGACTAAGACTGTTTTGAAAACCCCAGAGCACGGCTCATGAAAGCAATGGGCCGATCATGTTGTGATAATACAGCTCCGATGCCGTTGTTGGAAGCATCAGTGGTGATGACAAAAGGGGCATCAAAATTCGGCATTGCAAGTATTGGTGTGGAGGCCATGGCTTTTTTCAGTGCAGTAAAGGAATCATCTGCTTCCGAATTCCAGAGAAATTGACCCTTCTTCAAAAGATTGGTTAGTGGCCGAGCAATGGTTCCATAATCACGAACAAATTTCCTGTAATATCCTGTCAAGCCCAAAAATCCATGCAAATCAGATACATTAGTGGGTTTAGGCCAATCAATCATAACCTGTATCTTCCTCTGATCCACCTGAACACCATTACAAGAGACGATGTGTCCCAAATATTCTATCTGCTGCTGTCCAAAAGCACACTTGCTGAGTTTGATATAAAATTGATGTTGCCGCAATAATTCAAAAGCAGTGCGTACATGTTGCAGGTGTAATTCCCAAGTGGGGCTATAAATCAACACATCATCAAAAAAGACTAACACAAATTTTTGCAAGTGAGGACGAAAAATTGTGTTCATAAGCGCTTGGAAAGTGGAGGGAGCATTACACAAGCCGAAAGGCATTACCAAGTACTCGTAGTGACCATTGTGAGTACAGAAAGCGGTCTTGTGAATGTCAGCATGGTGGACTCGAACTTGATGGAATCCAGCAATAAAGTCTAGTTTTGTAAAGTAAGCTGCTCCATACAACTCATCCAGCATGTCGTCAACTATAGGGATGGGAAATCTGTCTCGTATGGTCACCTCATTAAGAGCCCGGTAGTCTGTACAGAATCGCCAAGTCCCATCTTTCTTATGGACAAGTAATACAGGTGAAGAGAAAGGACTGGTACTTGCCTGAATAAATCCCGATTTCAACATGTCATGAACCTGCTTCTCAATTTTTGCCTTTTGGAAGTGAGCATATCTGTATGGCCGAACATTAATAGGATTAGTGCCTTCCTTGAGGTTGATTTCACGTTCTGGAGGAAGCTGACTTGGCTTTTGATAAATATCTGGAAACTGATCCAATAAGAGTTTCATCTCAGGATGAATTCCTTCGGGAAAGACAGTCGAAGTGGTTTCCGCGCAAATGGCAAAGAGTGAATTATTGTGTTTCAAATCTTTGGCCATTGCTTTCAAAGAAGAAGCTTTAATTGGCTGACCCTTAATTCCCTGTAGATGGTGCTGCTCCCCTTTCCATAGAAAATCCATCGTCAGTTTGTCCCAATTGCACTGAACTGTACCCAGTTTTCTCAACCATTGAACTCCCAGAACCACATCCAAACCTATAATCGGCAAGGAATAGAACGTGATGGTGAAGGGAATTCCCTGTAAAAGAGCAGGGGTATTCCTGAATTTGCCGTTGCACTGCAGAGGATCCCCGTTGGCCACCTTCACGTTGAATGGTGAAGTCGGCTCAACTGGTAATTTTAATATTCCTGCTATTCTCTCGTTGATGAAATTGTGGGTGGACCCACTGTCAATTAGACAAATTAATTCCATCGGATTGATTCGTATATTAACCCTCATTGTACCAGCCGACGACCATCCAGTGAGAGCATGAAGCGAAATCTCTGGTTCACTATCATCATCCTCCTCTTCAATTCCAATTCCGCCATCAAGAAGAAGAAGCTGCGGTTTGGAGCACCTGTGTCCAGGAACAAATCGCTCATCACAGTTAAAACATAGTCCCTTAGCCCGACGATTCTGCATCTCCTCCCAAGAGAGTCGCTTAATAGGCGTGCTCTGTTTTGTTTTAGTTGGAGAAGAAGAGCTCGGTTGATAAGATGGGCGAATTGCCTTCTTTTGTCGCAAAGAATTGCTCATCCTCATACGAGCTAGGCTGATTGCATCCTTAAGAGTCTGTGGCTTGAACATTCGAATACCCTCAGAGATTTCTGACTTGAGACCGCCCATAAAAGTCCCCACTAGTGCCTTTTGAGTCCAGCCCTTAACTCGGTTTCCCAGCCTTTCAAACTCCCTCTAATAATCACGTAGGGGTCCTGTTTGCCGGATTTTTGATAACAATTCGTCAAAATCCTCGCAATCAGTAGGCCCAAATCGTGACCACAGTTCTGCAGAAAAGATTTCCCATGTTACCGTTTTTCCCGCTTCTGTGTGAGTTCTGCGTAGCCACTGCCACCACTCGTTCGCTTCCCCCCGAAGGTGATAAGAAGCCAAGGACACTTTCTCTGATTCTGGCGTTCCTTGATACTCAAAGAATTGATCAACTCTGGTGAACCATTCGGTTGGATCATCTCCGGAATATTTCGGAAACTCCAGTTTCGCTAATTTAGTGGAGTACAAAGGTTTTCCCCCTTCTCTGGATTCATCTTGGCGAAAAGTGACCGACTAGCACGGTCGCTTTAATCGCTGGTCGCTTCTTTGCTAGAGAGAGTAAGTTCGGAGAATTTAGTGATGGCTGCTTTGATTTGCTGCAACTCATCGCTAATTCCTCGTTCCATTTTTGACAGGTTATCTTGGAGCTGGCCGAAGCCAACTTCCAAATTTTCGATTCGCTCCTTGTTGGTTGTCATAGGAGAAGAAGAGAAAAAGATAGTAGGATAAGATAGGCTCTGATACCACTGCTAGGTCCCAGTCAAAGCCGAAGAAAATAGTTCTCAAAATGAGAGATTGGTTATATTTTTCATTCCTCCATATCTGCTGCTGTTACAAGGAATAAATAGGAAAAATTTGAATAACAAATTCAGACCTATTCTAAAGGCAATAGGGGCTTTATTTCAGCTAATAAATGCTGAAAAATCTCAACAACATTTGACCAATTATTAAGTAGTAATTAACTAAGTAACTATAACAGCAAAATAACAAAGACTTCAGTCAAAATATTTTCTGTTTTTAACAGGTACTCTGGAACTTCTTCGTGGTCTATCAAACACCCTTCGTAAGATGAGACAAGATATATCTCATATGTTTCAAATCTCAAACTCGGGTGCTCCATCAAAATATTTGGGGCTTGCCGGTGAAATGGAGACGCTCCAAAGTGCAAGCGTTAAATTTCCTCAAGGAGAGAGTAGTGAGTAAACTCCAAGGTTGGAGGGGCAAACTGTTATCGCAAGCAGGCAAAGAGGTCCTTATTAAGGCTGTTGTGCAGGCAAGCCCCTTACATTTTGTCAGTGTTCAAACTCCCTCAAGGAATCCTCCAGCAAATTCAACAACTAGCTGCCAAATTTTGGTGGTGTCAATCATATGAAAAATCCAACATTCATTGGTTAAGCTGGAGTAATTTATCTTGGAGCAAATCTAAGGGTGATAAGGGATTTAGGGATTTAAATTTGTTTAATGTGGCATTATTAGCAAAACAAGCTTAGAGGCTTATCGCAAACCCTAATGCTTTCTGGGCTAAGGTCTTAAAGGGTCTGTATTTTCCCTCTTCTGACTTCCTTACGGTAGGAAGAAGTTATAATGCTTCATGGTGTTGGAAAAGCATTGTGGAAGGAAGAGCAGCTTTGCAACCTGGCATTAGATGGAACATCAAGGGACCCTCCTTTATTAATGTTTGGGGAGAAGCTTGGGTGCCAACATCACCTGAATTCATCATTTCTTCATGTCAGTCGAGAGATAATCCTGTTCCGTATGTAGCAGATCTGGTGGACAATAAGTCTAAGCAGTGGAATATTCGTTTATTATATTCTACGTTCTCTCTAGAGGAGTGTAAGGAGATTCTTAAAATCCCTTTAAGGGATCATCCAGTAGAGGCAAACAGGATTTGGCACTTTTCCAAATCAGGGGTAGTGTCGATTCGATCTGTGTATCATTATTTGAAGTAACAAAGGTCTAAGCGGGAATTACCCTCTGTGGCCAATTCTTCTGGGGGAAGTTTGAGATCTGGTTGGTCTAGTATTTGGAAGTTATCAATTGCTCCAAAAATTAAAATTTGCATTTGGAGAGCCTGCTGTAATTCTTTTGTTACGAGACTTAATTTATATAAAAGGAAATGTATAAGTTTTACTCAATGTCCGTTGTGTGACAATGCTGAAGAATCTCTTGAGCACTTGCTGTTCTTCTGTGCTCATGCTCAAGCAACTTGATTTGTTCCTCGAGCTGTTAACAGAGGAGCTAACTGAGTAGCAAGAATAGGTAGACTAAAATTGTTAAGTCCAGATTGATTGTATAATCTTCCTCCCTAGTTACCCTCACTGTTGCTGGAGGATATGTATAAACGTGCCTCCGTTTTTGAATGAAATATCCCTGCAAAGAGCGATGACTGTGTCTATTCATTGCCATAAGTGCATCTATGGAGCTTTAAATATCTGTCGTATGGTTAATTAAAGCTTCAGCAACCGCTATAAATGAAAATCAGAAACACAATAAAAAAGTTTTAAAATTTATGAAACATGTCTCAAAATATTAATAGGAAAAAAAAATCATCACATGAATCGTCATTATTATGCCAATATTTCAAATAGTTTTTATTTTAAAACAAATTTCAGGTTTATCTTATAAGATATCTATTTTATGACAAAAAATAATGTCCTTAATGAAAATATAATTAATTATTAATTTTTTTAATTTTAAAAAAAAAAATCTCTAATTGTATTGTCTGCCCCTTCATTATTTTTATCTTTATTTCAATATATACACTTTTATGTAAATTTCATTCATATCTTTTATATTATTTAATTTTTATTTTTAATGTTTTTATTTTAATCTTTATATTTTTGTCAATATTTTAGTTAATATTTATTTTTAAATTCTTAAAAATGAATTTCTAATTTTGCCCCTGATTTTGTTTAATTTGTGTAGAAAGGTAAAGGAGTAGAGGGTCAAAGTTTGATTGATTAGGTTCCTCTATTTGCTAGGGTTGCATAGATTTTTATTTGAAAATAAAAACTTGGATGGATTTGCTTGTTGTATGTGAAGAATGGATCATTATGAGAATAATTTATTTTTTTTAAATAATTTAATGATAAAAACGCATAAAATTAAAATGCTTAAAAATAGTTTTTTTTTTCTTCTTAAAAACTGTCATAAAACATGTCAATAAATTTGTAACCAAACAAAAACATTATCAATAAATTGATTCAGCCACCAGCAATTTATGACTCTTTGAAAATAATAACAATAATTAAGTTTTAATTTTAAATTAATTAAAATTAATTATAAAAATTTTTTCCTATTTAATTCTGTTTAATATTAATTTTACATCAATATTCAATTATCCCTTCACATTATTTTAAACCTTTCTTTTTTGACCTTTCACTTGTCTTATTATTAATTTATCACATTTTATTTGGAAATATTTGATTTCCTACATTGTATATGATTAAATTACCTTAAATGAGACTCACAATTGTGGTAAATATATTCTCAGATGTGATTATTTTTAATTTTATTTATTATCATATTAATAAATATTCATTTTAACATCTATATTTCTGTCATACTCAAATTATAAGTATTTTTATAAATTAAATATTTAATATTCACTTCCATATAATATAAATTTGTAAATCCACACTTGTGATTTAGATTGATTTTGATGACACACCTAATCCATGCTACAACTTCAATTTTAAGCATTGACCCAACCATAAGCTAAACAATATAATTTTTTGGTTATTCTTCTCTAATGGTTTGAAATTTATTTTATTTGCTTATAAGGCTAATTAAAAAAAATAAAAATAAAAACTCAACTTTGAGAATCTTTTCATTATATCATGAAATTTTAATTTTAATTTTATCAATTTGACACTTTAAATTTCATGTTTATTTTAAATTTTACTCTAATTAATTCACTATTAATGAATAATTTGATAATCTATACCAATTGAACACACTATTAAAAGCGTGCCCCCCTTATTGTCCCATCTAGAGCACTACATGAGACACATGTCATGATCCTAACAGGTGGATGATTTCATATTATGTAATTTCATAAATACATGAAAGAGACTAATTAATAAGCTTCTCTTTACATAAATTCATCATAAAGCCATAGTTTCATTTGGCTTTTATTTTGATTGGAAACTATAGTACATTAATGTCACCATACATAGGAGTTTTCAAATATGTATAGAGATGGTACATTGTTATTTAAATTTTAATTTATAATATAAAATTTTTAAAATTTTCATTTAATTAACATAAAATCTTTTTGTAAAATTTAATAACTAATTTTTATGTATTTATGTTAACGTGACGTTTATTAAATCAAAAAATTATATTTTTATTGATTGATAGTTGCAAGTAAATAAATTATAAATTATTAAAATGTTAGTATGTGTAACTTTAATTGTTATTACTATGGGTAGGCAGAGAATATAATTAATTTTTTTTTCTCAATCAGTATCAAATTAACAGAGTGATAAATATAATTTTAACATAATAAATATCTCATCAACAAAAATAATTTAAAAATTAACTATTAAATATCACAAATTCTATTATTTAAATTAAAAATTAAAATTAAAAATTTTGTATTATAAATTAAAATTTAAATATTTTACTATTATATACCCATTAGTTAAAATACTCTATCCTAAATTTTTATTAAAATTTAAATTTAAGTCAATAATTCAATTAACCCAAATAATAATAGTAATAAGAGTACTATAGTGTGTCCTGTGCTAATAGTGTATGAGTTGGATGCTATGGTATACTGTGATGGTCTTAACATATTTTATATCGCCTGGTCAGCGTACGTGTGTGTGAAATATATGAGTTAACATGCTTAATCAAAATTATCATAGTTTTGATTAAAGGTGTGTTCTGTTCATATCTCACATGTGTGTTAATCAATTCTTATCAAAAAATGAAAAAGTCTAAAAAATTATGATGTGTGAAATGAGTAATGTGGTGTACTGTGATGGTCTTAACATATCTCACATTACCTGATTAACGTGTATATATAAGATATATAAATTAATATAATTAATTAAAATTATCATAATTTTAATTAAAAATGCATCGTGTTCCTATTTTATATGTATACATTAATCAATTTCTATAAAAAAAAAAAAGTAATAAGAATACTAATAATAATAATAAAGGAGAGCATGATGTAAGGGTGAAGCCACTGCAAAGGTGTTGCCTAGAAAAATCCAATTTAGAAGAATATATATATATATATATATATATATATATATATATAGTCATAATTAAAATTTGGAAAAATCCCAAAGCCAGCAGCTAGCAAGTGAAGGTGTTGACTGTTGAACACTGACCCTTATCTTAATATTGTACCTAATGACAATGACATGTCCATATTTGATATTTATCTTCTCAGCTTTTCCACTTTCAAGGGCAATTCCTCTTCAACTAACTCATATTATCATGCTCACCTAAGATAATAATTTATAAATAAAAATATCAATTGGCAATTAATTACTGAAAATGACTTATTAAATAATAAGTTTCACTTAAATTAATAATCAAAGGATAATTTAATTTTAATTCAATTTAGTTTTAATTAAATCTAATAATTATTTTTTTAATTTTTAAATGAAGAAGATAATTTAAATCATTTAATTTTAATTTTTAGTTAGACGGTCAACATAATTAGGGATTTCTATAATTTTTTGGCACATGCATCTTTGGTAAAAAATTCATTGAATCAACCCAATAATAAAAAAACAAACATAAGTGGATGAAGCAACAACCGTTATAAATGATAAAATAAACCTTGCCGTAGGTAATCTTTACCTCATAATCTTTGACCTTCTAATTTGCATCATCTCCCCAACCCAACAAAAGATTATACCGCATTTTATTTTCTAAATTAATATTAATAATTAATAATTAATTAATTAATAATTCAAAATTTTTTTTCTCAAATAGAAATTGACCCAGTCAAGACTTTGTAGTTTACTGATTACTCCAAACGGCAGCCAATTTAGAAAAATAGATTATTTGTTTTTTTTTAAAAAAAGAAATTTATGGTCCGAAGCCTGCAAGGCTTGCGAGCAACTACAATGTGAAAGTAAACTGAATGTAATGGCAATTTCGTTAATAAAGCCAAAACTAAGGTCATTTAGTAATAACAAGGAAGACTACACTCCCTCCTAAAATATTCCTATATAAACTCCAAATCACAACTCTTTTCTCGTCAAGGTCTCCCACACAATCTAACACCTTTCTTTTCTCTTCAGACAAGAACCAATTACATGGCTTTTTCCTCTGAAAAACTAACACCCTCGCCTTTTCCTTCCACCGCTGAAACAGCCACTGTCCACCACGGCGGCTGCTCTTCATCTATCTCCGCCGTCCATCCAGACATTCTCCAAACGCATATCCTAACACTTCTCGACGGACCCTCCCTCGCCTCCTCCTCTTGTTCCTCCACGGAACTCAACTCCCTCGCTTCTCAAGATGATTTGTGGACCAACATTTGTCGCTCTACTTGGCCGTCCACCGAGATGCCGCGGTTGCGCCAAGTCATTTCTACTTTTCCCAACGGTCCTCGTTCCTTCTTCTCTGCCGCCTTTCCTCTCCTCACCATCGATCAAGCTTCCGCTACTTCTCTGGTTACTCCTCATCGTCCATCCGAACTGATCTCTGCCGTCGATATTTACCACCGGAATGAGCTCATTTTCAGTAGAGTTGTGGAGACAGAGACCGAGTCTGGGTGGTTCCGGTGCTCTCCTTTTAGAATCGACATGCTCGACCCCAAGGACACGTGTGCTACGCCTATACCGCATCCAGAAACACAGGACGCTTGCCGGGAGCTGGCGGAGGAATTGACGCTGAGCTGGATTTTGATCGACGCTACCGGACGGCGAGCCATGAACCTCTCAAGCCACAAGCCGGTTTCTGTGCAGAGACACTGGCTGAGCGGTGAGGTACACGCGCGGTTTGTATTGATTTTGGCCGGCGAGAAAGGATCATCAACGGAGTTTGTACAGTGTGGAATTGTGTTGACCTGTGGAGGAGGGACAGCGGGTGGAGGAATGCACGTGAGGGAAGTGAGCGTGCAGGTGGAGGACATGGATGGAATGTTTATGAACGGGAAGGACAGTTTGGGAATTTTAAACAGATCATTCGAGGGCAAGAAGGGAATTAAGGGAAGAAGTGAAGAAGAAGGAAGGAGAAGGTATGAAGGATTTTTGGAAATGAAAAGAGAAAGAAAAGAGAGAAAATTGAGAACTGAAGGCACTTTAGACACCTTATGTGTGGGTTTTGGTTTCTTGATTCTCGTCTGTCTTGGCTTTGTTTTCTTGAGATAAAATTAAAGCTTCAATATAGGAATAAAAAAGAATTGTAGTTACAATATACTTTATAAAATTGAAAATTTAAATTATTTGTTTTTTTTTAATAAATGATTTTTACAGGCAATTGAATATTTTTTAATTGGGTTAATTTGTTTTATTAATTTTGTATTATATTTAATACATATTCAATATAAATTGACTATATAAGCAACGGAAGAAAAACATAATTTGGAACTTTTATAAATGCATTTTTGGGTAAACGATACCGTGAAGAAATGGTGATTGAAAAATAAGGTTAAGAAGAATATCTTTTTTTTAAAAAAAGAATATAATTAGAATATTGGTGGTGGAAGGTTGGTGGAAGAGAGTACGCTATAATGTTCCATAAATAATGGGTCACTATGTCAAATAGGAGTAATTTTACTGTACATCCGTGATTCATGTTATAAATATGGAAAGTATTGCTGCCGTGAGTTTCTAAAGATTAATTTAGCTCATATGAGCTTATGACACAAAAGAAATAGTAGGTTGATAATTTATTGTTCAGTCACTCTGATACTTAAATTAAAAAATTAATTAAAAATAAAAATATTGATAAAATGTTTTTAATAGTAAATTTAACAAAATAAACATACTTAATTAATATTTAATTTTCATATTTATAAATTAAGGTCTAAAGAATTATAACTATTTATAAGAATTTTGAATATTCGATTGCTATTTCTAGATTTTCATCTATGAATATTATTGATGTTCAGTCTATCGAGCTAGTATCCATGTTTGTTTTGACATCCTTCGTTTGTGTTTGCCCGGTCTAAGTTGTTTGAGTCATTTTTGGTTCAGACTAGTTGAGCTGAACCACTTGATGGCCGGTCTGCTTTCTGATCATGAGTTTTTTTGTTTTGATTTTCTAACCGAGTTTCTTTCACTGCCACGTTAACTTTTTTAATCAAATGATAATTATTTAAGTGAGTTTTGGGTGGTTAACATCAACAAATTAATTATAAATTGATATATAACTAAAATAATTTTTTTGTTTATCTTTATTTAAAAAAATTATATAACAATTATAAAATTTTGAAATCCACCGACACATACATATTTATTTACTATTGAAACGTCATTTTATATATCTTATACTTACATGAAATCATAGGGATATTATAATATTTTATTAAAAAAAATCTCGTGTGTGTGTTTATGTGGAAAAAGGGATTGGAGTATGGAGATGTGAGCGGCAAGTCATGAGGAATTTATGAGGGACTCACAAATGATACGCAGCAGAAAGGATAAAGAGGTTGTTGATTCACGAGGGAATATGAACGTTATCATCTTACGAAGAATTTGGGCATTTATTAGCTTGTACACCAAACGTGTGATTTTTGTTCTCTCTCTCTCTCCTCATGCATAGATCATATGAGCTATGTAAATCCTAATCAAAATTAGTGGTTTTAATTTTAAAATTTAGAAAATTCAAAATTAAAGTGTATGTTTAATAATTGATTTGTCATTCTCTATATGTGAAGAAACATTATCTAATTCATTTCTTATACACAACCACTTCAATTCATAAATGTCAACCCTAAGTTAGATTGGGGGAAATTATGCAGAATTGCCTAATCTTGTGGAAAACTTATAAAAAAAAAAAAAAAAAACTTATGACATGCTAAGAAAATGTTCTCTCATAAAAAAAGTCAAAGTGAAATTGAATTTAAAAAAAAAAAACAGTATTTTACATATTTTTTTTTATTATGATAGGGATTAAATTTTGACTGTATTAAATGAGTGATATATCTTTATATACTTAATTAAATCAAGTTATGGCACATTTTGATGTTGTGTTTTTTTATCTAAAAAATAAAGACATCAAATAGGGAAAAAGTGAAGTATTGAATTCACTGATTAATTTTAATTTTGTTTATATAATATTATAAAATATATTTTAATATTCTTTCATAATACTAAATTATGAGTATTTTTAAATCTTTCTAATAAAAAAAATTAATATTAACATTATATATTTGACTGAAAAGATATCAAATGCCAACAAATACATTAAAAAGTAAAAACCATGCAAAATCTGCCATTATACATGGTGTAAAAATTACATTAAAGCCAGAATCATCCCTTGCAACTTTTTTTTTTTTATTTTTATTTTTTATTTTTTTATCGTCAGATGTGTATCCTAACTGTTAGCTAATCAGACTAATCACTTCCTGAACCCTCGCAATAGCCTCGAAATCACATGAGTTTAGATAGCGAGCTGTAAGACTCTAGGTCAAACGGTATACTCTACAGTCTCAGACTCGAATCTAAAATCTCTCTCAAGCCCACTTCATCATTAACCATTGGGCCAATGAATCATTGGTATCCCTTGCAACTTTAATTTTTATTTGAGGAAGTTCTTGGTATTAAAGGTTGAACTTTTAAAAATTAGGTAAGGAGTCAAGGATCATATATATTAGTTTAGGATTTCATTGGTTTTAGCTTGGATATGGCCTAAATAGACTCTAGAATTTTTCTTGTCTAAATTCAGTTCATCATAGGTTTAAGACACAAGATGTATAATAAAACTCATTTATTAAATGCATGATCCTATATAATTGTATTTTGAGTCAATGATAAATTAAATCTAAGCAAGAATTTTTCGATCCATCCTAAATTAACCCTTACATTATTGATCAATAATTAATTGAGCTTAAGAACTCCAAATCTCCCTTTGGCCCATATTTTTTCCCTACAAGATTTTTTGACTCATGAATTGAAGAACCTTTTTCTTATGGTTTGCATTGTTTTCTCTACATTTAATCAACTGGCAGTGTCTATAAACTCTTAATGGGGGATATGGGATTTAACAGGAATTGTTAATTTTGCTCATCTAGTTTTTAGTTCATCTTTCTTTCATCCATAAAAGCATTTATATATCTGGATTATATGGCTGGTTTCTCTTTATTTCATTGTATACCCCTTGTAGCAATATAGCATTGTTCGGATTTGTTGTCAATTCTACTTTTGTTTGCCTCATCATCCAATTAAGCCAAAAAAATGTCCATTTCAGGGAGAAATTATATTGTACCCTACCATTCCATGTAAGATTAACACATAAAATGACAAACTAATCATAGCTTGACAATTAGATAAAAAGTTAATTATAATTTAAAAAAAAAACTTTTTAATTTATAAGAAAATAATTGATTTATGGGACTTATAACTACTCATTTGTCATTATGACATTGCTTTGCCATTCTATGTACACTATCTTACATGAAAACACAATGGTAACATATAATTACTTCCTTTTAGGGAATCTACTTTGCATTATTATTATAGTTTTAAATGCCCTACTAAGGAAATGTGCGATAAATTAGCAGGGGAAGGAATAAAGAGGGAAAGAGTGATGTCTAAAATGACTTGAAGAAGTAGTTTCATAAAATTTATAGGTTTTGGATATTGAGGCAAAATTACTGTATAACAAAGCTAAATGGCAAAAAACAAAATCCATATAATCACCTCTAACTAGTTTGAGATTAGAATTTAATTGTTGTGATATTTTGAATATATTTATTAGGGAAAAAAAATAAAAATGGTTTTTGATGTAAATTCAATACGCTTTTGTCTTTAAAAATGTTTAAATAGGGAAAAAAAAAAGAATAAGTAAATCACTGCTTCTTCCAATAATATATAAAATAATGCATTTTCAAACAAGCAATTTCTACTTCAAGGCCAAACAGACATTGAAACAGGAATAACTTTTATGAGAAAATATGTAACAGTCTGAAAATCATACTTCTTCGAGCCAACAAACATCATCTGGAACTTACTGAGTCTAAAACCACCCTCTTTGCACAACTAGATCTAACACTGTCTCATCATCAACTAAAAATCCACTGGACATTGGATTCTATAATGAAAAGATTCTGGTGTAACATTTTCTGATCAATTTAACCATGTGCACAACAGAGAATATGGGGCAAGCTTTTAACTGAGAGTTGGTTTGTGAATATTTGATTCATTCTGCTAGCGTTCTTGCGACTCAGATAGTTCAGGAGGCCCCCTAGCAATAGGCATTTCGTTACCAAATCTAGTCTTGGGCTTTGCATAATCCACGAAGATAACTCTTCCATTCAGTGTCTGCCAGACATAACTTGTTATTTTTGAACTTTCTGGGTTAAATAATAAATAGGGTCAAATCAAAACAAGAGAAGTATAATGATTTACCTTTCCATTCATCTCAGTTAGAGCTGTGTGTGCTTCATCTACAGATGCAAAAGTTACAAATCCAAAACCTTTTGATTTGTCAGAGACTCTGTCACTTACAATTTTAGCTGGGGAAAAACAAAAAGAAAAGAAACTCTACTCATAAAATGTTTCTATGATAATAAGTTAGCTCAATAAGTTAGTTCAACAATATTACAGTAATCTCAAGATACCTTCAACAACTTGACCGTATTGAGAAAAAGCTTCAGATAATCCATTCTCTGTGGTGTAAAATGACAATCCTGCAAGAAAGCAAGTTTATGACATAAAAGTTCAAGGTGATATCAAATATGTATGGCTATAAAAGTTGCATCTTAAATGATTGACATTTACCAGAACAATTACTATCCATTCACTGGCAAAAAAATTAAAGAACAATATATCACAAAACAAATTATGGGAAATCCAGAGACACAAAATCCAGATCTATCACTCCCCCTTCATCCACCTTCTGTGGAAGATAAAAGAGCTTCATGTTCCCATAAAAATATGACATGAAACCAACAATGCAGCAGTGTTGTGTTTTTTCCCCTTCTCTTCATAAAATGCAGGAGGAAACCAATACACTCACACAACCAAGGGTAAACCAACCACCAGATATTGGTTTGTTGACTTGGATACCAGAATATACCAAAAAAACTTGCATCAATGACATTCTTTGCATTGACCTTTCAACACAACCTTTCCCACAATCAGAAAACATTCAAGAAAATTCCCATGAAGCTATTTCAACATGCCTGCTTAAGCCATGGATAACACTTATTGCACTCACAAGTACAGTGGACTAGCAGATACGATGTTTAAGCATTCGATGGGCAGGAAATTAGTCACACTACACTCATAAATTGCTTATTGGGAACCCTACCCAGAAAAGAGGTCAATAGTTCACAGCAGCTACTTGCAAACCCACCATACAAAAATCTCGAGTATGAATATGTTATTTGCACATGAATTAACGCAACAACAGAAAATGCTTGAGCTTGTGCACAACATATTTGAGGAAAAGTTGAGAAAACATAAGCAGTATAGGATTCAACCGGATTTTATTTTGACAGAAGAAACTAGCCACCAGTAAATATCTCAAAAGGGACATTAGATTAGTTCGAAGCACATAATAAATCATTCCATATGAGAAGATGCGTTGAGATTAAAAGAACAGGGCGTTGTATTGCCAATGACGTAGAAGAATAATCTCGCAATATTAATTAAGAACTTGAACAAAATTAAGAACTCGGAGACAGCTAAACCCATAAAAGTTACCCCAAATTTATATCGTAAATAGATGGCAGGTTTGGATTAGGAATTTCTACAAACAGTTTCATCGAATTTATTAGAACTGAAGCTGAAGACCAATAAACATATTAAGAAATGTGAATTCAGTAATCAGAACTACAAAAAGCATACCTCCAACGAAAAGCTTAGTAGCAATGCTACGACAGCAAAAGAAAAGAGCAGGAGGAAGAAGAGGAGAAGTTGATATGATACTGCTTTTTCCCGCGATTCTCCTAAGAGCCGCCATTAGTAGTTGGTGAGAGGATGAGACAGAGTGATGACTCTCGCGAGTCGGCGACTCAAAGTAGACGTCGATCGGTGAACCTATATTTCGGGTTAGTCGGCAGAAGGGAAGGATGCGCGCGTTGGCTCGGCTCCAGCGGTGTATATGTAGAGTTCACTGGTCCGCTCCACCTATCACTCAACCACATTTCCCCAAAAGTTATGCATGGAAAATTATTTCCTATACCACTCTGTTTTAATAAAAACTAATTAATTTATTTTTTTTTATTTTAAAAAATACATTAAATAATTTTTATATTTTTAAAATAATGAAAAGAATTAAAAAATAAATGAAATAAAAATATAAAAAATTATTTAATATATTTTTAAAATAAATAATTAAATAGTGTTAGTTTGCTAATATAAAAATTAAATAATTAAATAATTAATTTTAATAAATTATCAAGCTTTTATAGTAATTTGCCCAAAAGCCTATTATTGAAAGAAGTAAAGATTTTATTGGAGGTGTTGTTCCAAAGAAAGTAACTAAGAGGGAGTGAATTTGACACTTTAGTTAATTTTTCAATTCTTGCTTAAGAGTTAATGAAAAATTATGACTAAGCACTGTGTGTATAACTCTGTTTTCAAAGTGTAATCTAAGTAACCTAATAAGTTATGCATAAATAACAGTTGAATCACAAGATGATAACTTAATATCAAGTATTTTTTTTTCACATATAGTTTAAAATATACAGGTCTGATGGTTCAAGCTTAATATTAACCCAATAGAATAAATTCTCAACACATTCAATATATAACAGAGTAATAAAGTGCTAGAAATTAAAAAATTAAGGGAAGAATATCAAACACAATGTTTATAGTGGTTCGACTTTTTTGGCCTACATTCACTCTTCCTAAAGTTCCACTTTGAGAGTCACTTCACTGTTTGATCTTTTTCAACAGATAAGATTCAAAGCCTTCATAATCTCAGCAAGCTTTCCAGGTACTTGAAACCTTTATAATGCCTTTGCTTCCCGCAAATGACCACGAGCTTCACTAGGTGCTTGAAAACATTTCACAATGTCTTTGCTTCTCACAAATGACCATAAGTTTCATCAAGTGCTTGAAAACCTTTCACAAGTGTGCTCTCACACTCACACAACCTTAAATAGGTTTTGGTATAGATGAAATCACTCTCAATAACTTTCAAATACATAAATAAATGCTAAAAGATTGAGAGAGAAGATCTACCACTAAAACTCAAGAGTATTGAATGAAAGCTTTGCAAAATTAGCACAATAAATTCTCAATAAATAAGAGCACTTTTAGTGAATAAAATTATAGTAAATGAGGCCTTTTATAGGTGCTTTTCATGGTAAAAAATGTCTGCTAGAGATTGTGTTTAACGGCTTTTTAAATTTCAAAAAACTAGCAATTAGTTAATTGAAAGTCATATAACAGAGTTGTATTATGTTAGAGTATAAAAATAGTTAACTAAAATTTTTACAGGTTAACTAGTTTCGTAAGATAGAAAATTTAGCTAACAGAGCTAGTTAACTAATTTAGTTACTGTTTGACTTAAATTTTGAAAAATTGAGTTTTTGAATGAAGAATGTAAAAATTATTTTGATCATTCAAAAATATTAGGAATGATGTAAAAATACTTTATAAAAACTTGAATCTAAAAACAAAATTGATTTTAAGTCTTAAATAGTATAATATCTCGAATCTTGTATAATTGACCTACGAACTTAATTTCTATCCTATTTTTTCATAGAATTTGATTCATCTCATGTTATACAAGATAACAATCTCCTTTTAGATCAATTATTTCAATAGAATAGTCATTCCATCAATGTTTTTGTACATCATGACTTATAAAATCACTTCAAGTACTATATACAAAAAGTTAAAGTATATTTCATTAAGTTTTGCTATCATCAAAATCAAGTTCATTGTAGCTTATGGGGCCTACAGGAGACTTAATAGACCCGAATTCCAAAATTAGTTTTTTTTTCCCAATTTAATTAATTTTAATAATATCATCAAATTTAATTATATGGATAATAAAACTTTAAAGAGACAACAGACAGCCTAATTCATGCCAGAAATCCGACAGAGTTTTCCCAATACCTATGACTTACCCAACCTGCAAAAATGGTTTAAATAATACTTTTAAACTCAACTCATATCTCATCATCATTATATGGTCCCTTCTAAGCCCTCCAAACCAGCTAACACTCATAATCTTAAAAATTATGTTTTAGTCCCTATAATTGATATTTTATAAAAATCCACTCAAACAAGCTCTAAAAATTATAAAATTTTTGCCCTACTGTTCTTAGCAATATTATAAGGCTATTGCAAAAGGAATCAAAATTTTCTGATCATCCGCAAATATTTTATGAATTTTATTCTAATCCAGTACAAGACAAAAATTGAGCAATGTAGAGTTCAGGTTTGCCTATGCCAAATCTGACACCTGGAACGTATTCAGAACGTCTGAAAATGCTAGGATTGACTATAATATCGACCATGTTCTGAGACGGGCCGCCAGGCAGTCGGATCTGATTGAAAATGTGGTCCTGGCACAGGTGAGCTATCCTTGATCCGATTTCACCTAAATTAATTCCAAATTTTGTTAATAATTATCATAAATTTTTTTTAATTTTATAAATCGAAAAAATTTGAAAATCTCACCAAGCAATCTGGACCGTCTAATTATTGCCTTTTTCAAACAGTGTCCGATCGGAGCGAAATTGGTCCTATCTCGAAGATATCGTCGTCCCGAGTCCATTGGTGGTCTCGGATTTCCGATCCTACTGTCGGATCACCAGAAAAATGCCGGAAAGCCCTTTGCCCAAATTTTCTCTTTCCTTTTTCTCTTTCTTTGACTCGCCGGAAAAGCTCCATTATCGCCAGTGAAGGAGGTCCCAAAGGGACGCCTAAGCCACGCTACCACCGATTGCAGGCTTCTCGGCTTCGAAAACTGCTGGAAAACGGCATGGAAGCTCTCCCACGTCGCACGCCTTTGGGTGGTTGGTCAAGCTCCCTATCACTGCTGTTGCTCTTCTGGCCGGCTTTCATGGCTTACAATCATCGTCGATCGTGCTAGAACTGGTGGGGATCTCGCCGGCCATGGCGGTTCATAGAGAGAGAGAGAGGCCATGGCGGTTCATAGAGAGAGAGAGAGAGAGAGAGAGAGAGAGAGAGAGAGGGGGGGGGGGGGAAGAGAGGTTGGGGAGGGGGGGGAAGAGAGGTTGGGGAGGGGGGGGGGGTTTCCTAGGCTGCGTTTTGGGATTTTTTTTTTTAACTTCTAATTATACTATTAGTCCCTCAACTTCTTAGATGTTTACAATTAGGTCCAAAATTATTTTATTATGTTAAAGTTTAATAAAATTATAGTAATGATAAAAATAAATATAATCTAGGAAAATTTAATTATTTTATTCTCATTTAATAAATTAATTTTAATTTATTTATTTATTATCAATTTATTTATTATTATTATCTTCCTTTATTTTTAAAATCAATTCAAATAAATCCTATAATATTTATAATTTTAAAAATTTTGGATTGTTACAAATAATAATTGTTAAAAAAGAGTAAATTATTTAATCCATCTAGAAAAAGGTGCCTAATATTATTTTTATGTTAATAGATTAGTATATAACAATAATGTATATACATATTATTTTAAAATATTTATTCAGTTATTAAAAAATAAATTAAATATAATATAGATTATATCAAAACTTAAAAATAAAGTAAATTTAATTATTTATTATTTATAATAATACATTTATTAGACTGACAACTCTAAAAGATATTATAAAAAGTTTGTAAATATTATTTTTTAATATTTTTATCATAATAATAATAATTATTATTATTATTATAACAAAAAGAATAATAATTTTAATTAAAATCTTACCATTTTAAAGTAGTGTTCATAGGAAAAAAGTAAAAGGAAATACTGTTCAAATATATTAATAATTTGTTATTATTATATTTTTCCTTACAATGAAATGAAAGTATGATATTTAACGTTTGTTTATAAAGCAAAATTTATTTTATAATAAAATAAAATAATCTTAAAATCATTTAAGAAAAATAATGATAATAAATGCAAATTAAATAATTCAAAAACAATTAAAATAAATAAAAAAGTAAAATTTATGAAAAAATCATTTATTTAAGAACATATAAGTGGTTTAAATTTTAAAATAAAAAAATAGAAATTTAAAAATTAAATTAATAAAATAAAACACCATATAAAATTTTAAAAGAGATTCAAGCATTTATTTTGATTTAAAAAATTCAACTAATTCAAAAAAAAATTTTAAGATGTCAAAAAATTCAAGATATATCTTGTAAAATTTAAAAAGGAATTATTTGTTTCAGTAATAAAATAAAAAAGTTATAAAAAAAAGACACTAAAAATAAAGAAATGCAATAGAGAAAATTATCACAACATTGTTATTAAACAATAAATTTAAAAATTATTTCAATAATAATTAAATATTTTGAAAGCAACTAAAATTAAAATATTAATTGAAATGGAAAAAATAATTTTAATTGATATATATATACATATATATATATATATTAAAATTAATTGTTATTAGATTGTAAAACCGTTAAAAAAGTAAAGATTACTTTTTAATATTGAAAAACATCGATTAATCTATAGATTAGGATTTAGAAATTGTTTTTCTTTATAAGTTTTATTTGAAAGAGGAAGTTTTGATTTATAAAAATTATCATCTTCAAAAAAAAAGATAAAAAAAATAAATCGATTGCCATCTGTCATTTAAAGTTAGAAACGTAAAAACAATAACAATCTTTCTATGTTCAACACCTGCCACAAAAAAAAAAAAAAGGGCAGAGGGACCTTTCATTGTTATTAGAAACAGTAAAATATTGCCCCCTTTTAGAATATAATAATAATTACACCAAGTCAAGTTATACGAATTCAAATGTGAGGTTAATATCATAAGAAAATAAAAAATTTCGAGTTTAAAGTTTATATATATATATATATATATATATATATATATATATATATATATATATATATATATATATATATTTTAGTATTTGAGATATTCAATAAAATAAGCTAACAAAAAAATAATTAAATTATTTTTAAAAAAATAATTTTTTTTAAATAATTTTATTAAAATATAAAAAAACATATATTCATAAAATAAACACATACACATAACATTAATTTAAGATTACAATAAAATAAAATAAAATGTTTTTAAGTATAAATGAAAATACTTTCATCTATTAACAAGTTTGAATTTTTCATTTACTAATAGTGAGATACAATTTAAATAGATTATACTTTCACATTAACTTTGACTCTTGTAATTAACTCAAGTGAAAATTTTTTGTAACCATTTTACAAATTTTCACTCCAATTCAACATTAATTGAAAAATAAAAAATTTTGACTTGAAATAATAAATCAACCATCGATTATATAAATTTTACTCCAATTCCCTTTGGATGTTCATAAATCATCAATGAAATCTATCAGCATATTAAATATGTAGAACTAGCAAGCAACTAAAAATAATAAAATACCCATGGCAATCATCAAGCATAGCAACACAGTATTCCATCAACCATTTCCACTATTTTTTTATCAACATCAGCCATCTCTAATCCTTCCCCCAGAGTTTTTTATTTTAATAAAATAATAAAAAAACGAAATAATAACAACAAGTGAGAGAGAGAGAGAGAGAGAGAGAGAGAGAAGAAGCAAACTTCATTTCTTACAGATTGTCCTTAATTCCTTATTAACAAAGATTTGGACCCAGCTGGTACTACAGAACCTGAAAAACGGCAATGACATCTTGTGATTTAGAAACTTCTATTTCTACTGCTACAACATCCCTTTGAGTAGGAGACACCATAATAATGAACCAACCGTAAAAATCCCATCCAACCACAAACAGGTAACTTCACAGCGAATATGAATAAGCTCATTACAAGGAGGCATGCCACCATTATTTCTATGGACTAGAGCTGTACACCAAACTCATGTTACAAGCATGCATTTTGTACTTGTTCTAATCTGCCAAAGGAAAGGCTGCTGTGTCTCTCCAGTACCTCAGGAATGATGCACCTTCAGCAGTGCTTGATAAAACATGTCAATAAATTGATCATCCTACCAAATAAAGTGACTCAAGAGGTTAATGGATGTTCTAGCATTCGAAAGAAAACCAAAATCAATGAATACTTATAAAAATCCACAACCAAGAGGATCAGAACATTTTACACTAACCATCCAAACAACATTTCAAATACTCACTGTAACATTCTAGAATTATTGTAATAATCCATTAATTTATTCACCTTCTCTCTCTCTCTCTCTCTCTCTCTCTCTCTCTCTCAAATTCCAAACAAAAAGTTGGGAAGGAGCGGCCAAGGTTGCCCCTCAGTCAGTCTCTCAACCTTCCACCCTACCTTAATTGCCCCATTTAGCATTTTACTTGTCCCACCATTACAACTTCAGATTCCGAGTACTAAATCAAGTGTACTGTATAATAGGGCAATTATTACCATCACAATTTCACAAAAAACGTGATTATACCAAATAGCAGACAACCATAACATACGAGAGAGCACTGTTACTCGAATCTTATGATTTGATTCGATTTCCCATCCTGGTGATTCGAATATAGAGGTTGAATCTAAAGTGTACTTGAATCTTGACTGTTACGATTCGATAGTGAATCGAGTGAATCATGTGAATCTATCAATTCGATCATTTTTTTTCTAGAGGGTTATTACACTTTATAGCTTCAAAATTAAATATTTTTACTTCATTTTTTTTTTATAAAAAGTGCACATAAAACCTTTCCTTAGCTATTTTTCTTCCACTAGCCATTCTTTTCCCTCTTCCTCTACTTTTTTTTTTTTTTTTAATATACTTCTCTAATAGTAGTTGTCAAATTCTAACATTTTATATTAATACATTCTGACCTTTTAATTTACCCCACTATTATTTTTTATTATTTAATTATTTGTTCAAATTTAAACAGGAGTTTCAGTACATGCACAATAATAATCATTATCTACAATTCAAGAGTTCATAATTTATAACATAAGACCACATTACATAACAAGAATATTTTGTTCTATTATAAAGCATCTTTCTCATTAGTTAAATTCTATATTTATTGTGATATTTTATATATATATATATATATATATATATATATATATATATATATATTAGAACATATATTATTTTAATTAATTTATCGAATCTTACAATTTGATTCTTGATTCACAAAATGAAGATTTCGATTTAACAACTATGCGCGTGCGCAAGAGAGAGAGAAAATATAATCGAAGTTGATTGCCAGAACTGGAACCAGCTGATGTCAAAAGGCTTATCCATAAACACAGGCTTAAAATTCAAAGCCTGAAGTGAGAAACCACTGGGCAAGTGGCAAGCTAATTATCACTCACTTCCAATAAATAAAAGAGTGCATTACCAGAAAAAATTTTCACAATTTTGATCAGACAGAAAGCATGATAAAGCCCCTAACACACAGCAACACAGATGTTTTATATTCTCACCACTTGAGAAAAGATTAATACAAAAGAAAATTTTGTTCATCTATTAAATAAGATAGGAAATCACAGAATTGGGAGACGAGAAATAGTAAAATACCTGAACAAGTTTCAAAAGTGCATCACGGACTTTGTCTCTGTTAATAACAGGTGCAGTGGTAGGAGAACTAGGAGTCAAAGATGGTGGTGGAGTGGGGGGAGGAAAGGGTTGAAGCAATGGGGTGCCATATGGGCGTTGCAGATTTAGGGGAGGATGAAGAGCAGGAGCAGTTGGCAGAGGTGAAGAGATAGGTGGAGCCGTCAATGCAGATGAAGAAGGTGGAGTAAAAAAGGAAGAGGGCTTCACAAGATTAGTAACACGATTGCTACTGCTGATTGGGTCATGAGTGTCGCGGATGGCTACTGAAGTAGGCAAAGATGAAAGAGGAAGGGATGATACTTGAGGAGTTTGTGAAGGAGGGGAAACAACATTAGGTGTATGGGAGGACACTGAAACAGTGGCTGAAGAATGATAAGGCTGTCTTGAATTTGCTAAATTAGGGGCACTACTTGCAATATTCATAGCTGCCTGCAACAATAGTATTAAGAAACTTCTCAGGCCAGAAGCATGAAGGACATAACAAGGGCCATGTGGAGAAAAGCTACCAAAATAAGACTAGCACACCATCATAAGTGTCTGTGCAACTGTTAACTATGTTGCATGCTAAAAGCATACACATCCTAAACAATTAAATGGAACACCACATACCACAAATCTTAAACTAGTTTTCCACAACCTAGCTATTTCACCATTGCTCCACTTTTGAATTATATAAGCCGGTTATTGGAAGTTTATGCTACTGCTTCTGTAACTGTCTTTCTTTACTAGATAAAGGAAGTTGTCTGGCAAAAAAAAAAAATTAATATTCACTTCCACCAATTGTATCAGTTCTACAATAGGGCACATTTTGTACCAAGTGATATGACGCAAATCTGTGGTGGACTCTGACGAGCAATCTTACATGTCTACAATCTGATGAATGGAATAACTTTCTAATTTAGTGGAAGTCCCAAGGATCACCAGAATAACTTCCTTAAAATTACATCCACAAGTGGTTTTAACTAAGAACAAGATTCTTGTTGCTGAATAATAGTTGTATAATCCTTTCTATAGTGCCAATATGTAGTGCTAATAGTTAAAGTAAAACTTAGAATAACCACAACAAAATTAGGAATGAGACTTATAGAAAAACATAGAACTCTAAAATGAGTTTTTTTTTTTTTTTTTTGCCAGACAAAACAAAACTCTATAATGAGTTTACCCCCTAAAATGTTGAACTGAGGAAAAAATAGTAAGGAATGGGAAGGAAAACAGCATTGCATATATATTCACTGACAAAATAATTCAAATATATTATCTTAACAATAGATTTTCAAATAAAAAAAATCTTCAGACAAGTGGTGGGCTAGGCGGACATACACTAAAGAAATTCTCAAATGAAGAATCTTCTGGACCATCAGCGGCAGCAGAGACAGTAGATGAAGGCTCCAGCGGACCTTCAATCACTGACATACTCAGAACTGCTTCAAGCTCCTCAAATTCACTACAATATAATAAGATTTGAGTACCAGGCTAAAAAAGGTTGAGATCTCAATTGGCAAAATGAAAGATCATGGGTTGGAATTTCGTCAATTACAGTCATTCCATGTTAATATTTGTAAACGCCTGATGAACAAAGAGTGAATCTATAACCATTCAAGTAGCCCTAGACTTGAGAATTCCAGTAAACAGTATTAAAAGATACATTACAACGTACTTCTACAAACCACAAATAAAAATAAACCAGAAGAGTAATTTCTATGTCAGAATCTTCTTATATTATATATGCTTGATATATGAAGCTGGAAAAAAAAAAATCACAGCTCCCTATCTCACAATCATATAATGTTTCTCAACTATCATAAACTTACCTTCACATTCCATATTATTTTATTTGCCATAGATTATCCTTGGATTCATATTGTAAAGGCAGAAAAAAGTTTGTGTGCAAGAGAAAATGGGTGCATGCATCAGCATGTGTGGTTCACATATCATGAGAATCAACCTTCACGGGGTATCTAATCTTACTTTGAATATATTCTAAAATAATTATTACCTTTTGCTTGAAGACACCTTTGGCTTTGGAGGAACCTTTGCGTATGCATTAAGTATTCTGTAAAAGAAAAAGTATTAATTGGTAACTAGTAAATCCAGCCCATAATATTAATGTAAACTAGTAAGCGAGCCCATGCAATACACAGTGTTATATTTTGATATTTTAGCTCCTTATTATTGAATTAATTGCATTTAGGCTATATTAGCCTTGATATTGCATGTATTTTCAAAGTTAACAAAGCAATATATATATATATATATATATATATATATATATATATATATATATAAGTTAACTTTTATTGTTCTAGTACAAAATAGAATAGAACATCTAAAAAAAAAAAATCCTCAATTCAAAACTAATACAACATCAAAACTAAATGCAATCCATTCAACAATAAAATAAAATAAAACAAGCAATGACTTGCAACTCCATAACCAAAGGCATTGTGAAAAACCATAATACACAATGAGATGCCAAAGAAGAATGCAGAAAACAAATTTATGAGTGGAAAAAAAATGTCAACAACCAACAGCTACACCACTTGAGAAATCAAATGGCACCTAACATTGATATATATGATAACTTCATTAAGTAAAAGAGTGGAAAACCAAAACAAGCCAACAATTAAAAGAAATTAAAAAGGCACTCAGCTTTTTTACAAATAATAACTTTGTCACACCACAGTCATAAATAGCATATTCAACCAACTTATGAACAAATAAACAAAAAAATTTAAAAAGAAAAAGAAAAATTGGATATGTAGTCTCAATATAAACGAATTGTCCACAATTCCTACAACCACAACAATATCCAAAAAACAGCTGATTAGCAAAAGAATAGGATACCAATAAAGCCAAACAAATAAATGTTTTAATACAATAATCATACTCCAATTCACCACCACTAAAATCGAACATATAGGCTGAACTGAAACCAAATAATGAAATCAACTAATTTAATTCAATGAATTCTCTTCATCATCATCATCATCATCAATATACTAATCATGAGAATCCTTTAATGCTTCAACCCCCTCTAAAGCTTATTGCAATTGGAAGCCCCAAAGGTCCTTCACTGTGCTAATCTTCACAGTATTCATGAATCAAAGCCAATATATCTAAATATGCTTTTCTCCCATCTACAAATTCTCTTAACTTCTAAATTTATAACCTTCATTTGTTACCAAAGTCTTAAGGTTCATACACTTAGTTTCTCACCCACCCATTACCAATTACGCATTTAGTATGTTGAAATTCCAAGTTGACATCTAAAAAATCAATCTAATAATGTTAATAACAAATGTACTGTACCTACTAAAGAGATTGGCAACTTCCTCACATTCACGTGAATTGTAAAACCAAATACCATTAACTTCTTGGGCTGCATTTCGATACAACAAATATGGCACTTGAACTTCATACTCAAAATCCCCCAATAGATTCTCTACTAGGTTTTCTGTACAAAAAAGAAAATAAAATATTTCAAAAAACTTGACGGTATAAATAAGCAACTACATATGACAGAATGCATTTCCGTGAATCAAAATTTTAGTAAAAAATGGTCAACAGAGATTTGGTTGTCAATATAAAACTTGAAATTTTAAAAAAAAGAAGTATTTATTTAACCCCACAGAACAAACATAGGAAAACGGAAGCCATTGAAAATCATCTCTCATATGATATGGCCACAAAATATGCCTCAGGCTAGACATAAAGCATTATGGAACTACATTCAGCATTGAAGAGCTAAAATACAACAATTCATAGAGCATTATCTTCCAAATTAATACATATCCGAACCTGTATTTCGCCGATTCATTACAATGAACTGAAACCGGGGCTGAGTATTCCTTTAACATTAAAAAGAAAAAACAGTTGTGCCAATATTAGGTCAGCCAAGTTTCGGTAAAATCCCATCTCCTCTAACACATTAACATCAATTAATAACAAATAAGCCAATACATCTCTCTCTGTCTCTCTCTCTCTCTCTCTCTCTCACACACACACACACACACACACACACACACACACACAAAGTGAGAGTCAAACACAGAGTACCTCTTAACGACAAATAGAGATCCTTCAACGTCCTTTCTACTCTGCAACCACAAAATCAAATTCCAAAAAGAAAGCAACAAATCAGAGTAATAAGATGCAAACAGAAATCTAAAATGAGCTCATTAGCCAAACGGACGGAGAAAGCAAAAGAATCAGCAAACCTACCCACTGGTTGCTTTCGATATTAAACTCGTAGAAAGTGACATGGGCGGCCGTGATCAGAATCTCTTCAATGAAGGGATCGATTCTCTGAAGAACTGTGAGATTGAGCATCTTAGTGCTCTGCTGATCCAGATTCGGCATCAATTTCCCAGTCTGAGACATTTTTATGATTCGTTACGCAAACCCTAAACCCCACCTGACTGAGAATTTTCCCTCTATTTTCCCGGGAAAATGGGTAAGAGAGAGAGAGAGCCGTGAAGGAGCACTGTTCTGTTACAGTGATGGACAGTGGAGTACAGCCGGCAATTTGTTTTGCAGAAAGACAAATGTGGCCCTCTGGAGCTTGGTTCTTAATTCTTAACTTCCTTGCTCAATGCTCGGTAGGCTTGCTGCTTTACATCGGATCCATATGATATAAGTTCCATTTTGTGCAATAATTGAGTCCAAATTTAGATTAATTTTTATATCTACACTTGTATAATTAAAATTATAAATATAAAAATTTTATTTAAATATTTAATTTAAAAATTATTAATTTAGTGACATCCGTAATAAGAAAAGTTGTCTACATTTTTTATCGTAAATCCGATTGATTTCATAATAAGTTAATAAAATTAAGATATAGTGTTATTCAGTTTAAATCGAATAAATTATATTAAATTATTTTAATTTAGTTTAATTTTTAAGATAATTTTATTTAATTCAGTTTTACATTTTAAGAATTTAAGTTATTTCAGTTGGATTCGATTTTATATTTTAATAATTTCAATTATTTTAGTTCGATTTAAAAAAATTAATTAAATTGAATCGAATATAATTATTTTATTGATTTTTAATTGATTAACTTTTATAAAAAATTTATAAATTATATGTAATTATATATATAAATTATTTAATTTCATTGATTAAAAGTTATTAGGTTCAAATTAAAGTCAAAATCAGATTAAATAACTTGAAAATCAAGTCTAAATTAAAAAATTCATCTAAACTCAAAAACTAATCGGTTCAAACTGAACCAAACTGAAATAGAGTGATTCAGTTCGATTTCTTAAATATGATAATTCGATTAATTTAGTTTTGATGATTCGGTTCAGTTCAGTTTGGTTTAGTTTGAACAAAATATGTAGCCCTAAATGAAATGACTATTTAAAACCTTCTCCCTTTATGTATTTTAATAATGAAGAAAAATTAATCAAGATACCTTTAATTGTCTATACAAGAAGACTCAACTAGGGGGTTGATTCAAGCCTCGAATCGGATTGGAACAGGCTCAAATCATGTTTGGAATTGACACGAATCAATTTTTCAAGGGACTAAATTGGAATTAGACTGATTATAAAAGGTTTGGTTTCAATCCTCTTCCCCAAGCTTGAATTAAACCGAATCGACTTAGTTTAAACTAAATTTAAAAAAAAATGGCAGCTTTTAGAAACTCTATGTGTACCAAATTATTTTTAAATTAAAAAAAAATCATAAAAATCAAGAATTATAACCAAAATTAAACCGAACTATAATCAGATCGAAACCGATTAAAAGCCAGAACTGTGACCAACTAATTCAATTTCAATTCATTTCTTGTTAACAAGGTCTTGAACAATCGATTTTGACCCAAAACTGATCCAAACCAAATCAACGGTGATGCCTATACATAATTTTTTTTTTTTTGGCCGGAAATGCTAATAGATTAAGCCTTAAATAGGTTAAGAAAATAATACAAAGTTAATTTGCTCTAAAGGATTACAACAAAAAAAGGGCATTACAGAGCATCTGATGAGCAATAGAATGAACAACCATATTGTAATCTCTACGAACAAATTGAAAATTAAAATCATTTAGTTCTTGAAATAACAACAATATATATTGAAAGATACCCTTTAGATCATTAGAAATAGATCCACCTTTAGCCATAGATATGACTAATTGATAATCTCCTTAAAGAATGACTGAATTGAAGCTTTTATTTTTTTGCAAGCAAAACAGCTTCGGATTAATTTATATATTTACTACTTAATCTATCAAGTTTAACTTACTTGGCAAGTATAATGGACAATATGAAGCAAAACAAAATGATATTTTCTTTTAAATTTCTCCTAATACAGGAAATAATAAAGAAACATCGATCATATATAATTGATGAAAGCAAGAAAACAAAAAGCATGCTAATTAATTCTGCTTTCGAAGAGCCAGACCAGAAATCACAACCAACAACATGAAGACAACAACTGAAACAAACGATGCCACCACAGCTCCACTCACTTTCTGGCAAAAATCACCAAATTGTACGCAAATAGCCAGCCAGTTTGAGCTTTGGTTACCATTGTGAGCTAAGTACACTATGGCCGCCGCAGCTGCAGCAGCCGCCGTGTTTAGAGTTAGCGCCACCTACATGCATGTGATAAATAAATAAATAAATTATTTTCAATATCAAATGTGAGATTACGAGCTCGAAAAGAGAATTACAATGTCCAAAATGAGGAGAAGGAGCCTTGGTCCGACAGCGTGAGGGCGAATAATAGCCACAACAGAGAAGGGAAGAGAAAGGACTAAATAGCCTCCAATTATTGCCATAGTAATAACAAAGAACCTGCAGCCATGCATGGATAACGGATTTCTTAGTTACTGTATGCATATATATAAAAAGTTTGCTGGTAAGAATTAATGAAGATGAAGGATATCACATACTGAAAAGCGGGGAGATCATCATAACCAGCTTCAAACTGGAAGAACTGAGTGAAGAAAGGAAGGGTCTCATCACTAGTTACCATTGTAGCAGCAGCACAAAAAGCAGCAATTATAGCACCTAGCCTCAAAAGAAAGTCAAATATGGCAATACCCTTGTTGTTTCCTCCTCCATGGGTGGTGGAAGTTCCTATTAGGGGAGCTTTTCCCTTAGCAGCAGCACTTGATTCAGCATCAGGATTAATATCAATTGTAGTTGACATTAAAGAAAATTGAAGCTAGCTTACAGCTTTTGGTAATTAATAAGATAAATGATTCAATTAAAGGAAAGACTGAAAATTGCTAGTGATGAAATGGGAAGAAAGGCTGAGGGGTCATATATAAGAGAGAAGTAGAGGAGTTGGTTGTGTTGAAGTTGTTTGCATATATTTAGAATTGTCAACCATGCATGGTCAACGGTGATTTTTTTTAAATCTACTTATTTAAGAAAATTCTGATTAGTAAGGCTTGAGAGGAGTTGTTGCTAATTTCCATTTTTATAATTAGTAGGAAAATTAACCTTTTGGTCACCTTTGTTTATGAAGCAAAAGCAGAAAAGAGACCAAATAATGCTAACTACTCAATTGTTATGGATTGGTCAAAAAAAAAAAAAAAACTTGTCATGGATTGGATGGGTAAGAGTCCATGCATCAATATATTATATATCTGTTTAAAATATATTAATTTCTAAATTTATTACTAATGTGGTATAATTCCATCGATATTAATTTAATTAATTTAGCTACTAATTTAGTTTTTGATCGCTTTTTACGATTAATTTTTAGTTATTAGATCGGTTATCAATAGCGATCAATTTATAACCGATTGCTAATTGATTTAATAATTATTTTTATTGCAACTGACTGAATCAATTATAAAATCGGTTGCTAAATTGATTAGCAATTAATTTTAATAAATTAATAACCAATTCGGTTGATTGTTAATTTGATTTTTTTTTATTTTATAAAGTCATCTTCAAAAGTGTGATGATTTTTAGTTAAAATGAAATGAAAAGAAGTTCAAATTTACTTAATGCATGAAATATGAGTCAACATTTTTGTAAGGAAATTATTTATATCTTCAATTTTAATTGTAATTATAAATAAATTTATAATATCATCATTATTCATGCGTTATATAATTTTTAATCTTACATAATAGGTGAAAGTGAAAAGACATTATTGATTGCTTTGAAAGTATAATATAAATCAAACTAACTATGGAAAACTTTATTTATATATAAATGAATTGCACTTAGATTTTATTTTTTTTTAAAAAATAAATCTTATTTTATAAATAATCACCATTTATACTTTATAATTTTGTAGAAATTTTAAGATACAGATATATAGTACTCGATATTAATTCTAAGTTCAAAATAAACAAATAATTGAATTTTTAATAAGAGTCATCTGTACAAGATGGCCAGGTAAAGTACTCAAGAAAATTATTATACACCAACTCAAACTTGATTTATATTCTCAAAATTTAAATACGTTTTAAACTTGATTAAAATTTAGTCTCAATTATTGGAACTCGTCCCAAACCTGATTATTATTATTTGAAAAATATCTGAAATTATTTAATTTTATATATTTTAATTAATAATTTAAATATTTTTTTAATAATTTATATTTTAAAATTTTAATAATTTTATAAAATATTTAAATTATATTTTATTTAAATAAGATACATAAAAATTTATAAATATTATTGTATAAAAATATTTTATATTTAATTAAGTATTTATATAAATGGGTTCAAGTAATGAATATCTAGCATGTAAAGCTTGATATAAACCCATAACAGTTATTATTTTTCAAATTTAAATCATATTATATGCTATCAAAACTCATCGATTCGGTCGAATTATTTTTCTCGCAAAATCTGACCCGTTGTTATTCCTAATCTTGTAGATATACTTTTTATTTTCAACATTTTTCATGGCAAGTATTTGAAATAAAAGAAACAAAAATTATTTATCATGAGATTTAGCATATGAATATTAAAAATGTCCATATACTACTGTTGTATAAATTAAATTTGCAAAGAGTTGGCTGCTAAAATGCTTTTAGTTTAATGGAATAATTTTTAGGACTATAAAATCTTAAATTCAAATTTTAATTGAAATTAAATAAATAAATGAATAACTTATAAATGATAAGAAAACATGTTAATTAATGAGATTATACCATTTTGTAATAAAGTTATGAACTCCCCCTTTCTGATTAAACCCCATACCAGAACTTCTTGATTGATCAAGTGTATATCCCTTCAGTCATCAACTGTAAATAGAATTCATTAATTTCCACTGGAAATTCACTAATACAGAACTTGAAAATCCATTCCATACACTTGCTCTCTCTCCATCACTCAAAAGAAACATTGATCAGAATATTAATTATATTACAGAACCAGCAATCTGCAGAAGCAGAGATGATTTTTAAGAAGAACCAAACTTTGAGGTTCCATGATCATTGTGTGTATGTGTGTGTGTGTGTGTATACTTAATTCCTTCTGAGAGCCAGACCAGACATCACAACTAACAACATGAAAGCCACAGCTGAAGCGAACGATGCCACCACAGCCCCACTCACTTTCCGGCAGAAGTCACCAAACTGTAGGCAGATAGCGAACCAGTTTGTGGTTGCATTCCCATTATGAGCCAGGTACACTATGTCGGCGGCTGCTGCAGCCGCGGAGGTGTTCAGGGCAAGCGTCACCTGGAAGAGAAAATGGGCCAACTATTCAATTAACTATGAAGAAAGTGTCTGTCTCGTAGGCCAGTATGTCAAAAAAAAAAAAAAAGGATAGAATCAGAGAGGTTACGTACAGTGTCAAAAATGAGGAGCAAGCTCCTTGGTCCAGCTGCATGAGGGCGAACAATGGATACCATAGAGAAGGGAAGGGAAAGGACGAGGTAGCCAGCAACCATTGCCATTGCAATCACGAAGAACCTACATGCATATATATGGAAATGGAAGATTCATATATATTAGAGGTTTGAAAATATTATTGTTAAAGATTAAGTAAAACACCTACTGGAAAGTGGGAATATCATCGTAGCTAGCTTGGAACTGGAAGAACTGATTAAAGAAAGTAAGGGTTTCATCACTAGTTCCCATGGTTGCAGCAGCTGCTAGAGCAGACACTAGAGCACCTATCCTTAGAATGAAGTCAAATATTGCAATCCCTTTCTTTCCATCTCTAGGAGCTGCCATGAGAGATGCTTTTCCTTTAGAAACAGTGCCGGACTCTGGCACATCAATTGCAGTAGACTCGCTTTTCATCATTTTTGTTAAGAAAAAATTGGAGGACTTTCAGTGTATGAGAATGAGAGACTCTTTAAGCTTTTGTTGATGAAATTGACTGTAAGGATGAACCTTAATAAATAAAGTAGATAGATAAGAGGAGTTGTTGCTAACCATCTCCTTTTATCGGTTAGCTTTCATCACAAACCAAGTAGAAAGGTGATAAGGGCATACATTAGTTGGTCCTGCTTCAAACAATGAAGTCAATCCAATAATAATACTAACAACTCTATAATTCCCCTCTTGTATCCAGAATCTCATGCCGACCTAAGCCTTAACCAGTCAACCATTTATGAAATTAATCTTACCTCAGCCATCGTAGAGCCAAGGTCTTCCACAATGCCAATCTCAAACTGAGGAATAGTTTATATAGATTTTTAAAATTGTTTTAAGAAAATTTTTTGTCTAAACACAGTATTTTCCTTCAACTCATTTTCTTAACCGCACTAAACACTAAAAAATATTAAAAACATTTTTCAGAAAAATATTTTCTATGAAATAAATAGAGCTTGCAAATATAATTCTTTTTACCCAATGTTTATCATGGTTTCATTATTAAGCATGCAATGAAGGAATAAGAGTTGCATTTTTCTAGCAAAATCACTACTTCAAAAGCTGCCAAAATTGAGGACAGAGCTAAATATAGTAATTGAAAGCATCTATATATGATACTGTTACATGCTACTCTTCAGTAAATTGAAACCCCATGTTCTATCAACTACAAAACTGGTATAATCATGAGATCAGTTGATAATTGATTTTACAACGTTTCAGAAGTTGAACGTGTCAGTTTAAATTTAACTGCTTTTGACTGTTAAAATCTGATCTGAGCAAGGGGCCAGGGATGTATCAAATTGGTGCATTGTTTAAAGTTGGTCGTGCTAAAGTTTGAAAAACACATCATCCTCGACTGCTTGTACTGTCCATCCACGCTCCGCAAGTGCGTTAATTACCTGCGAAGCGGCCTCTGCAGTGTCATTTAATGGAGGATAGCTCCAGACCTTGGATATCTGTAAGATCAAACCACCGATGAGTGAAAGTTGAGTGTGATACTTTCTTCAGTGACAGTATTGTGATTATGAGTAACCATAGGCCGCAAACAGATATATTTTTTTGTGCTGTTGCAGTAATGATCTATCCATTAACAGAATTGATATCTCAATTTGCATTCACTTTTGGCTCTTGATACATAACATGCAATTTAGTTTAATGAAAGGAAAGTACAGATAACAAATTAACACCATCTATTGCAATCTTTTAAGAATAAATACACCTGCTTATAATAAAGCAGCAGCAAATTACAAGGTGAGACAGATAGCAACTTACATCCTCTTCGCCAGTGAATGGTCTAACCACTCCACGATCATGTAATCTCTTTTGAAAGTCAGCAAACTTCCACGTGCACCGTTCAGCTCCTATAACATAGACAGGGATCCTGCAGCCCAGAAACCAAAATCAGAAAACAAACGAGCCATAATTCGAGAGTAGCCCTTATTTACCATCCAACAAACATACCCAGTGCTACAAGCCTCACTCAACATACTCACAGAATCTGCTGTGATGACAAAAGCATCAGCCCAAGCTAGATGCCCCATATGTGGATTTGGACCTAAACAGTAAGCATTAAAAGAAATTTATTCTTCCATACAAGCAAAAGTAAACTAAAAAATGACTTTGTAGTTAGCTGCAGACCTTTACCATCCCAAATGTAGACCTTAGGGTTATTACTGAATTCTTTCACTAAAATATTAGACACCTACCAATAACAGAGCCAACAAATAATGAGTACAAATCAAAAGAACTGACAATAGAAATTGCTTTAGAGCATGCACACCTTCTCAGGTGTTCTTCGAGAAAAAGATATTCTAACACTTCCACAACTCCATAGAACTTTCTGCAGCTTATCCTTTAACTGTTCTGCAAGATCTATTCCATACTCACAGTTGCCTATTAAGAAAAATAAGCTGTAAGATATGGATTACGGTAAAAGGATGAACTGGACTATTACATGGTGAAGAAAATGCAGTTCACTTGCAAGTAATAAATTATTTATGTGAAATCAAGATCATCAAATTTACGTTAATATCACAAGGCTCATGTTATGTACCACACAGTGTAACAGTGATCTAATGCCCATGAAATTTTTATTTGCAAAAGATTTTAATGTTTGATAGATGAGAAAAAAATTCAAGCAATAATGAATAAATAAACCCTTTAACCAACAAAACAATCCAAACATTTCTCCATGCGCTTTGACATTCTCTTTCTGTACACATCACCCGCCTACCAACACAAACCAACCCAATTATCAAACACCTACATCTCACTCAATGACACAAACCAGGATTTCCCCTGCTTTTGCATGAGTACATGGTGGCCCAGGGAGCTTAAAAATTGGTTTAGGAATCATTATCAGGCCCAACTGCTTTAAGCATTTTGATATCTGTGGCCTCATAGAAGAGTCACCTAAATCAGCCATTACTGCATATTTACAATAATTAGAATGCAAGGAGTTACCTACAAGTTTGAAAAAAATATATATATGCAAAAATCTTTCCCCCAACTCATAAATTACAAGATAAATAACATCTGGAATTCCATGGACTGCTTATATACAACTTCCAGTTATATACAACTTCCAGAATATCAAAGGCTATCTAATAAGAGGTGGTAAGAAATGTATAATTGAGAATATTCTCAGAATAATGCATCTACAGCTATTCTAAAAGATGCAAAGGCCATCTTTCACATGTTACAGCCCCCAATACTCCAATTATTGTAATACTACCAGGACTTTTGAATATACACTACTCAGATGTTAATCAACAATAAAACAATGAAATTTCAACAAAAAGTTCCTGAAAAAATGAGAACACAGCAATTAAATACATACATAGATACACAGCATATTACCGGTAGGCCCTCCAATATTGATAACAAGCAAGGGCTTTGGAAGCAGTGCCAGCTCATCATGCCAAACAGAAGCTGCACTTCTCAATGCAGCAGAATCAGCCTGGGGAAGAGCTCCCACAGTTAGAACCTGGGATTCAAAATAGCAAAACTATGAGCTTTAGATACCACTATCACAGTGATGATTTAACTAGAAAGAGAAGCTAAAGTTTAATGGCTATCCAAATTATTCCTGACTTAGACCTCTGAGCCATTTAAGCAAGTATTTAGCAACCCAAACGCATACCACGCGCCTATCAGGAGGTTCACGTGGAGTTATCCACCTCCGAAGGAACCAGGGGACTTGCTCCTGAGCATGAGGAGTCAATGGATAATAATCATGATGAGGAGTAATCACCAAATCAAACCTATTCAAACGCGATCTTGGATGTTGTATCTGTAAAACAGTTTTAAAGAAAAACAAATTTAAATGAAACATCACAGCATACACATGCCATAGAAAATCTCCAATATACAATAAGCACAGTAGAACAGAACAAAGAAACAGGCCAACTATATTAACAACTAAATTGAACACCCAGAAAAAAAAAAAAAAAAACCCACCTCTCTAAAACAATTGTATTTTTCATATGAACATCATTCATATGCAAAAATGCCAGTCAATCATCAAACGCCAAATATATATTCACAAACACAAAGAGTAGTAAGAAGAAGAATAATGAAGTTCAACCTGAACAACAAAAACATAATCTGGAGCTAATCGTTTTATAGAACTTGATACTGAAATGGTATCACGACCAGATGCTACCACCAATAATGGACCATCCCTAGAATGAAAAACCACAACTTTATGAACAAATTACATTCATACAGCTTAACACATTAATCAGTATCATTAAACACATCATAAACTAATCACTGATCATGAACAAGCAAAATTCCTAAGCCTAAAAGAAATAGCAGCACTTGTCAAAGAAGCAAAAATTTTAAAGCCCCAAAAGAAATACTTGTTAAATGTATCACGAGCCAATGTCGCAATCTGCTTCGCATCAGCAAGCCCAACCACGTTACCATTTAGATTATCAAACCTCTTCAATTCTAAATCAGAGAAAGTGTTATAATTTTCCCATAAAATACCAGTTCTTTCAGTTGAAGAAGGCATCCCCATTTGGTCATTAGCATTTCCTCCATATCTCCAATAATCGTCATGGATACTCCTTATTAGAGAGTCCACTCTTCTGTGGATAGAACCTGGGAGCCAATGGAGCCACTTGTTGATACCTCCACTTGGCCTAGTAGCCCGCTGAAAAAACAAACACACCTGAAACATTACAACGCTGGATGATAAAAAGGTGAAGACATGAAACCTGGAAGGAGGGTAAATTACGTATAGGGAAAAGCGGGAGGAGAGGCCGAGAGCGCGAACCAAGCCAAGGCACTGACTCTCGGCCCCGGAGAATCCATTGCCGATTATCACTGCCCGTCTGATCACGCCAGAGACCCAACCGCTCGGCCGCCCGGGAAGTTTGACTGGTCTCATTTTTCTCTCTCTGTTTCCTCAGAAACTTCGGAGTTTCCAGAAAATGGCTATGGCAGCTGAGAAAGGAGAGAAAATTGATGGGCCGGGTCGGTTCATAATTGGCTTGGGCTAATGGAGCCCGATAGCCCAATTCATGAAAGAAACCGACCCGAATCGCCATGCCCATTTATAGCGCTAAACCTAAAATCGCCGAAGATAGTGTGACTGTGGAAGACTGGAAGTGGCGATTGTTTTGCTGGTGGGTGTTAAAGATGTGGGCAAGTTCAGAAGGAGGCGCTCCAGAGGTCACTCTAGAAACTTCCATGGGCTCTTTCACTGTCGAGGTACTCTCTGCGTGTGTCTTTTTTTTTTATTACTTCTGTTTGGTCACCGAGAAAACGAAGAAAAGAAAAGGAAATTTCAGTCTGAAAGCACTGTCCTTTCTCTGCTTCCCAGATTTGGAAGCATGGAAAGTTGATTGAAACCCTCCCTTTTTTTGGCTAAATTACGCAGCTTTATTACAAGCATGCTCCAAAAACTTGCAGAAACTTCCTCGAACTATCTCGCAGAAGTTATTACAATAACGTGAAATTTCACAGAATTATTAAGGTATTGAGTGACGACTCAATCTTGTATTATTGCTGCAATTTTCTTTTTATTTACTTTTTTTATGAAGTCTATTGTTTATGAAACTTTGGGTTGATTTTGGAATAGGATTTTATAGTGCAAGGTGGGGATCCGACGGGAACTGGAAGAGGTGGAGAATCCATTTATGGGTTAGTTTTCTTTTAAACTTATAAAGTTGAATTATAGTATTGGATACTTACTCCCTCCATGCAACATAATTCCAAATTAAATTATAGCCACTTTAATATGCATTAAAAAAAATATAATAAATATTTAACATAATTAAATAAGTAGATGAGATAAAAGGTAATTAAAAATGAAGTTATCAAATCGTGCGAACTCAAATGCCACATAATTTAATTTTTAATGGAGCACTATGAGTAGAGGTCATATTAAGTAAAGACTAAATAAATCTTATTACTTTAATTATATTAACTTTATTTTCTTAATTTATGTGAAAAAAGAAGTAATTCCATCTTTGTTGGACGGAGATAGTAGTTGATTATTCTGCAAAGTTACTACTATATTATTGTCCCCCTAAAGAAAAGAAGGCCCTACTTAAGCCTAACCTAAGTAACCCCTAACGTAAAAGCCTCCCAAACCTAACTACCATCCCATCAACACCTCAAGCCCATTTTTCCTCAAGGACCTTCCAACAGAAATTTTTTAACAACCCTATAAGGGAGTTTTTACAACAATAATTTCAACACTCACACCAATATCATGGGATAAACACATAAAATAATAAAATAAAAAACTCCAAATAAAAAATAAACAAACATGCATGTAAACAACCAAACAACACACAACCAAATAATACAAACATCATAAACAATAAAATTATATATAATAATAATAAAAAAAATGATAATATAAATAAATATAAAATAATAAAAATTAAAAAAAATTAAAAAAAAAATAATATTAAAAAAAAAACAAAAAAAAAAAAAAAAAAAAAACACAAAAAAATCAAAAAAAATGAAAAAAACAAAAAAAAATGAATGTAACCATAAAAATAAAAAATTTATTTTAATAATAATAAAAATCTCTGATCTCTAAAATAAAATAAAACAAAAACAACAAAAAAACAAAATTATACAATAAACACAAAAACAAAAAAAAAAAAATCATACACATATAAATCAAAATCAAAAATATATAATAAATATATAATCATTAATCCTTCTCTCACTCTCTTTAATCTCACTACAAAAGCTCTCAAGCACTTTAAGCCTTAATAAACCAAAAGGCCTCCAAGAAATCGTCCCGAAAAACTGCTCATCTCACCAAGAAGTCTCCCCCGTCATCTCCCTCATCATAGCCAACACACCATCATCCACACCATCATCACACGCACGCATAATGCAACACACACACAACAAATAGCACACTTAAATTGCCACATAAACATTAAAACAGAGTCTATAGAACGTATATATAGATATATACATATAAGTGATGCATATATCATATATACATATAATAATAATTATAATTAAAATTAAAATTAAATTTTAATTAACATATTTTTCACAAACTTTTGGTTATTCTGAAAGTGGAGAGTCTCTTGATTGGAGAATTTTTATTTTATTATTTAAATAAAATATTATTGACTCAAATAAAAATAAAAAAAAAAAAAAAAAAAAAAAAAAAAAAAGAAAAAAAAGAAAATCCCCTCCAACCCCAGAACCTACCTACCCAAAACTTCCAAATAGGTTTAACACACACTTCTATATCCACCACCACCCACACCACAACACAATCATCATATCACCTTATCACCCATCCAAATCAATCATCCATCAATCCAAAATGTAAAATTACAAATATAATAAAATTGATTTTTTTTGAAAAAAAAAAAAAAACAAAAAAAAAAAATAAAAAAAAAAAAATTTTAAAAAATTTAATTTTTTATTAAAAAAAAAAAAAAAAAAAATTTAATTTAAATGAATATTTTTTTATTTTTTTTTTCATTTTATTTTTATTTTAATAAAAAAAAAAAAAGAAAAGCAAGGGTTACCTTTTCGATTCCTCCTCCGATTCTGGGGCGCCGCGCGGATAGGTAGCCAAAAGGGTAATCAATCAAATCCAATTCCAATTTTTTTTTTTTTTTTTTTTTTGAGCGGAAATTCCTGAATGCATGCAAATTGAATCGAATTGAATAATTGAAGGTACCAACACACACACAACACAACAACAAGGTTTTATAAAATTTTTTTTTTTTTTTCTAGCTTTATTTCTTAAAAAAAAAAAACCAAAGAAAGTGGGGGGACCCAAAAAAAAAAAAAAAAAAAAAAATTTATTTTAATAATCCTCTCTCTCTGGCGCGCGAGCGCCTCTACTCTTTCCTTCTTTCGGGGGGGGTTTTTCGAAGAAATCTCTAAAAAAAAAAAAAAAAAATAAAAAACTTCACGAAAAAATTGGACAAACCACTCTGTTTATTTTGCTTGTGTTCATAAATAATTAGGAGGGTATTGCTTATGTTTATAAATAATTAGTAGGGTACCTTTTAGTTAAGTTTGAGTTTGTTTTGTTGCTTTATTTTCCTGGACTTTGTTTGGTGCTAACATGCTCACTCAAATTTTGTTGTGGGTGACAGCAAATTTCTGATTGTGAGGGTTTTCTTTTTTTTTTTTAAATACCTACTTGGATTATTTTGTTTTGTGTTTTAGTCCAAAGTTTGAGGATGAGATAAGGCCCGAGTTGAAGCACACTGGAGCTGGGATCATATCCATGGCAAATGCAGGTCCAAATACCAATGGAAGCCAGTTCTTTATTACTTTGGCACCAACTCCATCTCTAGATGGTAAAGACCTTTTCTCTGCTTATCGTTATTATTTGTTTTGATTCCTTTTTTTGTTATCCTAAGTTATTAAAACATGTGGATTGCATATTTGCATTATACTTTTCAGGTAAGTTGCATGATCAACTTGATATGTAACTAATTTTGAAATTACAGAAAATCGAGTCCGTCAAATATTTATAAAGTTAGAAAGCTAGATCATTCTGGGATATTGCTTGCAAATTGCGGGTTGAAGCAAATCCTTTCAACCCAATCTGCACCAAATATTGATCCTTAATTGATTATAAATCTGTCACCTTGTTGAAAACTATAAGGCTCAAAAGCTGTAATAGAAAGCAAGAAAAGAATCATAAAATAAAATAATATGTTATCTAGGAAGGTTTTCTGCAGGTCCAGCTACCAACTCTGAGAATGCATAGACTTAAAACTTAAATGTAAATGAGGCTCTGTCTCGTTGAGATAGAAATCTGTAATTTAATGGCTCATAATGGTATCTGTGTACCTTTTTAACATGTTTTTCCCTCACTTCTTGATTGGCTGCCTGCTGAAATCTCTTTTATGGGTGAATTTTTTTATTAAATTCTTCCTAATTATATCCGTGCAGATTTTACATTATAAAATAATGTGAGCTGTTAACACTTCTTTTGACTTGTCAACATCCAGGAAAACATACCATTTTTGGTAGAGTATGTAGGGGAATGGAAGTAATCAAAAGACTTGGTAGCGTTCAAACTGACAATAATGATAGGTAAGTCTTTCTTTTGTATGTTCTGAATCGTTGAGGACTTTGAAACAGTACTGACGGGCCTTGAGTAAATTGCAAAATGTTCTATATCAATAACTGGAAGAGAAGAAAAGTAGAAGATTAATAATGAAATATACCTTTCTTAAAAGGCAGTCTTTGAAGAACAATTTATGTAACTAAATTTCTAGGTTTTGGTATCAAGATATATAAGTTTGAATAGAAGATTTTTTTTTCTCACTTCCCACTTCTACTTGCATGTTGTTATCCTCATTCATTTATTGAGGGCGGTGGATTCTTCACTCTCTTTAAAATTCTATTCAATGCTGAATCAAACCACTGCATTATTTTTGTTCTATTAATACAGGCCTATCCATGACGTGAAGATATTACGGACGTCGGTAAAAGATTAATGATTTGAAGGTTGTTCCCAATGCAGACATTTCTATTTCCATGGAAAGCCTCTAGCAATTGGTTTCCTGGGTACTCTCATTGAGAAATATGATTGATTGTGGTACGTGAATTGCATTTAGAAGCAGAAGAAAAACAAGTTCGTGTTTTGTATTTTTCTCCTATTCTCCCCTGAAAATGGCTACTGCTTTTCTGTTTCTACAGCTAGTTTATTTAGCCTCCCTTTATAGGCTTGCCATCTTTTACTTGACATTTATTTCATAACCAAAAATTATGAAAAACAATTTTGCACAATAAACTTTAGTGATTGTTATTAATTTTTTGCCATATGCTATACGGTGTGTTTTCATTAAACCCAAAGCCTTAGCTGCTATGCTAAAGCCTGCAACTGAGAACAGCACTTAAGTAAATCATGTGATTGATATTTGCTCTATTTCACCATATTCACTATCAGTGAGATCACAGGATCTTTTCCATACAAATACTGAATTACAAACTCCCTCTCTGGCAATCTAATCCAGCCATTTAAATATCTTAAAAAGAAGGAAAAACTCTCCTCACGATTTACATGCCACCGCTAAATTCTATGATATGATCCATGGCGAAAAAAATGTGATGCAGGTGCCTACTTGCTACAGCTCACAGATTCTCTCTTCCAATTCACTGTACTCTGGCATGAAGAATAAACTAAAAAGATCCAAGATACCACCAATCGCCCGTACTCTTTCCCAAAGAATTTGATCCTGTAATAGGAAATATAGGGTTGCCACTGCATTCTACACCTCGTTTAAACTCTGCAGGACACAGCCACAAATATTATACACACAGGAGGCTTTTTCTATCATGTAGATACATTCCAAGCATGTCTCCACACACACGTTACATGAACCACCTAGATCCAATTCAGTTTCAGCTCAGCTTGTTTGAAGTATGATTCAACTGACTGACTCCCATTGTCCTCAAAGAGTGATTCACCAACTGCTATGAATCCATTTGCCTTGACAGATTCAGGAAGGCCCTCTGGGATACTTGCTGGCTCGGAGTTTTTGATAGTTGCTGCTTCAGAAATACCCTCCTCTCGAAGCAGTTCCATGCGCTTTAAAGATGGCACATCACCTTTACAATATCTATGCCACATGTCCCGGTATATGGACTCTAAACCAAGTGCAAAGCTTGCTCCATCACAGACGGGAGACTTAGACATAAGATCTCTGAGACTCATTCTCAAGTTTGAGAGAGCTGGTATGTCTGAGGCAAGCTGTAGAGCCAACTGGACATATTCATCTTCATTTTTTGCAACCAGATGTCCCAGCCCTGCATGACAGATAGATAGAAGTTCCCATTAATTTAAGAGGCTAAATGAAAATATAACCAAAAAAAAAACAGCGTTGCATAAAAGTTAAAACAATGGAAAAGGATGCTGGTCGGTATACCCAGATGTATACCAGCAATGGGAGTACATATAATGGCTCCATTTGAAACCTTGAATCAGCCAAAATGACAATGAGGTTTCCCATTCCAATTTTAGATCGTGTGAGCACAGAGTAGAATTTACATACTGCTAACACCAACAGCAATTTTAAGATAGACTATTAAGGTTGGAAAGAAGGTTCCTCACCAACTTTGCTGAGAAGACTCACACCAACATTGTGAGCGTGAACTGCACCAGCCATAGTAACACATGGAACTCCCATGTATAGAGATTCACATGTTGTTGTTGTTCCAGCATATGGAAAAGTATCCAAACTACATGAAGAAAATAAAATAAAATAAAGTTAGGATCTGTGAAGAAGATTGACATGATACACCAGATCATACAAAAAATAGAACACATTCAAAATTTATTCATAAGCCATATGCGACTGGAAACAAAGCTCATAGACAGCAGATGTACCACTCCAAAATAGCCTATGACTGTAAGCTAACCAACCTCATATAAACAAGAATAACAAACATCAGTCCTAGATTCCTAGCTTTAACCAATGACCCTCTGTTATTTTCAGTAACCTATATAGAAGAGTTTAATCAAGAAAATTGACTTTGGGATAGTAGAGTATCCTAACTGCTTCTGCACCTTAGATTCCTAGAGATGCACTTCATGATGGAGCTAGTGCCACATACAATTGATGATAATTCCTTCACCAGTTTAACTTGAAGGTAGCTATTCTAAATAAAAATGTGATCAGTGCTGTTTTGGAGGATAGTTAATGTTGCATCTTTTGTAGAATATATGAATTGTTAGTTCATTTGCTGGACTACTAGAAGCCACCCTCCCCTTCACCCTTCTTATTCTACTCTCTCTTCAACAAGCATACTTTCTCACTTATCCCCACTGAAACACCAGCACAGATCTAATACAACTCTTAAAAATTCTCTCTCTAAAAAGCTTTATTATCCCTCATCCCTAGGCTTAAAATGTCCATTTTCAATCCCATTTTGGCCCATTGAAATAACAACAATGCAAAGATATTAGGAAATTATCACAGAGCAACGCCCATGCCTCCTCTCCCTTCCGCCCCCCACACAACCACACCCCCCCCCCCCTCCCCGGCAGCCCCCCGCCCCCAAAAACCACCCAAAAAAAAAGGGTGCACGTTCATTAGGTAAATGTACCCTTATACCCCATTCATTTCATGCCAGCTGAGTTACTACTCACTGAAAGTGCCAAGAAATAACACTGAAATTGAATTATGTCATTCACATTCTTTAAGAAATAAGTACTTATACATTGTTTTCAGCCTTAGCTAATATAATATCAGGACCCTCTATTTTTTAGCCGCATGCACAACATAGAACGAGTGATATCCACAAGACTATCGGTTCAATATACGCTGTTTTCCAATTGGATGTTATCGCCTTCCACTTGGTGCGGAAAAACTTTTCTGCTTCAGACATTTTTTCTAACCTTTTTAAAACTCGACTATTAACGAATTTGCAGTCGAATAAGAAGGATATCAACTCCATGACCACATAGGCCAAAAAAGATAAGGGAAAGCCCAGCTATAGGGACAAACAGGGTAGACATCAAATGATCACATAAATGAAAATATATAGAGCACACTAGGCTTCTCCAAAACAGTTGTCAGAAAGAAATAAAGCTGACTAACAAAAAGATTAGATCTGAATATCTTACCTAATGTCCATGAGAGAATATGCTTGCATATGATCATGGTTAAGAAGAATTAGAGGTAAAAGATCAATACGCAATGATTCTAATCCCAGCTCCTCCAATGTTGAAAGGAATCTCTGTCTAACACTATCACAACAAAAGGGCTTGCATTTTACTACAAGGCGAGAGTTTGGTACTGCACAGAGTATCCTAGCCCAAACTTGTAGTACCTTAGGAGTTATCTTGGGGAGGAAAAAAAAAAGAGATACATTGTAAAATGTTAAAAAGAAATATCAAATAGCACATAACAATAATAATTTGAACAAGTAAGGGTTTTCTCAAAATTGACAAATACACAAAACTAATCAATACCTTTGCAAGATTATTAAAGCTACCAAACGTGATAAAGCCATTAGCAAGTGCAGGAGTTGAAGCAACAGGCCCAGCTTCAGGGGATGGTGTATAACAAAGGAAGCATTCTGGTAGTCGAACCAACTCCTCAACATGCCTGCCGTGTCATTAGATAAGAATAGCACACATGAAAATCTTAGAATAAACCAAGACAGGAACAATATTTCACTTGAACCCATAAGAAAAAGCCAAAAAAAAGGAGATACTTTTGCTTCGTATCTGGAGGGTCTGCCTGTGAATCAGTGATTCTATAATCAATGGTAGGCAAACCAGTTGTGTTTGGGTAGCCAATCCAAGTCACCTAAATTAAAAATAACGCAAAACAGGGTCAGAAATGCACTGCATTTAATTCTGTTCAAACATACAGATCCTTTACACGAACAAAATGCACATCATGTTAGTATTGCACATAAATTTTACGATAAGATTTCCTATGAAAATTCCAACAGAGGCTGAAAAATATGGGACAGTTATAGCCATGATGTGTCAAATGGTTATCATGTGCTAAGACTCCAGCTACTAATCATTTTCTTTTATTGCTTATTTAGTTTTTGGCTTGTATTTTCAGGTGCATTTTAGTATGTATGCAAATTATTTCTAGCCCCTCCTCAAAGTTTATATAAGATCTTGGGAAAAACATCAGAATGCCCATAACTTTTCAAGTTTTTGCCATTGAGGTTCTAATTGAAACTTGTGCTCTATAAAGCCCTCATAAAGCTTATGGTCTCTTTAGTAGTTTCTTCCTAAAATATTTCTATCCTTGATCAGATCCCAAAGACCCGTCAGCAAGCCCTAGAAAGGAAATTTTATCCATGGATGACAACTCGTATGAACAGTATTGGACCAGGAAGGGAAAAGGAATTTGTTTGGATCTATTATTTATGTAAATCATTTTGGTTTTCCGCTCACCAATGCTAGAGAATTTGGGATTGATGATAGCTTGTTCCTTAATAGGAATCATGCCTCACCATTATCCCATAAAGCTGCTCTCTCAGAACAATTGACAAAAGTTTTTGATAAATTATATGTTCATTCAATTTTCTACACAAAATGTAATTGCATGTACGTCTATACATTCTCTCTCTCTCTCTCTCTCTCTCTCTCTCTCTCATGTAACGTCTGTACATTCTCTCTCCCTCTCCGTCTCTCTCATGTACGTCTATACTCTCTCTCTCTCTCTCTCTCTCTCTCTCTCTCTCATGTACATCAGTACATTCTCTCCCCCTCTCTCTACCTCTTTCATGTACGTCTATACATTCTCTCTCTCTCTCTCTCTCTCTCTCTCTCTCTCTCTCTCTCACATGTACAGCTGTACATTCTCTCCCCCTCTCTCTCTCTCTCTCTCTCTCTCGCGCTCTCTCTCTCTCTCGCGTGCGCACGCGCGCAGCAGCGTAAATTTGTAGTGGTCCTGGTTTTCTCTTTAGGAAACTAAGGACTCAATACCTAGAAGTGAAATTATAACAAATTCTTAAATAAAAATAAGCATAATTGCACTTGTATAAAGTGGCATCAAGCCTAAGAAGTTCAAGCAAACAAGTTACACATTTTTCTGTTTTGCCAGATAAAACAAAACTCCAGGGAGGAGTATCTTGTACAAAAAGGTCTGGAATAAATGAAAAATTGGCCATTTCAAGCTCTACAAACTTCCCATGCATGGTTACTTATTAAAGAAAGCAACTGTATACAGTAAGGAAGCAATTCATCCAGCAAAGTCTTGAAAAGCCAAAATGATTCAAATCAAAAGAAGAGGCTTTTAAAGCACAAGAACTCTCATATAAATTGCAAAATGATTTGATATGGAAAATAAATGATTCTAATGTTTCACATAACAATTTCCACATATTTAGCTTCTTAAAAAAAGATATAATACTCAATAAATTATGGGAGAAGAGAAAGTGAACCTCAAGAAAGACACACAAAGAATAATAACCTGAAGCATACCTGAACAGGTGCTGATCGGCATGCCATCATTCCCAACTTATTGTTAGCTGTATGTCCGGTAAGTTCTACCAATATGTCAACTTTATCTTCTCTAACCATGCTTGCCACTTTCTTTTCATCAATTCCATATATATCCCTCCATACGCCACCCTTTTTTAAGACTTTCTCCCTAAACCTATTAGTCTTTGCATCAGCCTGTGAATCATAAGAAATGTAAATCCAGAATGTGAAAAAGGTTAAACATGAAATATCACTTGATATATCATTATGGCAATTATAAACATACTACTGAATACTCCTGAATGAATAATATCATTTGATGCAATCTCCAAACTTAAATAATTTAGGTATCACATATAATGCTCCTAACCCCTTACTGAAACTTCTTGTATACCCATTACAGCTGCTTTTCTAGCCATTTAAAGCAAGATTGTTGGCTAGATAAATATTAGCACAACAGCATATATAGGACAAGCATGTTAAAGAATTCATTAAACAGATAAATAATTAGACAATTCCACATGTTACCTTCACAACTGCTGAATAAACCACCACCTTGTAATTTGCATAGTCATGATATACAAGAGAGGCCTCAATGAAATACGATACAGAATGGGTAAAATAATCAGGAGATACATATCCAATCACAATTGGCCTTTCTGGATCCTTTGGATTGTCCCATGAAGTGTATTGCGGATACAACCTCATAAAGCGCCTACCCCAGTCCCTGCATGTAGGCATTTCAATTCAGATGAAGCCTCACCAAGGACAAAACAATATTTTCTTAGAGCCGTAAAGCTGCTAGTACAGAAATGCAAACATAAATAGATAAAATGATTCATAAGTGGTATGAGATTATCCTTTTCATTTGCAAATGAGCATCAAAGAAGAAAAGAAATAATACCAGGAAACTTGAAGAAATCAAGAGACACAGATCACAAGAATATAATTTAGAAAGACAAAGAAAAATCAATGGAACAACTAGAAGAAAAAAAAAATTTTTTTGAACGTGAAATCGAAGCCAATAAATCTAGTAGATTAATTCTGCAACAAGGTACAAAACAAAATGGGCATAGCAAAAAACAATCACTTTCAAAGTGGATTTTAATAGATGTCTCACTCAAATGTTTCAATTAATGCATATTTTTTATCCAACATCAAATCCTGCAAGGTCAAATGGTATTTTCTTGTAGGCTCACAATCCTCCAACAAGTAATCCATGTATAATTTGAACTCTGAAATAAGTAGCACATGGCTTCATTACAAAGTCCATGAGAATGGCAACTAGCAAAAATTAATAACTGTACACGACAATGGACTCATAATAAGTTGCATTTTACGTCAAAAAAGAAAAAGAACTAAAATAAAAGCATGCCCAATTTATCAAAATCATGCGAAACCTGTGAGCCTCAAAAAGCTTATCATCACATCCCTCATTTATGTAGTTCATTGCAAGCAACCGATTCTGCAAAAGTAAGTTCATAATTACAACTATGAGGCAGATTAATACAGGAGAGGATGCGACAACCATCAAACACATAACAATATTAGCATACAAAAAATACACAAGCTGTTTCAATCTTGGGTATCAAGTGTGACAACAATTAAGATGAATTCAGCCAACAAATTTTCCATAGACGACTGAACAAGTGAAAGAATCATCATTTCATTGATTAAGCCATTTAATGGTTCATTTCTGTCAAGAAATCCACACAAAAGGAAGAAAGAGGCAAGTTTGGCACATTGTCTATTGTTAAGCCCTTGATCAAATGTGGAGCACTCGTATGTTAAAAATATAATCAACTGAATCATAATTCCATGCAAAAACTTCCCTTGCTTTTTCCTAAGTGATTTCTGGAAATTGAAAGCTCCTTGGTTAAACCAGGAAAAAAAAAATTACATAAAAAAGATGGGCTGCTTCTTAAGTTTCCCTCAACACTAAAGTTATATGTTCTATATTCAAATATAATTATTATTTAATTTTCGGGGCAAACTTCTGGAAAATACCATTGTTCTTGTCAGATAAAAAACTACCCACATATGTTGAATTGCTATTATATCTGCAAGAAACCATATAAAGTAACATTTGTTTGATATGATTGAGTATAAGAGATCCAATTATAATAACTGAACATAAGGAAGTAAATGAGATGCACTAGAGCAAGGTTGCAGATCTACGGTACCTGGCCTGCATTGCGAGAATCAGGATCTATCTTGAGACATTGCTCATAAGCATTAATGGCCATAGTTATATTTCCTGCATCTCTGTAAAGGACCCCTGCATATAGAGGATATACAGATTGACATTCAGGGAAAAAGTGTAGAGGGCTAGGCATGAAAGAATTGTTTTTTGTCAAGAAAACTTGAACTCAGTGGAATAAGAAAAGAATACAGTAAAGCAACAGCAAATGGGAACCACAAGAAGACACATTAAACATCAAACAAAAAAAAGAACCAGTCAAAGATGCAGAGTGTAACTATTGTGTGTGTATCCAAGCGTGTGTGTGTGTGTGTGTGTGTGTGTGTGTGTGAGAGAGAGAGAGAGAGAGAGAGAGAGAGAGAGAGAAAGCAAATAAGAGATAAACCTAGGTTATTATATGCTTCAGCATAAGTGGGATTCGCCATGATAGCTTTCTCAATCATGCTTGCAGCAGCATCCATTTTACCCTGTCAAATGGAAAGATGTCATCAGAAACCATATCAGGCATATATCCTTTTAAATGACTTGTGAATAACTCCATGTTGAACCTGGACTGTGTACACTACACCAAGATTGTTCAAAGACTGAGAGAAGTTTGGTTTGATTGATAATGCCATCTGCAAAAACAATGATAAATATGACAACTACAACAGAAACTCGTGAATAAAAATCTAAAATCCTAAACCAGGGTCATGAATTACCTGATAACACTCCACAGCTTTATCAAGGTTGTCTCGGTCTTTGTATATTACTCCTAAGTTGTTGCAAGCCTCGGCACAGTGAGGATTGAAGTGGAAAGCAAGCTCATAAAACACAATTGCCTACAAATAGAAATTGTTCAGTGAAAAAATGAACAACCTAAAATGATCTAAAAATAAAACTGGCTAAAACTTGTGAACATGCGACTTTTTGCATCAGTTACAAAGAAGGTATGAGTTCCATAATATCATTTAATCAATCCTCATTGTACATGTGAACACAAACATTCAGAGTGTAAAATTCATCATGATGTACCATATCAAACTTCAGCATTTCACCATATGCAACACCAAGATTATACATGGCATCAGCATAGTGCCAATTGTAAAACAAAGCCTTCTTGTAATATGCAATGCCTTGATTGATGTCTCCCTCCAATTTAACCTGATTATACATATATATCACTGAATCCAAAATCAGTCAAAGGAAACCGAGAAAAAACTATTGAAGTAAAAATCACAATAAAGGAATTTATATCAACAAGTATGAGAAAAAAAAGTATTCTATTACAATGGTTGGAAAAAAGACCATATGCCCGAGTACCTCATTAACACAACCAACAAAAAATAGAAGAAATAAGTCCTAAAGAAAATTTCTGAAAATAACATAGTGACTAGTGAGTAGTGAGTAAATAATAGATAGAACATTGCAGTGAGAACAAGAGTAATCAATAGGATGGAAAAGCCACCTTTGTTCCTAAATCTGTCAGAGCAATCGCCATATTATTCTTTGCTATCTCAAAGTTTGGTGACACAGCTAGACACCTGAAAAAACATATCAGTAGGGCATCAGCAGATGTAGAGACCAACAAAGATGCACCTTAGATGCAAGGCCTGGAAGAAAGGATAGATTGCTTATTGCTAACTGGCAGGCTACCTCTCATAACAGGCAATGGCCGACTCCAAATCACCTCGGTTTTTATAGATGACACCCATGTTGCAATAAGCTTCAGCATACATGGGCCTCTCCGATGCAGCTTTCTCATAGCAATTAAGGGCAGTGTCATATTGCATCATTTCAGAATACACAACACCAAGGTTATAATATGCAGGCTGCATGTAAGAAGTAAAAGTGTAAAACTATAAATCCATATGACAAAAGCAAAACAAACATAAAAAAAATATTTTTAAAAGAAGCTGAAAGCTACTGAGGTGGGATTGAGAAGGTATGATTTTACGGCATAATGCGGATCTATTTTAAGAGCTTCGTAATACTTCTGAATTCCCTCCTGTGTATTGCCAGAAAGCTTTAAGCTGGTACCAAGATCAGTTAAGACAATGGCTAGGCATTCTGCAGCTGGTTTGTATGAAGGATCTGCTCTCAGAGCTTTGTGATAAGACTACACCAAGTAAAATTAATCAAGTCCTAAGATCAACTATCACCAAGGCAAATTACAGTGGCATATCATTTTGTAAAAGAATAACTTCACCCTAAATACAACAAACAGCACAATTTTAAAAAAGAAAACATATTCGCATAAGATGACAGGTTATTGGTCATAAAAACAAGAAAATAGAGGCAAAAGGACTCCTCATGTTACATCCACTGGAAGCAACAATTCTCATATTACACACTAAAATGTGTCCTGTATATAGAACTAATTCAGAAACATCAACACCAAGAAAGGACACACGAAAGGTACAATAAATCATAACAAAACTGATTCATGAACAACTTTTCTGTGCAAACTAATTTACAGTTGAACAAAACAACACCATCTTAACTGCTTATATTTTTTCCATAATAAACATGAATTAATTGTCACAAGCATACCTCAGCAGCCTCTACCAGTCGACCCTCATCCTTGTACAATATACCACAATGTGTAAGGGCACAAACATTCTGTGGATCCAGCCTGACCGCTTCAGCAAAACTATCAAAAGCAACCCTTCCCATGCTCTGCATCTGCAGGCATATGCCCTTTCCAATGTGAGCTTCGACGTTTCCACTATCTTTCTCCAAGACACTCTCATAAATAGCAAGAGCATCAATAAATTTGTTTCTGGAACGAAGAATATTGGCATAAGAGAGACCATCCTTCCCTTCAAAACCCTTTGGCGCTGCAGCTATACCAACGGGAGAGCCACTTGCAGTAGGAGAAGGCTGCGACCCTTCCAAGAAACCATTATTTCCATTCGATTCCTGCTCTCTCCCATTTCCATCATTTTTCTCAGTCCATGCCATCTGGAAATAACAATAATCCCACTTTCCTAAATCAATATCAATGAACACATTGGACTAAACCTCAACAAAGCATCACAAAGATAACCACTCGATAATATCTAATAGAATAAAAGGCATAATAGAAGGCCCAAAACACGATAAAAATGGTAGAAACAAAACTAAAACATTCATTTGTAACAGCATTGAAGCACGCACTCGAAAACCCTAAATATGATACGAAATTATTGAAGTAACTACCGCACTGAGAAAAGCTATGCTCTTAAACCCAAAATTAATCACTCTATGAAAAGCAAAACCCTAATGAAGAAAAAAAAAAAGAATATCACATCACAGAGAAGCTCCAAAACCCAGCAAAACCCACCACCAGTAGAAAAGAAAGATTAGGGATTTGCACAAATGGGATCCCAGTTTATGTAATCTGACACACATAAACAGTAAGAAGACGAAAAAGAAAGCACCAAAAAATAAATTAAAATAAAGTGGGGAAAACTAGAAGAAATTAGGGATTCGATACTCACATTCAAAGCAGAAAAGCCACCGAGAGATTACGAAACAACAAAATTGCTTTGCGTACTATGAACTCTATTTAGAGTGGGCGCATGATAAGCAGGGCGAGGCGCGTAGGCTAAGGGTGGTGCAAGTAAAAAACAGTCCAGAAAGGAGGTAAATTCGTAGAAAGATAGGAGGAGGGAGAGAAAGAGAGTATATGAGTCCAATGGAGAGGAGGCAGATGTGTCCGACACAGCAAACGTTCGTCTCCGACAAGCAAGTGTTCGACGTGTCCCAAAACCCACGAAATGGGAGGGAGACCACTTGGGTTAGTCCAAGCCACGTTTTGATTTGGTTTGGTTTGAGTCGGGAATTATATTAAAATCAATTCGATTAAGTCTGTATTTTTTGGATAAATTATAATTAAATACTTAAAATATTGTAAAACTCATAAATCAGTCTTTGAAATAATTTAGCGTTAAGAGATTCGGGGAGTTCAAACACATTTTCTTTTAATAATTTTATGAAATAATTAATTATTTATTTTTAAATTAAAATATAAATTAAAAAAAATATTTTAAGTCCTCTAAGAAAAATAGCATTGTAAATCAATCAAATTAAGTGTTTAAAGAAAATCAAATTGAGTCAAATATTAAAATAAAAATAACTTTTTATATATACATATATAAGGAAAAAAAGTTCAAATCGCCTTTTAACTTTCAATTGATGTCCGAATAAGTTTATTTTTAACTTTTGAGTTAAACTAATTTAAAACTTTTCATTTAGATTCAAATAAACCCAATATTTGAAAAAAAAAATAATGATTTTTTTAAATTTTTAATAATTAAATATTAATTTTATAATTATAAATTTAAAAAATTATTTATTATTTAAAAAATTAAAAAAGAAAATAAAAAACCTAAAATCTATTCACAAATCCAAATTCCCAATTGTAAACTCCATTTTCTTCTCCTCTTTCTTAGATCATTTATCAAATAGTTTTACCCATTTCTTCTTCTCATTCTTCTTCTTTTTCTTCTATAGATGGCATGCTAGTTCACAGCCTGTCAATCTAAGTGTCTATTTGCCATTATATTTAGAGGACAAAAATTATTTTTTTAATAAAAATATTATTATAAATTCTATTAAAAAATAATTTTAAAAAATTTATTTTATTATTTTATAATTAAAATTTATTAAATTTAATTTTAAATTATTTTTTAATATTCTCTATCTAATATATTTAAAAAAATAATTTTTTCAATAATACCAAATAGGCCTAAGTCATCAACCTTTACACCAAACAAGATCATGGTGGATAATTGACAATCAGATGCATGAGATCGGAGTTCATGCGCCGTAGTCACCCCATTTCCAGTGAATTGCCAAGCTTTAATGATGTAGAGATCTTTAAAGTCCTATTTGGCATTGAGTTTCAGAGCATGAAACGGCTTTTCTGAATAAAAGAAACATTTTAGATGTTATTGAAAAAAGCAGTTTGAAAAAAATTATTTTGTTATTTTAGTATTCTTATAGCTAAAACTGATCAAATTTAATTTTTAATTATTTTTTAATACTCTTTAACTAGTATATTTAAAAAAATAATTTTCTTAACTGCAGTTTCAATAGCAATGCCAAACAGGCCATAAGTATTTCTCTTTATACTGATGTGCATTCCTTACAGAATTTTAAGGCTTTTAATAGTTTCAATTCATGGTTCAGCCAGCGTTAAGAATTATTTAGATTTAGAATAAATTATTTGTAAGAAAATAGTTAATTATATTATCATATAATGGTTTATTTTTTATTTTTTAAAATATTTTTTTTAATTAAATTTATTCAAATTAAATATAAAAACATAAATAAAAAAGATTAAAATTAAATGATATAAAAAATATAAATAAAATTTACATAGAAACATAGAGATTGAAAAACAATATTAGAAGGTAAATAATAATTTATTTTTTTAAAATATACTAAAATTTATAAATAAATTTTTAATTTTAAAAGTTTTAGAGCGAGTACCAGTAATTTTTTTAAATTTTAAAGATGAAATTATAATTTTCAAAACACATTTTTTTTAGGGGGAGAAGGGATGGAGGCGAGGCCTAAAATACTTGCGCCTGTGGTTACAACAGACTAATAGAGCAATAAGGAGATCAAGGAAAGGCAATATAAAATGATTTTTATTATCTTATACTCGATCTGTTATATATTTAATATACAAGATATATAGTAAATTTTATCTATTAAATTTTTGAATGCATATGTTTATATTTTAAATTAATGGTGAATTGATCGTTTGGGATCTCATATCGATTATGGATAGCGTGTGTATGTGACTCATATAGAAACAATAACCTTATTAAAATTACTATGATTTTAACAAGTATCTATTTCCGTCACTAAGCCGTATGTGTGTGCCTATCTTTTAACAAAAAAAAAGTGTGACTTTGAGTGAAAACAAAATATGAGGTTAAGTATCAGGTGTAGCCTTAGTTGAGGTCCGCGAGTGGGTTGGGCGTGCTCAAATACTGATATTTTGGGATCCTACATCGATTGTGGACAGCGTGTGTGTGGGGAACTTATATGTGAATAACAATTTTATTAAAATTGTCATAGTTTTAACAAGTATTAATTTCTATCATTGAGCCATATATATATTTATCTTTTGAAAAAAAAAAAAAAAAAAAAAAAGTTAATGGCGAATTAAGTCCAGACAAAAATTTTCTAACGAGGACAACATGGTTAGGAGTTGTAAGGATGCCCCGAGCCACATTGATTCCTTGTCCCAGCGCTATGGGAATTGTCACATATGTTCCTTTCGTCTCTGATTCATGTCCTCAATGAGACATTTTCAAATGTTGACATTGAAACTTATATTGTACGGGAGGAGAGGAAGGGAAGATATGCAATTCCCAACTGTCACTCTTAATTTGATGGAGCAGTAGTTAGGTGAAAAATTGAGTTCATATGCACATATAAATTTAATTCAATGGATATTTGATAACTTTGTTGATATATTTGGAAATATTTTTTAAAAATATAAATTTTAATTTTTCTCTTGAAAATTATATATATAATACACTAATAAAATTTTTATCCTAAAAACTTAATTATTAATTTATTTTTTTAACAAAAACAAGGTAAAATAAAGACAAAAATGAACAACTGATAAAATTATTATAATTTTAACGAAGTTTCTTATTTCTATATATCCTCATTATAAAATAATTTATAGCTTAGTATGTATGTCTCTTGCTTAGTTATTAATTTATAACTAAGTATTTCTGTAACTGATATTTAATTGACTTAATTTACCGTTAGATTAGCCATATATCCTCATTATAGAATAAAAAATTTTGAATTTATTTAAAAAAAATTGTTTCAATAGAATTAAAAATTCCCTATAATTGTGAAAACTTTCTCTTTCATACATTTTTTTAGTGGTTATATTATTTTTAAAAAAATAATTAAACTAGTATTCAAATTTAATTATATAAAAACGATCCTAATATCGTTTTCATAATTTTTTATGAAAAAATATTTTTAAGTAGAATTTATCATGATTTTAATTAAAATAATAATTGTTAATTGATCAGATATATACAGTCGGATGTAGCTAAGAATTACCCTTTTTTATATATATAAAATAAGAAGTAAGAAAATAAGAATTTAAAAGCAATGAAATTTCATCTATTATGCATTAAAAATGATGTCATTGAGAATAATTTTCACATATGTAATGAATGGCATCTATAAAATATTTTCCACCTTTTTATATTTTAAATTTTTTTATTAATTTTTTAACAAAGATGGTCAACATTAATACTAAAATTAAATATTTAATCATTTAAAACAAATTAAATATTTATCACTGAATTATTAATTTCATGATAAAATCTAAAAATCCTAAAATTATTTTCTCATGTAAACAATTAAATGTTCCTTTAAAAAAAATTAAAAACAAAATAGAAGAAAAAAAAACAAAATAAAGATATAAAAGATTAAACCTGATTTACTATATATTGAATATAAATATTTGAAATTCATATATCGATAGGTCGCACTACATACCTTATATTTATATTTTAAAGAATATTTTGTTTGACTTATAAGTTTTCAGATTCACAATTATAAACTCCACTTTCTTCTCCTTCTCCTTTGACTTCCATCATTAATCTAATAGTTTTACCCACTTCTTCTTCTCCTTCTTCTTCTTCTTTTTCTTTTTCGACAATTGGTACGCTAGTTCATAGCCCATCAATCTCAATGTCTATTTGACATTGCGTTTAGATGGTTAAAATTATTTTTTAAATATAATTATTATTTTAAATATTATTAAAAAAATTTATAAAAAATTATTTTATTATTTTAATGTTCTTATGACTAAAATTTATTAAATTTAATTTTAAATTATTTTTTAATACTCTCTATTTGATATATTTAAAAAAATTATTTTCTCAATAATAATCCCAATAATAATGTCAAACAACTCTAAGTCATCAAACTTTTCACCAAATAAGATCATGGTGGATAGTTGACGGTGAGATGCATGAGATCGGAGTTCATGCACCGTACTCAACTCATTCCGAATGAATCGCCAAGCTTTCATGACCAGATCTTTACGTGTTTCTCTTTCTAATGATGTGCGTTCCTTATGAAATTTTAAGGTTTTCTCAATAGTTTCAATTAATGGTTCAGTCGGAATTATTTAGATTTAGAATAAATTATTTGAAAGAAAATAGTTAATTATATTATCATAATTGTTTATTTTTTATTTTTTAAAATAAATTTTTTTAAATTAAAAAAATTAAAGTTATTCAAATTAAACATAAAAATATAAAAACTTAAATAAAAAACAAGAGATTAAAATATTAAATGATATAAAAATATAATAAAATTTACTTAGAAATGTAGAGATTAAAAAAAAATATTAGAAGGAAAATAATAATTTCTTTTTTAAAATATACTAAAATTTATAAATAAATTTTTAATTTTAAAAATTTTAGAGAGTATAACAGTAATTTTTTTAAAATTTTTTTAGCCTTTGGAGGTAAAATTTTAATTTTCTAAACTTTTTTTAAGGGGAGAAGGGATGGAGGCGAGGCTTAAGATGATTCCGCTCAGGGCAATATAAAAATGTTTTTATTATTTCATTTTGACATAAATTTAAAATATAAAATATATAAATAAAATTTATATATTAAATATTTAAATTTATATATTTATATTTTGAGTTACGGTAAAGACAAAAGTTTTCCAACAAGGACAACATGGTCAGGAGTGATAAGGATGCCCTGAGCCACATTGATTCCTTGTTCCAGCGCTATGGGAATCGTCAAATATCTTCCTCTCCTCTCTGATTCATGTCCTTAATGAGTCATCTTCAAATGTTGACATTGAAACATATACACTAAGGGAGGAGAGGAAGGGAAGATATGCGATTCCCAACGGTCACTCTTAATTTGATGGAACAGTAGTTAGGTGAAAAATTGAGTTCATATGCACATGTAAATTTAATTCAATGGATATTTGATATTTTTGTTGATATAATTGGAAATTTAAAAAAAAAATAGAAATTTTAATTGTTCTCTTGAAAATTATAAATATAATACACTAATAAATTTTTTATCCTAAAAACTTAATTATTAATTTATTTTTTTAACAAAAACAAGGTAAAACAAAGATAAGAATGAGTAATGATAAAATTATAGCAATTTTAATGAAATTTTTATTTTTATATATCTTTATTATAAAATAATTTATAGCTCAGAGTGTATGTGTTTTGCTTAGTTATTAATTTATAATTAAGTATTTCTATAATTGATATTTAATTAATTTAATTTACCGTTAGATTAGCCATATATTCTCATTATAAAATAAAAAATTTTGAATTTATTTAAAAAAATTGTTTCAATAGAATTAAAAATTCCCTATAATTGTGAAAACTTTCTCTTTTATACATTTTTTAGTGGGTATATTATTTAAAAAGAATAATTAAGCCATTATTTAAATTTAATTATATAAAAATATCCTAATATCGTTTTCATAATTTTTTATGAAAATATTTTAAGTGGGACTTATCATGATTTTAATTAAAATAACAATGTTTAATTGATCGGATGTATACAGTCCGATGTAGCTAAAAATTACTCCTTTTTATATATATAATAAGAAGTAAGAAAAATAAGAATTTAAAAGCAATGAAATTTCATTTCTTATGCATTAAAAATGATGTCATTGAGAATAAATTTCACATATGTAATGAATGGCATATATAAAATATTTTACACCTTTTTACATTTTAAATTTTTTATTAGTTTTTTAAAAAGAATTGTCAATATTAATACTAAAATTAAATATTTAATCATTTAAAACAAATTAAATATTTATCACTGAAATTATTAATTTCATGATAAAATCTAAAAATCCTGAAATTATTTTCTCATATAAACAATTAAATGTTCATTTAAAAAAAAAATTAAACAAACAAAATAGAAGAATAAAAAACAAAAGAAAGTTATAAAAGATAAGGGAAAATTCTTGCTTAAACTCGATTTACTATTAATTGGATATAAATATTTGAGATTTATATATTGATAAATCACACTGTATATCTTATATTTATATTTTAGAGGATGTATAATTTAATTTATAAGTTAGTCAAACCTATATAAATAGAAAGTTATAAGCATATTAGTATTTATTTGACTTATAAATTAAAAAATCTATTTAAAATAAGTTAAAAGTCATATATTAATATATTTATTTTAAAACTATTATTTGACCAAGTCAAAAATTATATTATCCTAATAATTTTTTGAAATATTAATATTATTCTTATTTTAACACCTACAATAATTAATTACATATTATTTTTATAATTTTAATAAATTAAATTACTTTTAAACATCTTTAAATTAAAATTTAAATTGTTTAAAAATTATTTTTAAGTAATTTTATAAAATTAATAATTAATTAGTTATTTTTAATTTAACTTTTTAATTAAAAATATATTTAAAATTAAAAGTAAAAAAAAAAAATAGATAGTCAAATCAAACACTCAGACTCATTTAGGTAAAAAAAGACAAAAAAAAAAAAAAAAAAAAAAGAAAGGTTAGCTTACACATTCGATGTAAAGTAAACCAACTATGCATCATGTGCTCAACATATTTGACCAGTAGCTCCACCTTCCCTTCCCCTCCCCTCATTCCCTCCTATTTATCATCCTCTCCTCTTCTCCCTCTGTTTCTAACAAAAAGTTAAAAACCTCTCTCTCTCTCTGGACTCCGTATTCTCCTGCAGAAAATTGTCCCTCACCGATGTAAGCAATCTCTCTTCTCTCCTCTCTATGAAGAAACCGATAAACTAATTAATTAATTACATATATATAACAGAATGGCCACTGCCGGGTGTCTAGGATATATTTTCATGTCATCTATTCTTTATGATCTTAACATATAATAGTTTATTGATGAGTTCTTGAAAAATTTTTCATTCTCTCTTTTTCTTGGTAAAACTGTCCAAGAATATATGCATTAGTATTACATTTTAATGCCATGCAGAGATTTAATTAATGGAGGCTGTGTGTGTGGGTGTTTTTTTTAGTCCATTCATTTTGGATCTGATATATATAGAGCGGCCATGCAAAGCCCTTCAGAGAACAAAAGAGTTGGCGTCTACACCTACATGGCTCAGTGGCCTATTTATGCACTTGCTTGGTCGGTTCGCCATGACAAGAAACACCGTCTAGCTATTGGGAGTTTTCTTGAAGACTATAGCAACAAAGTTGAGCTCGTTCAATTCAATCTTCACACTTGTGATTTCTCCACCGATAACCGGCTCATCTTCGACCACCCTTATGCACCCACAAACATCATGTTCTTCCCCTCTGAGGACAGTGCAAATCCCGATATTGTCGCCACCTCCGGCGACTACTTACGTCTATGGCAAATTTATGATGACAGAATTGAGCTCAAGTCCCTGTTCAATGGCAATAAGAGCAGCGAATTTAATTCAGCTATAACATCTTTTGATTGGGCAGATTTTGATGTTCGTCGAGTGGCTACATCTAGTGTGGACACTACTTGTACGATTTGGGATATAGAGAAGGAGACTGTAGACTCCCAACTAGTCGCACATGATAAAGAAGTGTATGATATTTCTTGGGGGGGATTGAATGTTTTTGCTTCAGTTTCTGGTGATGGTTCAGTTAGAGTTTTTGATCTAAGGGACAAAGAAAGATCAACAATAATTTATGAAAACCCTATTCAAGAATGTCCTTTGTTACGGCTAGAGTGGAATAAATGTGACCCAAGATTTGTAGCCACAGTTGGTATGGATAGTAATAAGGTAGTAATTTTAGACATTCGCTTTCCAACGACTCCATTGATGGAGCTGTGTAAGCATAAGGCAAGTGTTAATGCTATATCTTGGGCTTCGGTTTCCGGACGGCAGATATGCTCGGCCGGAGATGATTCTAGGGCCTTGATATGGGAAGTGGTGGACTCTGGTCACCGGTCGGAAAACGGTTTTGGTGGTGATATGGACCCTGATATGTGGTATGGATCAACGGCTGAAATCAACAACGTACGTTGGTCGCCTGTTCATTTGGACTGGATTTCTGTAGCTTTTTTGAATAAACTACAACTGTTGAAGGTTTAGAAAATTCAAAATTGCAGTGTATGACTAGTAATTAAGTTTGAAATGCAGTAACGGATGGCTAGCTACCTTTGTAGCTAGCTTGAGATGAGTTGTTGGTTGAAGACATGCCCTAACCTCAGTTTAATGAAATAAAGAGTTCTCTAACGAGTTAATTTAGAGCACTAGTTAATAATTTGATCCATTTTCATTTCTATAAGATTTTATTCACCATGAGAATATTTTAAATAATTCACATTTAATTATAATTCATCTTTAATTATAATAAAATTTTATCAACTACGCCCAATAAATCTCACTTCCCTCTCATTTTTCTCACGCATAGCTGATCTATCTATTACTTTAACATCATAACACATCATAAAGAGTATTTCCATTTCCATTACATAGACAATAGCTCTCTTCTCTCTCGATGGGCTGCAATGGGCAATAGCTCATTTGTTCATGCAGGAACTACAGCTAAATAACATATCCTACAATGCTTTTATTTATTATATTAGTCAATATTCGATAATCCTAATAAGAATAGAAATCCTAATGCTATAATGAGAGTCATTATCTATATAAAAAATATTATTCAATTTAATTGATAAATATTTCTCTCCTTTAAACTAAGAAAATATTTTTAAAAATCCCACAAAATTTTAAATCATACCATAATAAATTATAAATAATAGAAGCAATTAAAATAAATTTATTGCTCTTTAACCCGTACCCTAAGCTATTAACTTTGCATGCTTTAGTCACCTTCTATATAAAAAATATTATTCAATTTAATTGATAAATATTTCTCTCCTTTAAACTAAGAAAATATTTTTAAAAATCCCACAAAATTTTAAATCATACCATAATAAATTATAAATAATAGAAGCAATTAAAATAAATTTATTGCTCTTTAACCCGTACCCTAAGCTATTAACTTTGCATGCTTTAGTCACCTTTTACTCTAAAATCTTTTCCTCCTTTTTTTTTTCTTTTTTTTTTCTTATAACCTTTTTAAGGTGGTGGCGGCTGATGATTATTTTCCCTAGTTGTAACACTCCAAAATTTTAAATTTTATTATTTTATGAGTATTTTTAGTATTTTAATTTTATTTAAATTTTAAGAAATTATTTGAGGTTTTTCGGATTTTAAAAATCGGGTTTGATTTTTCAAAAATATAAACTTTGATGATTTTTAAAAATTAATTTAAAGACCACGTGGCAAAACTAAAAATATATTTGGAATCTACGAATTTTTCTGAGTTTTCTGTAATTTTTTCGGAATTTTTAGACCTCGTTTTCGGTCCCGATGCAGAGTAAAAATTCAAAATTTTGTATTTCGAATCGAACCGATTGAATCGAACCGGACCGGATCGGACCGATCGAATCGGACCGGCTCCCTCCCCTTTTTCTTCCTCCCGCGTGCGTCTCCTCCTCCTTCTCTCTTTCTCCCGTTTTCTCTCTCCTCCCGCCCACGGCCACCCACCTCCCCGCCACACTCACTCACGGGCGGCCCCACCTCCTTCCCCCGGCCCCCCGCCGCCCCAAAATGCCGGAAAACGCGTGCGAACTCCCCTCCCTCACGCGCACGACGTTTTAACTTCCTAGCCAAAATCCGGCAGATCCGGCCACCAATCGGACCGGGTCTTATGTCTAAAATCATCTACTCGTCGAGAGCTTTCCATAGACACCAAGAACGCCGAAATCCAATGAGCGGTTTGTCCAATTTTTGCCTGGGAAGTTTTAGCCCATTTTGACTTTCGGGCTAGATTTCTCTCAAACCGTGAATCCCACGAGAAAACTGAGAGTACCAGAGCGCTCCACTCGTCGAGACCTTCGCGGCGACATAAATTTCGAATTTTTCCGACACCGATTTTCGATGGGTCCCACGAAACTTCGCAGTGTTTTTCCGAGCATTAAATGAGCTTAGAAAATTCTGAAAAATTTATGTCCCGTGTTGTGGGCTTCGTGTAGGTATCCTCAATTCACGGAAATTCGACAGTTACCGGATCTGCAAATTTCAGGCCAGACAGACCCGTTACCGGAAAAGTCTCCGAATTGGACCGAGGTTTTGGCTACCCCCCATTGTCAAATGTCCCAAGCGCGTCCCCGAAGTCAGAATCGGCAAAGGTAAACCCGAACCTTGCTTTTTCGTAATTTTCTAGTACTTAAATAGGATTAAAAATCCATAAAATATTCGTGGTAGCTCAGAAAATTATGATTCTTTTTGCAATAGACTAGTAATATTGCTAAGGACCGCGGGGCAAAGTTTTAGAATTTTTAGAGCTTGTTTGGGTAGTTTTTGTAAAAATGATCAATTATAAGGACTAAATTGAAATTTTACATATTGTGATGGATGATTGATTTGATGGGCCCAGGAGGGGCTGTGTGATGAGATTGAGTTGTGGATATATGGGTTGTGAATATAGAAGTGTGTTTTGAGCCCTTTTGCAGGTTGGGTAGGTCCTAGGTATAGGGGAGACTCTGCCGGATTTTCGGCACGACTTAGGACGTATTTGGTCTTTTCTTGATTGTATTAAGTCATTTGTATTAAATAATTGTAATGTAATTGTCAGGTGAGCCGATGACCTTCTTCCTCGCTCACCGCCACAAAGGACCGTTGTCAAGTCTGTGAGTAAAATATTAATTTTAATTGTAATTTCACTATTATTATATGTTCAAGCATGCCCATGCATCACTTACATGCATATATCTATGTAGATAAACTTTAGGCACTATTTATGTTGCATTCATAACTGTGAAAGTGCCATGTATGTTGCTGTGGTAATTTGGAGCAGTGTGCGTGCGTTGGCGTACGTGTGATGTGGTGTGGACTATGGATAGGACGGGCAGACACGGCTTGAGATCTTCGCTGGGACCCGGTCCTTCGGGGTAGACACGGCTTGAGTTCTTCGCTGGGACCCCGATTTGGTTTATTAAGCGAAAGTCCGGCTTGAGTTCTTCGCTGGCACCAGGTTGGATTTAAGAGAGCTGTATAGGGGATCAGCTCCCATATATTATGATTGATACTACTGGGTGTGTGAGTGCTCCAAATTACCTTTTTGATGTTATGATGTGAAAATGTTGTTGATGTTGTATTTCACTCTACAGGGTGCATTAGTTTTAGATAGTTATAGAGATTATGGTTAAAATTGATATTTTACTCTCTAAGTCGAACGCTCACTCCTGTTTAATATTTTTCCAAGCCACAGGAGGATATTTTTGAGGTTAACCTGCTTCCTTTCCTCGCAGGTTATTTATCAATGTTTGTGTAATTTTATTAACTCCTAGAATTTCCGCATGTGTTAAAAGTATTTATTTGATTTTGGTGTGTAATATTATTATCATGTTGGACCTGTAAACATATAATGATATGCCTGTTTGATGGATTGGATGAGGGAGCTAAGCTCCCATTTATTTTTATGCTGATGAGTATGTGGAGGGTGAGCTGAGCTCCCCAATTGATGATATATTTTGTTTACAGGTCGGGTGAGCCAAAAACTCCCCGTTGAAAGGTCCACTTTATGGCCGGACTCCGTCCGGTTGATTTCTTGATATTGGGCCCAAATGGGCCTTAGAGTTTGATTAATGAATAGTTAGGCTTACTACGAGCCTCGGGGGCTTTAGACTGACCCAGGTCCTAGTGCCGGTTCGGCCCATAGGTTGGGTCGTGACAAGTGGTTATTCTCACCGTGACGATTTGGTATTTCTTTTTTTGTGAGGATTTGATATTTCTCATTCTGAGGATTTGCCATTTCCTAAAGATTTTTTTTCTTTCTTTTTATCATCGAGTTGTTAGGTGTTTTATTTTATTTTTTTAGATATTTTATTTTATTATTTAAGTAAAAATATAATAATAAGAAATATAAATTTTCTCTTTAGTAGGATATAAAGTTTTTCAAATTGAGTTCGTAAAATGACTAAGTAATCTAACAGTAATAAATTATTAGGAATAGAGCATGCTTTCTGTTGAATAACTTAAAAATTAAATATTTTATCAATATGATTAGATTGTTTAAATCAAGATAATTGTCATTATATTTTATATAAGTAGTTTATTTATTATTTAAAATAAATGGTAGAAGTGGAGTAAATAAAATTTCTTAAATTTCTAATATAAACACTAATTTGGGAGATTTTTCATTGGTGCGTTTTATAGATATTATATTAAGTGATATTATATTAAGTAAATATTTATAAATATAATTTTATTTAAATTAATTTAATTATAATTAAAATAATTATAAAGACTTAGACGTAGACTTTTTTTTATACATAACATGGAACATTACCATGTTAATTATTTTCATTTTTTTTGTTGTACTTTAGTTTTTTGATAACATTTTATTTCATAACTTTTACCATTAAAATTAAAATTTTATATTAATTAATTGATAGATGTTAAATAATATTACGTAATAATTATTGGTTTTAAAAAAGCAATTGTCTTTGATTCTTTCTAGATATAAAATTGCCTTCTCTAATTATTAAGACATTATTGTTGTAATATAATAATATTTTTTTAAAATAATATTATTTTTAAATATAATAAAAATCAAAATTTTAGTAATATTTTTATACTAGAAAAAAAAAAGTTACAGCAAAGATTTCGGCTTGACTTGACCCATAATAATGGGAAAACTTGATAATAATTTAGGCAGTGGTGGTTGGTGATGGGCCATAGGAATGGACCTAATGTACTTGTTTTAAAATGAAAGGTGCATGTTCATGTATATAATTGTGGATAAATTATTATTATTATTATTATTATTTTTAATTTTGTTCATATATAATTTCTTTTTATGTATTTTTAAATTTTTATTATTAATGAAGTGTAAAATATCTTAATATTTTTACAATAAATTATTATTTCATTCACAAATTTTAACATTTTTATTTCTAAATTTTTTAAATTATTAATATTTTATTATTTATGTATAATTTTTTAATTCATTTTTTACTATTAAATTTATAAAAATAAATAAATAATTTAGAGACGTTTTCATATACTCCTCTAAATATAAACATCTGAGCATTAATTATGACATAACACAAAAAAATAATTTTATTTATAATTAATAGGATAAAATGTAGAACAGATAGTGGAATATAATACAAAATAGACATAGAAAATAATAAAAGATATCATAGAAGGAGACCAATTAGGAAAGAACAAGATAGGAGGAGGATCAGGGTTGGTACTTGGAATGTTGGATCACTTACAGGAAAATTAATGGAGCTTGTAGATACCTTGGAAAGGATAAGGGTGATTATTACTTGCATTTAAGAGACTAAATGGGTAGGAAAGAAAAGCAAGGAAGTGGGTAATTCAAGGTACAAACTGTGGTTTACCGGAAAGGAGAGAAACAAGAACGGAGTGGGCATAATCATAGACAGGATATTGAAAGACGCTGTAATAGCTGTGAAAAGAGTAGGAGATATAATTATACTAGTAAAAATAGTACTAGAAGGAGAAACAATAAATGTAGTTAGTGCTTATGCCCCACAAATAGGACTAGATAGTGAGAGTAAACAAATGTTTTGGGAAGATATGGATGATTTAATGCAAAGCATACCAAATGAAGAGAATATTTTTATTGGTGGAGATTTGAATGGACATGTAGGAAGTGATAAGCAAGGTTATGAGAATGCTCATGGAGGTTTTGGTTTTGACAGTCGAAATGAAGAGGGAAAAAGTATCATAGATTTTGCTATGGCATATGACCTAATACTAGTAAATACATACTTTATAAAAAGAGAGTCACATTTAGTGACTTTCAAAAGTGGGCAACATAGAAGCCAAATCGACTTTCTCTTAACCAGGAAGACAAATAGAGCTCTATGCAAGGATTGCAAGGTCATTCCAGGAGAGGCTTTAACAAGTAAACATCGGTTAGTGGTCTTGGATGTCAAGTTTAGGAATAATTCAAGTAAGGTCAGAAGAAATAGTGTAGCTCGAACAAAGTGGTGGGAGTTCAAAGGAGTAAAGCAAGTAAAGTTCAAAAATGAGTTTCTTGAGTCCGAAGCATGGAAGCTGGATATGGAGGCCAATGATATGTGGATACAGTTGGCATCAAAGATTAGAGAAGTAGCTAGAAAAGTACTCGGAGAGTCTAAAGGATATGGACCACTCTTAAAAGAGGGATGGTGGTGGAATGAGGAAGTACAAAATGCAGTGAAGAGAAAAAGAGAATGGTATAAGAAATTACCTAAATGTGATAATAATGAGGCATATGAACAGTACAAGATAGCAAAGAAAGAGGCAAAAAAGGCAGTTAGTCAAGCAATAGCACATGCCTTAGAAAAGTTATATGAGAAACATAGAACTAAAGAAGGGGAGAAAGATATTTATAGATTAGCAAGGAGGAGAGAAAGGAAATGTCAAGATCTCAATCAAGTTAGGTGCATTAAGGATAAAGAAAGAAAAGTGTTGGTGAAAGATGAGGACATTAAAGAAAGATGGAGAAATTATTTTAATGATCTCTTTAATAATAGTCAAAATGGTAATAGTGTAAATATAAACTATAGAACAAAAGAAAAGAATGTGAATTATACTATAAGGATTAGATCTTTATAAATAAAGGAAGCACTTAAGAGAATGAAAGTGGGTAAAGTCTGTAAACCCGATGGAATACCAATTGAAGTGTGGAAATGTTTGGGAGATATGGAAGTGGCATGGTTAACTAAATTATTTAATAAGATTCTAAACTCAAAGAAAATGTCTGATGAATGGAGGAAGAGTATTTTAGTATCTATTTTTAAAAATAAGGGAGACATACAGAGTTGCTCAAACTATAAGAGAATTAAACTCATGAGCCATACTATAAAGTTGTGGGAGAGAGTTGTGGAGCATCGACTACGTCATGAAACTTCTATCTCTCTCAACCAATTTGGCTTCATGCCCGGTCGTTCAACTATGGAAGCGATCTTTCTCATTAGAAGCTTGATGGAGAAATATAGAGATGTGAAGAAAGATCTACACATAGTTTTTATTGATTTGGAGAAGGCTTATGATAGTGTTCCAAGAGATGTCTTATGGAGTGTGTTAGAACAAAAGAGGGTATCTATTAGGTACATATAAGTGTTGAAAGATATGTATGAAGGAGTAACTACTATTGTGCGCACAGTTGGAGGGGTCACAAGAGATTTTCCGATCTCAATTGGATTACATCAAGGATCAGCTATAAGCCCTTACCTTTTTACATTAGTTTTAGATGAATTGACGAAACATATACAAGAGAGTATTCCTTGGTGCATAATGTTTGCAGATGATATTGTTCTGATAGATGAGATGTGAGAAGGAGTCAATAGAAAGCTAGAGCTTTAGAGAAGTACTCTAGAGTCAAAGGGCTTTAAGTTAAGTAGAACGAAAACAGAATACATGCATTGCAAGTTCAGTGAAGGCCAAACTGGTGATAGAGAAGGAGTTAGTTTGGATGGAGTGGTACTGTCCCAAAGTAATCACTTTAAAATCTTGGCTTAGTCTTTTAAGTAGATGGGGGATGTGAGGATGTTAGTCATAGGATTAAAGCCGGATGGTTGAAGTGGAGACGTGCCATGAGAGTTTTATGTGATTGTAAGATTCCCAATAAGTTGAAAGCAAAATTTTACCGTACAGCCATAAGACCGGCTATAGTATATGGTAGTGAGTGTTGGGCATTGAAGGAGTCGTATATGTCGAAGATAAGAGTTGCGGAGATAAGAATGTTAAGGTGGATGAGTGGTCATACTAGACTTTATAAAGTCCGTAATGAGAGTATTAGAGAAAAGGTAGGAGTGGTGCCAATTGAGGATAAGTTGAGAGAAGGGAGATTAAGGTGGTTTGGTCATGTGAAGCGTAGACATACGAAAGCTCCAGTTAGACAAGTAGAGCATATTATGTTAGAGGATAGGAAAAAAAAGGAGTAGACCTAAATTGACTTGGAGGAGACTAGTACAACATGACTTAGAAGCATTACACATTTCTGAGGATTTAACCCAAAATCGTTTAGAGTGAAGAAAACGAATCCATATAGCCGACCTCAAATTTTTGGGATAAAGGTTTAGTTGAGTTGAGTTGAGTTGAATAGGATAAAATGTTTTTATCTTTATTTAGAGTCTATTTGATATTCTGTTGATATTGCTGTTGAAGAAATAACTCATTAAATATATTAATTAGAGAATATTAAAAATTAATTTAAAATTAAATTTAATATGTTTTAATTATAATTTTTTAAATATAAATGTGACACCCTTAATTTTTAAATAATTATTTTATATGTAAATATTAATATTTTATTATATTAAATATTATAAAAATTTATTTGAAATTTTCTAAATTTTAAAAATTGGGTTTGATTTTCTTAAAATAATAAATTTCATTAATTTTTAGAAATTAATTTAAAGACCATGTGGCAAATTTAAAAATATATTTAGACTTCATAAATTTTTTTGAGCTTTCTAAAATCTTTTCAAAAATTTTGGACTTCGTTTTGGGTTACAGGATAGAGTAACAATTAATTTTGGGTATCCTAAATCGGACCAGCCAAATCAAACCAAATCGGATCAGACCTGTCAAGTCGGATCGGCTATTTTTTCGCTCGATTTCTCTCTCCTCTCTCCTTCCCTCGCTGGCTGGCCTTTGCCCCTCCCTTCCCCAGTCACTGGCGCACCTCCCCCAAGCCTGATGTCTCAGGTGGCCGAAAAATCATGCCAAAGTCCTCCAAACTCACAACATGACTTTTCATCTTCCTGACCAAAATTTGGCAGATCCGGCTACCAATTGGACTGGGTCTTGTCCTAAACACCTTCTACTCCTTGATAACTTCCCATAGATACCAAGATCACAAATATTCTTCGAGCGGATTGTCCAATTTTAGCTTGGGAAGTTTTATCCCATTTTGACTTTTGGGCTAAATTTTTCCCAAACTGAGAACCCCACGAAAATTCTGAGAGAGTATTGGCTAGCAGTATGTAGGGTTGAGAATGAATGGATTTGATGCATTTGAATGGTTGCTTAAGTTGAATTAAGTATGTAAACTATGGATAGATGTTTAGAATGCATTAGGTTTGAATTTTATGAGTTAGGGTTTTTGGCACTTAGGGTTTGGGAGGCAAAAATGGGAGAGTTAGTCAAATGGTGTATTTGACCTTGTTTGAGATGAAAAATGGTCATTTGTGACCAATTGAGATGTGTTGGAAGTGTTAGAAGTGAGTTTAAATTCAGATTGAAAATGGTCATTCTGCAGGCAGTAGGACCAAAGTCCCTTTGAGGGATCAAAACCTGAAAATTTACAAGTCCAATTGGTGTGAGGCTAATTGAGAATGAAAATAGACACAAAATGACACAATTTTTATTTAGGAATCATACCCAAAAAGTGACCAAAACCTAGTGAACAAATTGACCAAATCCGGACTTAGGCAATCTGACCTGTACAAAAATGACCAAATAAATAGTGTTTGTTCATTTGGCTATAACTTGGGCTAGGTAGGTCTAAATGACCTGAAATTTTACCAGTGGACAGCTGAGATATGGGCCTAAAACTTTTATGAAGAACACAAATCCAAATTATTCCCTTAACCAAGTCATTTGGCCACCCAAAATTAGTGACCTAAAACTGTCAAAACCAGTTTGGTGCCCAGAATTTTGGGTTAAGTCCAATCCGGCAGCCATTATTCAAATGGCTATAACTTGAGCTACAAAACTCCAATTGGAGTGATTCAAAAAGGAGAACAAAGTTAAGACAATAAGGAACAATTTCTATGAAGAAAACTTAGACAAATTCTAACAGCAACATGACCAATGGAACAGTGCAACATAAGATACTAAAACTGAAAATTTACAATTTTGCCTAAAAGACTTAAAATTTGAGAAAACAACTAAAACCAACAAATTAGGTAACCAAAATGTGGTATGTGGGTGAAATTAGAATTCCCATACCTATTAAGCATTAGAAAATTAACAAATTGATTTGAATAGTGTCATGAATAGTAATCCCGAAATACAAATTTTAAAGAACGTCAAGTTTAGCATATTAAAGCTAAGTATAAGTATATTTGAATTTATTTTTAGAGTTATGATAAATGATGATACTGAAACACTGTGAAACTGTGTTTCAGTAGAAAAGAATACCGGAAAAGAACCCAAGACATCGAGTCAAGGCCGAGAGGCGATTCGTATAAGGTTGGTGCACAACTAACTATTTTGTTACTTTTCACTTCTAAATTGATTTGAACAAGTTTATTTTATGATTTATAATTTTGTTGTGTTGAGGATTTTAATTTGTTGAATGAAATTGTATAAATTAAATGTAAATTTTCTTATGCATTTAAGGATTTATTGTATGGTTTTGAGGATTGTAAATTTTAAGTTTGATGTGTTGCCAACCATGAGCATGAATTTATGATGATTAAATATGTTGATGATTTTTAAACACTTTGTAAATAGAAATTGTTTTGAATATAATTTGAAACCACAGTTGACATGGCAAAATATGTTGTGAATTCTCATTAGCTTGTCTAGTGAGATATCTCCTCCACTAGATGGGGCGAGTTCCTTCCTCTCTGGCTTGCCAGTTGGGGAAGAGTTTGAATGAGTACTCATATATACTAGCTAGTCTTTGTTCCTCCCTTTTAGCCTCGGTTATTGGGAGAGTGTGAAATGTCGTGGTGTATAACACGGCATCTATTTGAATTTTGGGTCATGGGTTCAACTGTGTGAATTGTTAGTAACGCCCTTTAAATTATGCATACTTTGATAAATTGTGGTTGAAATAAATAATTTGTCAGTGATTTAAAATATTTTTTTATTGTTTTGGGATTTAAAAGAAATATAGATAAATAGTTACTATTTGATCAAAATATTATTCAAATGAATAATTTGCATGAATGAAAATATTGATTTCTGAATGTTATGAATTTTGAAGAATTTAGAAATTTTAAATTTTTATTTGTTATGAATTATCAAGCATAACTTGTATTAAATTTTAAATTATTAGTTTGTGCACTACTGAGTTCACCACTCAGTGATAGTTTTGTATGCTGTCGCAGGTGAAATAAAATATAAAGCAGCTGAGTAAGATTACTAAAAGGCATAGTGAGACTATTTTTGGGTATATCATAGGTATACCCTTGTACTTTAGATTTTGATGTAATTCTGTAATTGTATGTATAAAATTTACTTTGAGCAGTTGTACCAACTCTTTTGTGATATATTTTTGGATTGTAATGAAATACAAATTATTATAAGGTTATCTTAAGATTTTATATATTTATAAAGTTTTGCACTACTAAATTTTTTATGATCCCATGAATGTAAATATTAATTTTGTTACCTTAATGAGAGGTTTCAATGTTTGATTTAATTTAAACTGCGTATTGAGTTGCTTGTGTTGATTTGTGAAATGAGATTGAATAATGGAGTTGTGATTGAGAAAAATATTGGGAGTGTCCTTATTTTCAGGTTTTAAAGAATTATTTTCTTAAAATACAGACGGCATTCTGCCGAAATTTTTGTAAAAATTACGGAGATTTTAAATATCTAAAAATTTAATTTATGTTTGTACTTTAAATAAAGGTTTTTAAAATCTGAAAAAAAAAAATTTACCCACCAATTTAAAAATGAATGAAAATTGTTTTAAAATCTCTTGTAGTATATTTAATGGGTTACCGGTAGGCGAAGTACGGTAATTTATTAGGTGTGCTATGGGAGCATGTTACATCTTACGAGGAGTAGGGTGTGACATTTTTAATTTTGTGAGTATTGCCTATTTTGGAGTGCCCAGGAGGAGCCATATGATGTTGATGGGATATGAGTTGAGGTGTATGAGTTAGAAGTTTTATTTGAGCCATTGTGCAAGTTGAGTAGGTCCTAGGTATAGGAAAAACTATGTCGAATTTTTGGCAAAACGTAGGTTGTCTTTGACTCTTTAAATGTTTTGTTTTAAGTAAATATTGATCAGTTTGTAATGTAATTGTTTAGGTGAGTTGGGCTAGCTTCCCTCCTCCGCCCAGCCACCGCAGTGACTTGTGAAGTACTTTGAGTAGATATTGATTTACTTATAATTTCAATATTATTATGTATTCAATGTATGTTCATGCATCACTTATAGATAAATGTACATAGTTATTTGCTAGACATGTTTTGTATTGCATTTATATTTGATGACATTACTGTGGTTGTTGTTTTATGACAATCTGGAGTTATGTGTGTGAGTTGGTGTGCATGTGATGTGTACATGAATATGGGTAGGATGGGTAGACACGACTGGAGCTTGACTCGCTGGGACTCGATCCTTTTTATAGATAAATTGAGATAGGCACGGCTTTGAGTTGATCTCGCTGGCAAATGTTGGAACTAAGAGAGCTGTATAGGAGATCAACTCCCATATATATATGTGTGAGTATGGATTTGACACACGGGTGTGTGAGTACTCCAAATTACCTTTGGTGTAATTATGACTTGACTTGTTTGAATTGTGTAAATATGTTGCATTTCATTCTTAGGGATGCACTAGACTTAGATAGTTATAGAAATTGTATGTAAAATCAGTATTTTACTTTATGAGTCGAATGCTCACTCCTGTTCACCCCATTTTTTCAAGTTACAGGAGAGCTTTTCTTTTCTTGAGTTTAACCTGCTTCCTTCCTCGCAGGTCCATTAGCTACTACATCAATATTTTATGTTGTTAATTTGAACTCTAGAATTCCACATGTGCTATGATTATCTTATTTGATTTGGGAATGGTAAAAGATTGTTAATTGGAAATTGTAAACTTAATATTCTGCATGTATGTTGAATAGAATGGATATTTATGATGGATGAGGGAGCTGAGCTCCCATTATATTTCATTGATTGATTGAGGATTGTAAGGGTGAGCTGATCTTCCCAAATTTTTATATTTTATTATTGCAAGTCGGGTGAGTTGAGAACTCTCCGTTGGATGGTCCAGATTATGGCTGGACTCTGTCCTGTTGATTTATTGAAATTGGACTCAAATATGGGCTTTATGATTGGGTTAGAAAATAGTTAGGTAAGCTATAGGCTTTGGAGGCCTTATGCCGACCCAAGTTCTAGTGCCAGTCTGGCCCATAATTTGAGTTGTGACAATAAATAACTTTTTTTAAATTATTTTTTTAAAACATATCTAAAATATATTTTAAAAAATATTTTCTACCTCTTAATTATAATTTCAAATGGAACCTTAACATATTTAAGCCTGTGTTTCCATCGGTTGAATTATTTATAATATATTAAAAAAATTAACTATTTATTTTGCTCACAAATTTGTATGAACCTTTTTCTTATAAATTTAGATACAAATAAATGCTTTAATTAATATTTTTTAGTGTTTTTTATATCTTTAATAATTCTCATTGTTTTAAGTGATTGTTCTAAGATGGATATTATTAGTGTTTAAAATCAAATTTTACGCATGACATATGTTAAAAAATTTTCAAGAAAAATGTAATAAGAATTTATGATTTTATCCGATTGTTGTAAGAAGCTACTTAATTGCCGACTTTGAATCAAGTTGGCAATAATTAAGATTGAGAGTTTAAACCTTATCAATCATTTTTTTAAGTAATTTATAAATTTTCTTATAATTTCTCAATAAAATTAGTGATATATTTTGATGAAAATCATTAGACCTAATCAATTATTTTTAGATTAGCTTCTAGAGTTGTGAGGTCTTGAGTTTAAATTTTAATAAGAATCAATTATAAAAAAAAAAAAAAATCATTAGACCTCAAATTAATATTTTCATATAGATCCAATTAGAAAATAAAAATGGTTGTTTCTTTTTAAGTTTTTTTTTCTTTAATTAGAATGACAAATCTTTTCTCCTTTAATGACATATATATATATATATGATGGGTTTCTCTAATCACTTGTAGAAGTTAACAGAAAGAGTCAAAAGAAAATGGGAATCTACCATTAAAATAATGAAGTCATATTCTATGTTTAGAATTAAAGTGTCTTGCAGCTGGCTGCAAATTGCAAGGAAATTTACATTGAAGTTAGCAATTAGCAATTAGATTTTCTGAAAGTGTATTTGGAAATTGTCTGTAGTGAAGGCTTTGAAGTTGGCCTGTATGTCTATCTAATGTTCATCTGAGGCCTTTGGTTATGAGGATTTTGCACATCCTAAGCATATTTAAAGAGAAATCAATACTCATGCTTCAATTTTTAACCGAAAGAAATACTTAATTGAAAGACAATTTATTTTAACTTTTATTCAATTGGAAATGGAGATTAGTTTTAAATTACATAATAATATAAAAAAAGAAAAAGAAACAGATAAATATGTGGATTTATGCCTAATATGATGTATTGTTTTGGAGTCTATGTGATCATATGTTCATTATTTTTTATGATGGATATCAAGCGATTGGCAATGCTGCATGGGGTTTAATTTTGGGCCATGGACTCTGCAAAGCAGAGGTGAGGCTGCTTATTTAAATTCTTTAAGTGTGAGATGTTTCATACACTAGCTCCTGCAGCTATACAAAGACTCCTTTTTGGCTTCCCATCTGCAGATATATACCAACATATATAGCATTATTCTAGGTTTATATCCTCTCCAGTACCATAAAACCAACCTAATTCCCCCCCAAGCAGGTGATCATGTTCTGCAGAAACTGGCATGCTTCTTTTTTCCTCTGAGGATTGAGAGCAACAGCCCACCTGCGGCTGCTGATCTTCTGAAAATGAACCCTCAATCGAGCATCTCCCCTCCACCATGGGAGGATTTTGACGAGTTTTTACTCTTTCCTCATCATCATGACCTTGTTCATCAGTCCTCATCTGACCTATTGCCACTCCAAGTGGCCTTCTATCGAACGATCGCAGGCATTTTGCTTTCTTGTACACCCTACACAAATAGAATTCCTGCTTTAACTGCAAAAAATTTAACAGAGACAGATAATTAATAATTAGCTCATTGAAGATGAGTAAAATTTTCTCATATATATATATATATAGAGGAAGTTGGTGGCAGCACCACTGGATGTGCACTAGCTGAAGAGGATACTTCTCCTTGTATAGCTTTGTACTCGTTCATTTTCCACTCGGTCTTTCTTCCATTTGGAACTCTTCCCTTATAGAAAACCATGGTTCTTTTCACGCCAATGCAACGATTGTTGGAAGAATAAACAACACAAGGTGAACCAGTAGATTTCCAGTATCCTGTATCAGTGAGTCGATTTGGCCTTCCTCCATGGACTTCCCTTTCTTGTCTTGGGATAAAGAAAAACCATTGTTCTTGGTCTCCATGGCAATAATCTCCGCAAAGTTCTGAACCAAAATAAATAAAAGCGATCACATTAGAACATTAATGTGAAGACTTAAAAGAAAATAAAAGCTGACGGGAAGTTTAATTACGTACGTGGAAGGTCCCATGGATTGAAGTCATAGATATCAAGAACTGGTATAACACGATCCATAACCTGTTTCAGGTCCTCTCTCTTCCCTTCTAGCTTATGATGCAGATAAAATGACAAGAGCTCTTCTTCTGTAGGGTAAAAACGAAACCCAGGAGGCAGCAGATCCTCCATTATTTGCTTCTCTGTGTGTGTGTGTGTGTGTGTGTGTGTGTCAAATTAAAAGTGCAAGTGTACCAGCAACAATTTAGTTAGCTTGTAGCTTTTAACTCTCTCCTTATGTTGGCCATTGTTGATTGTTGGTTACTATATATATGGTAGAAGCTGAGAAATTGTGAAAAGTGAAGCAGATGGTGTTGCAGTTGCTTGGAAATTAACTGACAGTCGCCTAATGGGAAGATAGTCTCCTCTCTTGCCGTGTTCTTTGTGGAACTCGACAAGGGTCATTCACATACCATTTTGGTGTTAACTCATAAAGTACATTACACTTATAAACATATAAATAAAGCTGCATAGTACTAATAGAATTCAGGAGCTGTTGATATCGACAAGCAAATTTCACAGCCGACTGGCTTACAAATGATGTAGTTCAGCTGTCTCTCGGTTACCATATTGTATTTCGTGGATTGGTCTTAAGGTATTTTTTCCTTTGATTATAAATGATTATTATAATTTTAATGAGAAAAATAAAAAAAAAATTAATTTTATTCTAATAAAATGATTTTAAAATACATCTGAATTCACTCCAAACTTAATTATATATTATTCTAACTTGTAATAAAGTTGAATCAAATTGCATATTTAAAAATTGGTTGGTTTAATTGGAAATTAATCATTAATTTTCTGCTTTAAGTGTTTTAGGTGCCTTGACTATTATTTATTAGGCGACGTATATTGCGGTAATGCTTGCATATTTTCCAGCACCTTCTTTCAAGGCACGACCAAACCAAAAGGCAGGCCAGGCATTCCTTCATTTTGACTTAAATCCAACGTCATTTTTTTAATTTTATATTTTTTTAATTGTAATAATATAAAAAAAATAATTATTTTTTTCTTTTTCTCATTTTCAAACTACTAAAAATGTAGTTTATAATTTTTCTTAAACAAAACAAGAAAATGTAGTTTATAACTATTCATTAACGTAGCCTATTATTTTTATATGACTTAAATTTTAAATTTTTTTTTATGCATATAATTAAATTATGACTCGACTTGAAAATTTTACGCTGCAACTCCGATTAGTATAAAAAGTGAGATGTGTAGTCATAATGAATAGCACGGGCTAATAGACCCAGTATAGATCAGTATAAATATTGTAATATTTTGTCCTTTATAATAAATACATGAGATATTTGAAAAATAAATTAGAGTTAAGGTTTGAGAGTCTAAGTAATTGTATCTTACTCTTTTCATCATCACAGTAAAACTTTTTATTTTGTCTTACGCGTAAACGTAGACTTTACGATTAAATCACGTAAATCTGTATTATTATTTTTATTTTTTTTATTATGTGTGTGCCTTAAATTTATAGCACACTTCCATTTGTTTTTAAAATAAACTTCTTTTTCTTTTTTAAAATTAAAAACAACATTTGCTTGTCCATTGAAAATTTATTAATTTGAAAGTAACAAAATTAAAAAAAAATACTATTTCATCTTTTTATTTTGAAAAATACATTAGTCAGTCTCTATATTTTATTTAGTTTATTTCGTTCAATTTAAATTAAAATTTTTTATTAATCAATACTTTTAAAAGAGAGAAATTCCCGTTTTATAGACTAAATAATTTAAAGTTAAAAAAAAAAAATATAAAGACTAATGAATATATTTTTTAAAATAATAAAACTAATTTATTAATTTTATTAAAATAAATAAATTAAATAATATTTTTCTCAAAAAATTTACTCAATATAAACAACCCTACCACCACCTAATTATCATTACCATTACAACTCAATATAAGTTAATTTTTATTTTTTCTTAAATGAATTCAAAATTTTTTCATTTAAACTCAAATAATCTTAATTTAATAAAATATTATTTTTTTAATTTTAAATATTAAAAATTATTTATTAATTTTTATTAAAATTAAAATAAAAAAGATAAAATTTTATGGACAACAAGAACACCACATTTACAAATAAATTCAAACAGAAATCACAAACCCATAAAATCTGCAAAACCCATGAATTCAGAACATTAGCTTTGCATGTGACATTGATGGATTTATAAGAAGGACACATTTTAAAATATATTATTTAGAGAGTATTAAAAAATGATTTAAAATTAAATTTAATAAATTTTAATTATAAAAATATTAAAATAATAAAAAAATAATTTGTTTTTTTTAATAGTGTTTAAAATATATATTTTTTTTAAATAAATTTTAGCGCTCCGACTTAAATAGGCACAAAGGCAGGTTGAAAATTGAAGTTGCAGTTGGCACAGGGGAATAGAAAATGAAATTGGGGAAGGCTCCACGAGAGACATTGTGGGTTGTTTAAAGAGTAAATTTTTTGTTGTGATGAGAAGGGCCATGGAAGAAAAAGCCCAGCTTGTTTAGCTAGTTTGCTTAAGGGCTGTTTAACGTGTAAGTTTTCTCTTGGGCCGTGGGAAACTTTAACTTCAGCCTTCGGGGTTGGCAGCTTGCTAGCTAAATTTTCTTTGAGGTTAAGTAGCTGTTGGGTATTGGGTTTGGAGGGCTTACACTATTTTTTTTTTAATAAAAATATTATTTTAAATATTATTAAAAATATAATTAAAAAAATTATTTTATTATTTTAATATATTTATAATTAAAATTTATTAAATTTAATTTTAAATTATTTTTTAATATTCTTTAATTAATATATTTAAAAATATGATTTTCTTAATAACAATTTTAATAATAATGCTAAATAGACTTTTAATGTTTTGATTTAGTTTGAGTGTAGAGTAACAGGTAGAGAAGTAAAATGAATTAACAAATAAAATAAAAATATTTTTAAATTAAGAATAGATAAAAGGTTTAGAAAATTTATTATTTATTTTTTTATTTAATAAAATTAATTATTTAAAAATATATTAATTAATTATTATATATTTTTTATTTTTTAAATATATAATATTTTATTAATAAAAACTACGAAAATTTTAATAATTATATTTATTCTAAACCTAGGCTAGTAGGACTCTCCATTACACTTAACCTAAAGCTCAAAATGTTAAGTAAAAAAAATCTAGAAAAACATAAAAAAAAAATTACATAGTGATCTGGGAGGCTTAGATCAATAAGGGGGAATAGTATATAAGGTAGCTGCCATAGTAAAAAGAATGACTAACTACGTTAGCTTGTTTTCAAATTCAAGTAGATGTCTAATTAGATTGGTGTGATAATAACCGCTTACAATAAAAAATAATTCGATCAAACTCAATAAAGCCCTCCTATAAAGAATAAATAGCATCAATAACTCCTTTTAAATTCATCTAAATATTGACATAATTAATATGATAATTACTCAATTAAAAAAGAATTTATCTAAGTGTAAGGTTCTCGGTAATATTAAGAATGACAGTAAAAACACCAAAATCTAAAACTCCAAAAAAAAATTGTCCATTCGACTATCGAAAAATAGCACCAAAAGTTATTATATTTTCTTCTCCAAATATACCTGGATCAATGTTGCATTTCACATGAACCCTTGTAGGTTTGCACTAAACAAAATTTTGCCTTCACATGGAAGCAACTTGACCGTGCATGGCATAAATAAGTGCTTGCTTCCGATCATCAAGAAACTTTAAAGCAAATCGGATAATTTTATGGACTGATGACACAATAGCTTGCCACTCTAATAAATTGCGTCAATTATTTTATCTGTTAGTTTAAATTTTATTTTTGTAAATTAAAAAATATAATTATATAATTTTTTTTATTTTTTTATTTTTAAATTATTTAGTATGTAACAATAATTTTCTTTTCCTTGTAATAAGTTGACTATGAAAAATTTAATTTAAATTAAATAGAGAAATTAAAGAATAGAAAAATATAACTAATTGATATATTTTTTAAAATATAAAGACTTTAAGATAAAAGGATTAAATTGTAAATTTCTTAAGCCATTATTTCCATTTTCCAGCAGGCTTGTCGCTTGGTTCTCGTAAGTTGCTTCTCGTTTTCAGAAACACAAGCAAATTCCGTTCCTTCAGTTTTTCTTTGAAAAAAAAAACAGAAAAATGGCAATGACAATTGAAGGTACTGTTTCTTAATCTCTTCTTTCTTCAATTATATCTGCTTTCTCTTACCTTTTTAAATCCAGATCATCTTTTTTTGCCTCCCCATTCGCTCTACTTTTTTTTTTCCCCCTCTTATTTAGTTTAATTTTGTAGCAACTGAACCTGTTTAGGGAATTTGTTGTCCAATTACTCTTTTCAATTTAGGTTTTGATTTAGTTTTCGAGGGTTTTGGACTCAAAAAGTATGGAATTTGAGTTCAATACACCTTAGAGTATGTGTGCTTTCTCTATTTAGATGCTAATCGTCTGTTTGTTTCTTGGGAAAAGGAGCGAGGGAACGATGTACAAAATAGAAATTGAGTGCTTCAAAAATGGGGATTTTTTTTTTTTTTTTTTTTTACAATCGATTGGTTCATTATATTAGTTTGGTTTAAATTCCTTGGTTTACTAAAGGAACTTGCTGAAAATGATGAGGCATTACGGTTCTATATGTTCTAAGCCTAGTTACAGTATTTATTGGGAGACCAAATTACTGTAATGTAATGTATATTCTTAGTTCTTATTGATTTTCAGGCATGCAATAGTGTTTGCCATCTAATTTTTTATCGTACTAAAAGTGATTTCTGCTGCTTTTTTTTTTTTTGGGTGCATTACCGCACTGGGTTGCTGAATGTACATTGACTTTTGGTGTGCAGTATAAGTTGGATGCTTTAATCTGTAATTTTAGTTTGTTCTGTATTCCAAATAATGTATATAATGTGTTAATTGAAATGCAGGCTTGCTGGGCTTGCTTTTATGTTTTCAGCTAGCTTTCTACTGCAAATATTGGCATGTTTTCCTAGCCTTTTATGAGATTCATATGGAAGAGATTACATGCTCCTCCCACTTAAAGTGCCTTGAATTTTGATCCAGTGACTGTTATTTCACTTTTCTTGATGAGTCAAATCATCTTAGTTTGTGCTTGTGTTTACTTTGCATGATTAGATTAAGAAACCCAGTTTTGTTCTAAGTAATCTGACTGCTTCAAATAAGATGATGGATGGATCAAATTGAAAAACTAGGAGGCAATCTAGGAACAAGACAATAATTGCCTATTTTTTAAGTGATTTATCTGAGTTGATTGAGACAATAATCTAGGAACAAGACAGTAATCTGACTCCTTCAAATAAGATGGTTAAACCGTGGAATTAATTTTCAAAATTTTGATTGAGCCAATTAAATTATAGCACTTGGATGGAATTACTCTTTTCTGAGTTTATTTATCAAGAAATGCAACTATGTTTTGCAAGTTTTGAGTCATTTGAAATCCCTCCTTTGTGATTTATTTGTTCTTTTGTTTGGGGACAAGCAAATTCTTAGGTTTGGGGGCATTTGATATTGTAAATATTTATTTGATATTGTAATAATGTTTTGTTTAATTAATCTGGTCCTTTTTTTTATTATTTTTGAGTGCTTTGTCAGTAATTTTCATCTATATTATTAATTTTGTTATCTTTATTGTTCTTAGTTTAGGTAAGTTTAGTGTTTTTAATCTATTTTATGTGATAAATGACCATGGAGTGAAGAAAATCTAGTCAAGTGAAGTAATTGGGGTCACTTGGAAGTGTTGGAGGTCCAAATTCACCTCCTACCCATGCATACTGAAGGATTTCACATTCTTGGGCGTGACCCTTGTGAACAATTGAATAAAAAATGGAGAATCAAAGGAAAATTGCACCAGGTATATTCTCATGCTTAGGGCGTGAGATTGCCCTAGGCGCACACCTTGGGCATGAGTTCTTCAAAGGTTAGAGGCTTAGGAGAGAGACAGATAGGCACCAGAACAGTTTTTACTTAGATTCGAGCAGCTCATTCTCGCCCATTCTTCACTTCTAAGGTCTTGAACACTTTCTAGAATCCATTTTTTGAGGAGAAATCAAGCTTTGAAGGGAATTTAATGGTATTCAAACATAACAATAACAAATGGGTTTCTAAAACAAAAATTTTGGAAAATAAAAGAGAAGAAAGAAACTCTAAGGAGCTTAACCCTTGATCTAGCTCCAATCTCCCCAAAATTTCTTCTTCAAAAACCTTGCTCTGGCTCGAAGATGTCTTTTCTTAGAGTCAAGAATAAGTGAAAATGAGTTGCTAGAATCAAGGAAAAACCATTCTGATACCTCCTCATCTGCTGGTCCACGTGTGAAGGTCGTTAAGGTGGAGAAAATGCCCTTTTGGAAGACTGTGGATCTGGTGGATAAATGTTTAATTTCTCATTTTTCCTTCAAACCACTCACAAGGATCATGCAGCGGTAGTGAAATTATCTTTCCTGCATGACTTGGGCGTGAATTTTGTGCCCTAAAGACTTCCCAATTGACCTCAAATGCTTCCTTAACTCAATTTCCTTCAATTTATGGCCATTTTTCACCTAGAACAAAGTAAAATCAACAAAAATAAACTTAGAACAATCACATTAACAAGATTACTAATAAAAAAAATAAATAAAACATAAAGAGACTCAAAATTGTTAAAAACCAACAAAATTAACTAAAATAAGTACTATATTTACATCACATGTCCTTATGCTAGGAATAAACATAGGAAGATTGGTGCTGTTAAATTTTATTTTTAAAAAGCTTATAATTGTGCAAATTAAAACTTCCTGATGGGATTATGGATAAGAAGAGATTTGTTAGAGTAAATAGATTAGATGATGTTGATCTTCTGAGGAAAACTGGATTCTGCGGGTTTGGTGGTTGATGAAGCTGTTGATGATAAGAATAAACATAGGAAGGGTGGTGCTGTTAAATTGACTTTTGATATGGCTTATGATTGTGCAAATTAAAAATTCCTGATGGTATTATGGATAAGAGAGATGGAAGAGAGATTTGAATTTAGAGGAAATAGATTAATTGTTGTTTATCTTCCGAGGAAAACTGGATTTTGCTGGCATGTTTGGTGGCATTTTTGAGAACCAATTTAGTTATTTTGCAAGGTTGAAAGGCACAAAGTCAAGGCTACCTGTGTTAATTTTTTTTTTCTATTTCTAGTGTCAATTGAAGGAGGATGCTTCTCCTGATTTTATTCTCTGCACTCCTGATTTAGAAATTGTATTCCATGTAAAATTAGGAAATTTAGATTTCTATTACGTAAGAAATATTAATAATATTTCTATTGTTTAGGAATTTTATTACTATTATTATGATTATTTAGGAAGTTTGTTTTGTCTAGTATTCCTAATTAAAATTGGAATTATTGTTCCTAATTCTAACATGATTAGTGTTGCAAAAACTCTATTAATAGGCCTAGGTTTTTTTTATTATTTAGTAGATTTGATTATAATGATTATTGAAAATTGAGAATTAAATAAAGTTGAGGATTAGTTTCTCTAGAGAATTTATTTTTCTTCATTTGAATCTTCAGAATTTGTTTCTCTTTATTAATGTGCTCTTCTTGTTGTATATCTATAATTCTTAATCTACTGAATGTAAAAAAGAAGCCGAGGTGGGGCTGATGAGTACTGAAAGGAAAGAAAATTGTAGAGCTCTTCTGTAAATGGGTTAGAAGATGTCTGTTTATCTATTTATATAACAAGACTTTCTTTTATATATATATATTCCTTAAAAATATTTGCTTTGGGTGGCAGGCTTGTGTGATATACAACTGGTGCCCTATGCTATCAGGTTTGCACTTTGGACTGTTTGGTATGCTCGAGTTGTATGCTACAAAATTTTGCATTTCAGAGTGATGATGTAAATCTGTTGTCTAACAGCTCTCATGTATATGCTAGTGCCTATGCCTTGTTTATTCTTTGGAGGTGGGTCCACTCAGTTTCTAATTAGCCGGGATGTTGGGGGAGGGGGGAGAGGGGGTGGGAGGAATGGTTACGGTGAGTACTTAATCTTAGCCCCTTGTATTTTCTTGTTAATTGAGTGATGATGTAAATCTGTTGTCTAACAGCTCTCATGTATATGCTAGTGCCTATGCCTTGTTTATTCTTTGGAGGTGGGTCCACTCAGTTTCTAATTAGCCGGGATGTTTGGGGGGGGGGGGGGGGGGGGGTGTGGGAGGGGGAGAGAGGGGGTGGGAGGAATGGTTACGGTGAGTACTTAATCTTAGCCCCTTGTATTTTCTTGTTAATTGCTTTTTATATGCGTGTTCGGTTTACATTAACACAAAGACACATGCATTAACGTGTTAGGTTACTTGCAGCTTTATAGATAATTTTCACCTTTTTTTTTCTTAAGCCAAAACACATCTCATGCAGTATTTCATTCCAAGAAATCATTGTTACTTCAAATATTTGACTTGCGAATGCATCGCTGTTGCATTTGACTAGGGAATTTGAAATGTGGATATAGGTGTGATAATTGATAGGCTCTTTTTGACTTGTTGGAATCATGATTGTGGATGAACCAAACTCAATTAGGCCTTAATCTCAAATTGGTTGGGGTTGGCTATGTAGATTCATAAATCAAACAGATCTTCTTGTGTTGACTGACCAATACTGTGCAAAAGCAGTGATGTTGCATTTGGATCAGGAGGATTTGAAATGTTGATGTTTAGGTTTGATAATTAATAAGCTCTTTTTGACTTGTCAGATTCATGAATATAGAGAAATCAAACTCAACTAGGCCTCAATTTCAAATTAGTTGGGTTCGGCTGTATATACATTCATTAATGCACATGTGTAAAAGTTTTTGAAATGCTTATATTTTGAAATTCTTATAAAAAGTGTAATTTGAAATTCTACTTAAATTCTCCTAAAAAATTAAACTGTTCAAATTGGTCTTCATTGAAATTTATAATTGAAAACATATTTATGAATCTAATAAACTAAAGAATGTATTTTGAATGTCATGTAAACAATTTAAACCAAAAGCTCATGTCCAGATCCTGCTGTTTGAATTACTTCCATCCAAATACAACATGACTGAATATTTGGTATGTAAAAGTGTCTTTTCCAAAAGTTTATTCGCTTCATTATGCTTGAAAATTTATTTTCCTATGAAGCTCCGTGTGTTTCACGGAGAACATCTTCCTAGAAAATACTTTCCATATTTTCCATTGTTTGGGAGTACAAAAGAAAATAAGGGAGAGGAAAACAACTTTCCGTGTTTTCTGTGACTTTTTTTCCTCGATTTTCTATTTCACTTGCCTTTATTTTCTTTTCTACTTTGTTTTTCTTTTCACAATATGTTTTTTAATAAATGAGACTAAATTTTCTGTTTTATATGAAAATTTTGACAAGATATTAATTTTTTTTATTATTCATGTTGAACAACAACAAATGAAAATATTTTGTACAGAAAAGTTTTTTTCCTGTGAGACAATAGAGCCAAGTTTGAAAAATTTTGTGTATACACCACACATGTATAGGGATAAAGTTTTTCTTTCTTTTCTTTTGGTTGGGGGGAGTTGTGGAGGTGGACTAACTATCAGAAGAAAGAATCCCTTGATTTTTATATCTTGCCATCCAAATGCAACGTTATAATTTTTATTTTTTGAAAATTTTAATGTTGCAGTTGGATAGATGCTGCAAAATTCCTTGCAGGTGCGTCAGCTGTTGGGAGCATATTATCCTTGGGCATGCTCATATGATTGAAACAGGTGCTATGTTGATCGAGTTCACATCATTCTTCATATTTGTTTGCACAGTCTTGTGTTTTCATCGCGCCAGTCTTGAGGATGATTGGTGATTGATTGATTGATACAGCCCTTGCCAAATTCTGATGCACGTGACTTGTATGCTTTTGTTGAGGGGAAAAATTATGACCAAATTAGTGATATAAACATGGGAAAAGAAGAAGCAGGATTTTCCCATCTTGTAAATTCCTTTTGTGTAAATCTTCCAAAGGAAAGCATGGGTTTACAGTATTTTGCTTTGCTATTCTTCTATCCTGTTTGATTTCTTCTATTTTGGAAAGTACGCCTGATTATTTTGTAACTGTTGCTGGCAAGTTCATTTGCCATTTTATATAGATATAATTTTTTTTTTATTATTATTACATATATACCGTGTTTTTTTCAGGCGAGCAGTTTGGGGAGTTATTACATGTCTCCGAACAATATGAATATGAAAGCAGCTTGGAAATTTTATGTTCTCTTAAGTGTAGTATATATGATGGCTCTGTTATGGATATAATTTTTATTTTTATTATCTTCACTTTTATTTTTATTATTTTTAAATGTATTCTTATTTGTGCTCTAATTAAGATTAATAGACATTTATAGGTAATAATAAATTAAAAATATAAAATTATTTTTATACTCTGTTTGTATTACAAAGATAAATTTGTTTGTATCACAAAGATAAATTTACTTTTAGGGGTTGTGGCAAAGCTTTGAATTTGCACATGTATTAATTAGATTCTGATAGGCAATTGAAATCTTGAAATTTTCGAGAGAAGGGAGAGAGACTCACACATTTACCACTATGGTGGGACCATTTTTAATTTGATTCTTACCAAAATAATTGAAAAATCTTGAGAGAGAAATTATAAGGAGGAAAAGAAAAAAGGAAAGGGAAAAATTAACAAAGATCCCTGATTTGCAAAGTAGCATGAGTTGCCTAAAAGATTAAAGTTCAACTTAGATTTTATCACTGGGAGGAGCTCTGCTTTCTCCATAAAAATTTTTTCTTCCCTTTCATTTTTTTTATTTACTTTTTGAGTGGTTGTTATGAGTATTTTCATTAGTGGTAACCCTTCCCTTTTACTTTTTTTGTTGGCTTTTTTTTATTGACTTTCAGATTTGTATCCGTTTAAAATAAATTTTAGGCACATCTATTCAAATTTATCATTGTTGATAAATTTTAAATGAATAAGTCTTATATCTGTCATTATTGATAGATTTTAAGTTTTTATAATGTTTTCTCTTCTTTAATAGATTTTTTTTTTTGTGTTTTTGTTATTAAAATATTTTATTTTTTTAAAAAATAGTACTTTAAAATGTTTGAATATTCCCTTTAATAACATATTCAAATTTGGAGATTATCTGATAGGCTCATAAAAGATCATGGAATCAAAGAATAAATTGCACAACTCATCTATTGACCTATTTACGTGCTGTATCAATATTATCAGATCTTTCATATTCTTTATATTATTTTTTATATATTATTAATTTTATTTATATAAAATATAATATATTGATTTGTAATTTTAATTAATTAAATTTTTTCCTATATAAAAAAAAACAACTTAGATTTCATCATCAACCTTAACTATGGAAATGGGAATAATTTCAGCCTTTTTTTTCTTCCTACTTTAAAACTATAAATATTTTGCATTTGTAAATACTTTGAATTTGATTCGCTTTTAATTAAAATTAAATATTTTAATGAGAATAATGTATTTATATTCACCATTTTCAACTACAAAAATAGCTTTAATCTTTATAGAATATCAAACTAAATAAGAAAGGGTGCTCTAGCAATCGATGATCTCCATTGGTCATGATCGTCCCAAATTCATAAATTAATCGCAATATTATTCTAAATCAACTCCAAATTTTTCACTTCCAAATTCAACTCTCTCATTACAGGCCTTATCTGATCACCATTGCTCATAATCTTCTCAACTGTACAAGTGCTCCCAATCCCATAGAGCCATTGATAATTGAGAGGGAAGGCCATGTTCTTGCTGGCATGAACCCTAAAATGTAGTTCTTTTGTCCACCATTTAATTGTGGGTTTTGACGATTTGTTCTTGCTTCCTTGCTGCTAATTTTTTTAACACTTGGTTCGCCTATTTGCACTCTAATTGGTCTTCTATTAAATATTTTTTAATATTTTAAAGACTCGTACCAACAACACAGATTAAATTCTTGCTTTAATTTCAAAATATAATAAAAAATAATTATCATTAAACATTCTTATGCACTGCACCTTTTTTTTTTTTAAATCAGAATTTTTATAATCAAAATTATTCAGAAAAACTTAGCATGTAAAACATTCAATTACATCCCGATTATCAAACCTCTCCTATTACACCCACTTGTGGACTGCATGTGGTGGAGAATTAGACCTAGTTTTATGCTAGAATGACATTATGAATTAGACCTAACTAAATACAGGACTATATAGCATAAAATAATGCAAAGAAGCAAAAACCTAAGTAGCTTAAAAATAATAAATTCTATATATCTTAAGAGTTCTTACCATTGGATTAGGACCAGTTGAAGAGGATGCTTCTTCTATGGCTTTATATTCATTCATTCATTTTCCATTCTGTCTTTCGACCATTTGGAATTCTTCCCATATAGAAAACCATGGCCCTTTTCATGGCAATGCACCGATTGTTAGAAGAGGAATAGACACAACCAGGTGAACCAGTAGATTTCCAATATCCAGTGATGAGTCGGTTTGGCCTCCCTTTTTTGTCTTGGAATGAAGAAAAACCACTCTTCAGGGTCTTTACGACATAACTCTCCTGATAATTCTGTACCAAACAAAAATAAATTCAATACAATCATTTTGCAGGGGAAAGTGTAAGTACCCAGTTAAGTTTAGCATATAAAGCACCAAATTAAGGAACCAGAAAAGAACAAGTGAGGAAAAAGAGAAGAGAAAATCGGTGGAGAAGATATTTTACGCGGGAGATCCCATGGATTGAAGTCTTAAATACAACAAAGGACAGGTATAATACGGTCAATAGCCTGGTTCAGGTCTTCTCTCTTCCCTCTTAGCAGATAAAAGGAGACTAGCTCTTCTTCCGTGGGATAAAATCGAAACCCAGGTGCCAAATCCTCCATAACTTCTTGTGGATCCTGGCATGCAGTTTCATATATATATATATAAAAGATGCAAAAGTTTGTGAAAAGACTGTTCATCAAGTTCAAGAAAGGTGAGAGAAAATCTCTTGCCTTATTCCTTTTTAATTCAGTCAAGTCTTTGTCTTCCCTATGTTATATAATAGAAAATTTTTTCATCACTTTATAAGTTTGATTATAAATGTCAAATCTGTAAGCATATATGAATTGTTTAATTAATTACTGTGCATAAAATTATGATCAAATTAAACATATATATAATTAATTATTTTATGAAAAATGAATAAAATAATTCACTTAATTAGATAGAAATTAGATTTACTCACTATCTTGTTGACATAATAAATTTAAATAAGAAAATGAATGAAATTTATTTCCACCCAAAAGTTAATTTAAGGGAAATAGATTTATCCAAATTTTATATATAGTTAATATATATATTCCTCATTTCAAATTAATATGAGATAATAATTATTGCTAATTTTGATTTTGAGAATTCGTTTTTTATGAAAATTGAAGGTGTTCAGTACCAACAAAAATCATGTATTTAATGCAAAGTAGATGCGCAAATCAAAAACTTTTCCTTGTTTCCTTATTATTTATTGGAGAATTAATCACATATTTAATTTACAGGAAGTTTTGGATAAATTCAATTGCTAAGTGTTTAGCCCTATACTATTAATTACATAAATAATCTCATTTTGCTAATTATTGATTTATATAATTTCATTTCAAGAATAAAAATAACACAGAAGAGTTCTATGCAATGATGGTATTCTCTTATTCTTAAAATAAATAGTCAAACAAAATGGCATCTCAAAACAGAAGCTTGAGGTGGATGTTGTGTTTAATGAATTAGAAATTCTGAATTAAAGTGGAATTATGCGAGTGTTTTGCCGCTTCAAGGAGGTTTACATTCCCACAATTATGGATGCATGTCACCGCTTCTAGTCAGAAGTAATATTATTCGGCCTTTTCTTTCGGAAGTTGGTTGTAGCGGGCTGGAAGCCATCTCTTTGGTTTCAGATGCTGAGGCAATGGACCAAGTAACCTGGAAAGCCACTTCCTGAGGCTTGTTTAGTGTCATTTAATTATAATTTGTTGATCACCTGCGTTGAACCCGCCAATGTGTACATACATCAATTTCGTTAAATAATTTTTCGATAATTGGGTACGTAGAAAGTTGGTTTCATTGTTTCATTGTAAGATTTGCCGAGCTTCAGGCAATAATTCATAGGCTTGAGCTGGCTCTGAATGCGGCTTTTGAAGGGTATGGATGGCGGTGGATTCTCAGATTTCTTTAGACTTGCTCTCTGGTAGTGTTGCTGATAATCTTCGATTCTCTTATTTGCTTTATCAAGTCTCAAGGCTCTTAGATCAACCATGGCAAGTCCACATGATCCACTGTTATCCAGAGGCTAATAGTCTTGCAAATAGATTCTGAGTTGGGTGTTCACGTTCTTCAGTCCTGAGATTCTGAAGTTGCTGAGCTCGAATATGTTAGGTGTGGCTTAGACTTAAACTTTCCTGTCAGGGATTTCCCTAGAAGTGAATATTATACACCATAAAGTAATAAAAATTAAATAAAGCAAATATATTTATTTTTTTAAATTAAATTTTTATAATTTGATTATATTTATAATTTGATTAATTCAATTAAAAAAATGATAATTAACTTATTTGCTACTCTTTAATTTGATTATTGGTTAAGTAATGCAAAGACACACACACATATATATATATATATATATATATCTTCTGGGTTAAGTAATTCAAAAATGAATTTGCTTGGAAGTAGAAAGGTAGATACGGTTTGAAGCTGTAACACATTTTCAATAGAACATGTTGCAAGTATAGACCAAAAATAGGGATCCTTTTAGAAGTCTAATCAGAACGAAGATTCACAGTAATTCATATTGCGGCCTGTAATTTCCTGTGTGCATTCACAGTAATTCATATTGCCGCCTGTAATTTCCTGTGTGCGATACCAGCATATGGTTTTCCCTCTCTGTCCTGTGCACTGACACTGAGGGCTATCTTCTCATTACTTTCAGCAATATTAAAGTTGTCTTCTTTAAACTTTAGTTAGAGGCAATTATATTTAAGAAAATTATAGTTAATTAAAAATGAAAATTTTCATTTCTTATAAATTTGAATTTATTTTTTAAAAAAATATTTTCAAATTATTTAAAACTTATAATTTTTTTAATTAATTGAGAACACACAAGACACATCATTTAATAAAATTATGATAATTTTATTAAAATATACTAAATATTATATCCTATACATATAATTTACAATTAATATGTGATTTCAAAAGACCAATCCACCTACCCTATAGTAGAAATATAATAAATAAAATTTTCCCCTCACGTCTGGTTCACCTGGCCTCGTAGCACGTTATTGCACGGCCTGCATAATCATGATAATGTCATCTCATTTGTTCAACTAGTAACTCACTGTTATGATATCATCAGTGATGATTGGCTTTGCCTTTAATTACTCTATGCATACTAAATTACAGACTTTTGCAAGGAAAAATTAAAACGTGATTTTAGCTCCTCTTGACCTTTTAACGAGTGCAATGGGCTTGCCACTGCCCTCAACACCCGTTGAGTTTTTGTTTGATACTAAATTAGACTTTTGCATAATTTTTATGTCGGCCAACCTCTGACTTAGTTGAAGATGTTTCTTCCTCCCCTCTTCGCCATGACTTTAATTTGATTATATTTAATTACGTGTATTTTTTTAATTGGTCTAATATATATATAAAAGGTTTTTAATATTTCTCAAGAATTAGTACTGTTTCTATTCTACTCCACCGACAAATTTGACAAGCCTTTGGAATGCATATGATATTCACAAAATTAGAGATTATATAATTTGAATTTATCATAAATTTGAGTAGAATTTTTATTTCATTATTTGCATTTATATCAAATTCGGTTATCTGAAAAATTTTTTAAAAAATTATAATATGGTGAACAAAAATTCAAGATTATGAAAACAATTAAATAAAAAGAATAGTGCAATTTCTTCATCAACTCCTATTTACTAAAGTTCCTTCCAAAAGGCTTTAAGAGCGTTGATTAGATTGATGAACCATGTTCTCATTTTTGTAACTGATTCTGCATAGATCATCTCAAAGAACTCAAATTCTCTGTACAATATTGCTGCAAGACTTGCAAATAGCGGTGGCATGGCTGAGTGCTGGAACGCACTACTGGAGTTGAAATCCTGCTCAAATGAAATCAACTAGTGAATGATTTATTTGGTCTGCACTGAGTTGCAGATTGTGTTGTGTCGTGTCTGGTATAAGATGGGTCTACAGTGGTGGCAACCGATTTGGATATGGTCCAAAGCTTCCAAGTCCTTCATGGGAAGGAGGAGGATCGGCAGTGAAATGAGAATGTGGCAGAGAATGAATGGCTGGTGATGAAGCTAGTTGGTTGATATTGATTTTAATTCCTTTATCAACTTGAGATGTATATGTGAAATCCTGCTGTTAGTCTCACTCTTTGAAAGCCCTCCCATGTTTGCTGCTAGTTCTTTGAAAACCAATTTCAGTGTTTTACCATATTAGGGATTGACATTGAACTGTCGTTTCGATTTTACCAATATTCTTAAAATTTGTTCTTTTTGTTGTTTTTGATAAGAGACAGAAAAGATTGTGAAATACATAATAATAATATTTTTTTTCCTTTTCTAAATCTTATCATGATAATGAAATATTGTGGTTAAATTTTTTAAAATTATCGACTCAATTGAGGATTTGAAATCTAAGAGTTTTTCACTTTTAATATTGTTTTTAAAGGGCATGAGTTATTTGAAATTATGGAATGGATGTGATAATAATTCATTGGTTTTGGTCTATGCTATGAATAATTTTTTCATTCATTCTAAGTTATGAATAATTATGACACGTACCCTTTAATTATAGGGCAGACTAATAACAGGGAATCAATAATATTTACATGTAGGTCTTATAATGAAAGATAATTATATGTTATCACCGTCATTTCATATAGAATAAGAAAAGAAATATTTAAGTGGGACCAAAATTAATTAGGTCTAACTTTTTCAATGGAAAAAAAGATATAATTCAAAAGCTTTGAAATAGATAAATATATATATGACTTTAATGTGGAGATCCACTAATCTCTTTGTGTACATACACATACTAGATTTATTCCACTAAAATTTTTAAATTTATCCCTAAATAATCTTATTTTATTAACACTATCTATTTTTAGATATTTAACTTTAATAATATTTTATTTGACTAAAATTTTAAGTCTCTCCTATTAATTTTTTTTTAATTTACTTCTTAAATAACCTTATCTACTAATTAACTTCACTATTGCACTTCAATAATATTTACCTCACTAAAATTTTAGATTTGCTTCTACTAAATTTTAAAGTTATTATCAAAATAATTAATTCATATTATATGTGTACATAATCGTTTACCCCACTAATAAATAAATATTTTGAATCGGTGTATATAAAAAATGCAAGATTACATTAATAAGTGTTTGATGTAGTGGTAAAATTCACAACATTCATAAGGAAAGAATTTATGAGCAATATTTGGAGAAGCCATATTAGAAGATACAGTCATGAACTTTAAAGGGATTAATTTTCTATAAACCATAAAATGATTATATAGAGAAATATCTGATAAATCAAAAGAAAATGCACGATTACAGAAAAGCTACAAAATCCGATGGCTTATTAAGTTTAAGACCCTGCATTGCTAGATTGTTTGGGCATGATTTTCACTGCCTTTGCGGACAAAAGAGACAAAAGAAGTTAGAGAATAAGGATACAAGAGATGCAAAAGCCAACAGAAGTCCACCAAACAGAGGAAATAGCCCAAACACGAAGAAGAGCAAAACCCAAATAAAGGCAACCACAAACGGAGCAGCATCAAACAAGAAGGATACTATTATTGGAAGCTGAGTTCAATAGCCTGAGTTGCATGAAAGGGAATCAAGTTCAACCTAGCTGAATTCCATCATCAACCTTTTTTTTTATAAGCAAATGAGACTTTTATTAATGGACTTAAAGGTTTAGAAACCAGCAGGAGATGGGCAATGAAATCAGTGGTCAGTCAGTCTAGTTTTGCCCAGTTTTCCTAACTTACTTGTCGGAAAGTATGAACAAAATTAACACACGGCAACGTTCCAACTTGATTCAAAGTGCCGTGGATCAGACTATTCAAATGCCACAGGCCATCAGACTTGCCAGATATCCAGGAGAGTATTTGACAAATGGGAATGCGAAAATCTAATAAGAATCAGACCTAAAAATTCTAGAAATATACCATGGTCATGTTTCGATATATTTACATTTGTTGCAAAGAGGGGAGCATTATTCCACCCTTTTCACAAACCAGAATAGAGACATAGTTTTGTTTCACAATATAGAATGCGCAGACACCTAATAATCATCCACCGTCCACCTCCAAGCAACCCAGATTGAAGCTTCGTCCGCTGCAAAATGGAAACCTCTACCACTAGTGCCAAGGCAGAGTTAAATCCATATTGAAGCTCCTCTGTCATTAATGGAGATCAAGAGTAGATCTAGATATAGAGATGGGCAAAAAATATTAATAAAGACCTAGGAACAATCAATGAAAAAAGAAACAAAAAAAAAGCCAAATTTAGCCATAAAATGCATCAAATAGCCAATATCCTTTACCCTAATTGATCAGTTACATAATGATCCAATTCAACCAACCCCCTTAACAATACTAAGACGGAAGTTGATCATTATACGTGAGAAAGTTCTCACACTTTTGCTAAACTAGAAGTGTTTTCCATAACTATGTAAATATATAGAACACAAGAAGAGATTCAATTCTACAACTGTGAATTCAAATCTCTGATTACAGCTCTATATATGCATCTGATCTTCAACAAAATGATACCAATTATATAAGTCCTCCCAATCCCACAGTGGTTCATTGTCCGTAGCCAGTGTCATTTGAGAGGGAGGGCCATGTTCTTGTGAAAATGAACCCTCACTTGTACCTCTTTTGTCCACCATTAATTCTGGGTTTTGCTGACTTGTGCTTGCTTCATTGCTGCTAACTTGTCCAACACTTGGTTCACCTATCTGCGCTCCAGTTGGCCTTCTATCAAATGTTCTCCGGCATTTTGAAGTCTTGTACACACGGCACAGACAAAATTCTTGCCTTAGCTGCAAATAAATTGTAATTAAAATTCTTTGTGCATAGAACTTGGTGGAGAATTAGTCCTAGTTTTATGCTTGAAGGGCATTTAGAATTTATTATTTTTTTTGTGGTAGAATATATGCCAGAGTTAAAAATTGTCCTAGGGTTTGGTTTCACTCCAAAATTACTAAAACAAAGTTTCTTAATTGCAGCGTCATCCAGATCCTAATTGTTTGATTGTGGTCACTGAGATTACTTGTAAATAGCCATAAGAAAGTTATGATCAAAAAGAAAAATCATGCAATAGCAAAAACCTAATTTAGCAAGAATCGAAGATGAGAAAAGAAAGTAAAACTGTATTAGAGTTCACACCATCGCATTAGGACCAGTTGAAGAGGATGCTTCTTGTATGGCTTTATATTCATTCATTTTCCATTCAGTCTTTCGTCCATTTGGAATTCTTCCGGTATAGAAAACCATGGTCCTTTTCATGCCAATGCACCGATTGTTAGAAGAAGAGTAGACATAACCAGGTGAACCAGTAGATTTCCAATATCCAGTGACAGTGAGTCGGTTTGGCCTCCCTCCTTGGGCTTCCCTCTTTTGTCTCGGAATGAAGAAAAACCACTGTTCAGGGTCTTTACGACATAATTCTCCGGATAATTCTGTACCAAACAAAAACAAAGCTAGATTATTTCTGTAATATTCTATCATTCTGCAAGGAAAAGTGTAAATTTTTCATGATGAAATTCAAGCTTTGGGCAGAAAAGAAAAAAATTAACTGAGTCAAAAAAGAAAGAAAGAAAGCTCAACTATATACTAGATTTGAAATCAAAGTATAATAGTAGAACAGCATGACATGATCAGGATGTTGAAAATACCCAGTTAAGTATTATATATAAAGCATTACATTAAGAAACCAGAAAAGAAGTGATGAAAACAGAAGAGAAAACTTGGCATGGAGAAGATAATTTACGTGGGAGATCCCATGGATTGAAGTCATATATATCAAGAACAGGTATAACACGATCAATAGCCTGGTTCAGGTTTTCTCTCTTCCCTTCTAACTTGTTATGCAGATAAAAGGAGATCAACTCTTCTTCCGTAGGGTAAAAACGAAACCCAGGTGCTAAATCCTCCATAGCTTAATCTTTCTAATTGTACAGGTAACAAATTCACTCTGCTCTTGGATTCAGTTATTCAATTCCACTACTATATATAGGAAGCTAAAGCCTGTAGAGAGATTGTTTATCCAACTAAAGAAACATGGGAGTGCTAGAGAAAAGTGACAGAGAGAGAGAGAGAGAAAGAGGCGAAGCACACAATAGCGAGGTTGCCTGGAAACTTTCACGCTCTAATGCTACAGATTTTCTTTCTTTTGCTTATCCTTCTGAATTCAGTCCAGTATTTGTCTTCCGTATATAGTAACGGTATTTTCAAGTTTAATAAGTATGTATATATATATATCTATGATTAAGTTATGTTCTTAATCCTTGGTTAAAACACTGAAAGAAGAAAATCTAGTTACAGATAATTAAGAAATCAGACTTAATTAATTTAGATTTAAAAATAAACTAAGGATTAAGATGGTTAAGTAATTGATTAAAAAACTTAATGGATCTTAGTTAATTTTAAACTTTATGAAAATAAGATTTAAGTAATCAACATACTTTTTGTCTCACTTGAAAGAGTTTTCAAAAGATTTAAGAATTGATCTCCTTGAAGCACATAATTTTCATATGTTTGGCTAACCACGCAAAATCTTAAAATAGCTTAAATATGAATTCCTCAACTTCGGAATCACCTTTTATCATTGTTAATCGTTAATTGTTTTTAAGTGCTTATTACCTTTATTCTTACCATATTTCATTTAGCTTAATTTATTTTTCATAATTTTAGTGAAATTTTCCATTCAAGCAATCTCTTTGTTAAATTTGCAAATCTACATTTTAATCCTCAATCTCTCCATTTAATTAATTGTTTGTATAAATTTAGCTTAAATTAGTATATTTTATATCAAAAATTCAATTTATAACACAAATCTTCGAAAGAACGATATATTTTCTCTACTACTCGAATGACTTATGCACTTACGATTAGGCCACATCATAAAAATCTTATGTCATTTATTTTTTTTTTTTCTCATTTCCTTTCAAACAAACAAAGGCTTAGACAAAATTTTGAATAATTTTTTTTAAATGTTAAATATCAAAATTAAATTTATTTTTTTAATAATTTTAAAAGCATATTCTCCCACATCAATATAAAATATAATCCGGAAATAAACCTAATTAGAGGAAAAGGGCTTTCATATTTAACAATTGAACAAATCTTACTATATATATATATATTTTTTTTAATTTTATAAATTACAACAAAATTATTTAATATAAAAATAACTATATTTTTATGTATATATTTTTGTATCTGATCCAACTAATTAACATTCTAGTAAACATCTCAAATATTAAAGTCTAAAAGCTCTACATCAATAAATACGTCAAAAAAGCGGTTAGAGAGTTATATATTTTGTTGTAAATTAATTAATAAAATTAAATTAATAAATTTTAAAAAATTTAAAAATTAAAATTAAATTAGTGATATAACATCATGAATTGACTCAATTGGATCCATTAATCAATTCTAGATACAAGAAATTAACGGTTTAACTGCCCCGTGACATGACTGGTAATAATTATAATTTTTTTGAAAAATGGACAATTGATCCTATTTATCACAAAATATTGACTCATAAATTAATTAATTAAGCAAAAATCAGTTAATCTCCTGATGAACTGACATCAACTGTTCAAACCCATATTCTAAACCAACTTAATTGTCTACAACTTTTGTCATGGACTGAAGAAATTATAAATTGCATCAGCAATTTTATCTAAAATATAATTAACTAATTTTTTTAATTTTAACTATAATATATCTAATTATTTTATAAAAATTATTTATATAAAATCAACGCTTTATAATATAATTTCAACCATAAATTAACTTTTCTGAGTTGAACATATTACTTATTGTATAAATTACAATTTAACGTGCCCTAATTTAGCAATTTTTTTTATCATTTCCTTGTCCAAAAATGTTATTAGCTAAGAGTGTGTATATATATATATAATCTAAAAATAATAATAAATTTTTATTATTAAATTAATTTTTGCTAAATTAATTTAATTTAAATAAATTTTCTTTAGTTTCAATGATAATTTTTTAAATTATTTTACGGCATAATTTTTTAATAGTATTATATTATTAATTTTAAGATATATAATTTTTAATTTTTATAATTAAATGAATAATAATAATAATAATAATAATAATAATAATAATAATAATAATAATAATAATAATAATCTATAAGATAAATACCACGTAACAATACTAAGGGTGTAATGCCCCGACTCCAACCACTAGAGAAATTATCCTCTTTGGCCCACCCCATCCTGAGTCTCACGGTTTTGTCTCATAGGCGGAATGGAGAACTTCCCAGAAAGTCACCCATCTTAGGATTTCTCTCAAGTTAGTACGCTTAACCCCGGAGTTCTTCCAACTCTCTAGGCCATTCCACTAAAAAGTGTCTCTAGTGATTAGTTTCTCTCATTTAAATGTATGATTCGATTCATTCTTGCCCTCCATTTGGACAAGAGCACCAGCGAGCCTTGCCCTCCCAGAAGACCGCTCCAATTAAGACGTTCCCTTTCCGCACAGGATGTTACAGGCCCACTAGCTTCCGCCTGGTTCGTCCTCGACCTACACATCTACTAGAGAGGATACGGCTCTGATACCATCTGTAACGCCCCTGCTCCAACCACTAGAGAAATTGTCTGCTTTGGCCCATCCCATCCTGAGCCTCACGGTTTTGTCCCATAGGTGGAATGGAGAATTTTCCAAGAGGTCACCCATCCTAAGATTTCTCTCAAGCAAGCACACTTAACCCTCGGAGTTCTTCCAACTCTCCAGGCCATTCCACTAAAAGGCGTATCTAATTATTAGTTTTTCCCATTTCAATGTATGATTTGATTCATTCCTGCCCCCCATTTGGACAAGGGCACCAGCAAACCTTGCCCTTCCAGAAGATCGCTCCAGCCGAGACCTTCCCTTTCTGCATGGGATGTTACAGGCTGGTCGACCGCTAATGTTCTCAGCTAGCCTTGCTACCGACTCCATATTTTCGCCCAATAGCCTATTCTCTTAATATCCAAATGCGGGGGCCAGCGAGATCAACTCAAATTCATACTCACCCCGACTTCCTCAAAAAAGGATCGGCCCCAAGCGAGACTAGCTCAAGTCAATTTACCCATCCTACCCATATCTATATGCACCACATACACACTCACTCACACACACAGCTCTAAATTATCAAAGTACAGCAACCAAAGTAACATCACTCGACCTGGGAAAGCGGTCCGATGAGGGCAGAGAGTGGCATAAGAGAGTAAACTTCCAGTAGGCTTTTAGGATGGCGAGGCTACCTAGGATAGTGGAATGCGGGGCACAGGAATAAATTGAATCATACATTGAAATTGGGGAAGCTAATCACTAGAGGCGCCTTTTGGTGGAATGGCCTGGAGAGTTGGAAGAACTCCGAGGTTAAGCGTGCTCGCTTAAAAGAAATCCTAGGATGAGTGACCTCTTAGGAAGTTCTCCATTCTACCTATGGGACAAAACCGTGAGGCTCAGGATGGGGTGGGCGAAATTAAACAATTTCTCTAGTGGTTAGAGCAGAGGCGTTACAGATGGTATCAGAGCCAGACCCTCTCTAGTAGATGTGTGGTTCGAGGATGAATCAGGCAGAAGCTGGTGGGCCTGTAACATCCTGTGCGGAAAGGGAACATCTCAACTGGAGCGGTCTTCTGGGAGGGCAAGGCTTGCTGGTGCCCTTGTCCAAATGGAGGGCAAGAATGAATCGAATCATACATTTAAATGGGAGAAACTAATCACTAGAGGCATCTTTTGGTGGAATGGCCTAGAGAGTTGGAAGAACTCCGGGGTTAAGAGTACTCGCTTGAGAGAAATTTCAAGATGGGTGACCTTCTGGGAAGTTCTCCATTCTACCTATGGAAAAAAATCGTGAGACTCAGGATGGGATGGGAGAGGACAATTCCTCTAGTAGTTGGAGTAGGGGCATTACAGATGGTATCAGAGCCGGACCCCCCTCTAGTAGATGTATAATTCGAGGACGAACCAGGCGGAAGCTGGTGAGCCTGTAACAAACCACCTCTTCGAGATGACAGTGGCCACGTAGAGAATGCTGCAGTAAAAGGGCTGGGCGTTGCTTAAGGTCTAGGGCGGGGGGTAGGAATGAATCGAATCATACATTGAAATGGAGGAAACTAATCACTAGAAGTGCCTTTTGGTAAAATGACCTGGAGAGTTGGAAGAACTTCAGGTCCTGGGAAGTTATCCATTTAACCTATAGATAATTAATTTACTTTATATTTTGATAGATTTATTGTGTATTTATATTTAAAGGTGATAGAAAAGGAGCATGACAAATCATGTGTACTGTGGACCTTTAGAAAATAGTTGAGCAGAGCGAGAATTAATGGAGCCGTAGAAAATTAAGCCGAATTAAGGCTTCGTTCCACCGCTCCAAAGGTTGATTTGAAATAAATGTGAATTCCTCATGTTCTTTTCTCCTTTTTGTCTCACTTCTCACCACGCGATGAAAAGGAGAGAGCCATTAGTAAAATTGAGAACCAATTATTACTCTCCTAGTTGCAAATGCTAATGTTCCTTCTTCTTACTAATTTTTAAAATTATACTCTTTTTTTTTATTTTATCTATTATTTTTTAAAATTTATTTTATTTCAAATTATTTATTATTTTAAAAGATTAAAAATATTATTTTTATTTGCTATTTTAATTTTTTTATGATAATTAAAAAAATAATTAAATCATATAAATTATAATAAAATTTTTTATAATTTTATTAAATTACCCTTCACTTCACCTAATTGAAAAATATGATCAAATTAATTACAAAAAATATATAAATAATTATTATACTCAATAAAAATAAGAATAGAATTGAAAAAAAAAATAATTAATACGTCTTAATCATTTTAAAATAATAGATAAATTTAGATAAAATAATTTTTAAAAAATAAAAGAAAAAAGGGAATAGAAATAGTATTAATTAATTTTTTCTTATTTTATTATTACTTCTACTAAATATAATAAATATTTTTATAATTTTTTTAAAATTTATCTCATTATCTTCCCCTCTTTTTTAGTGGCATATTAACGAAGAAAGAATTATTGAGATTGAAGAAATTATGTGAGTTTCTTTGATTTGGACGTCTGTGCTTTTTTATTAAAAAAAAAAAAAAGAAAATGTAATTTAATTAAGAAATATTTTATTATAATTTAAATATTTTAATTGATTCTTTAACCATTAATTAAAAATCTTAAACACCAAATAAAAGTAAATGGATCCAGTAATTAATTATACAACATGATTACTAATAAAATTTTGTCTAACAGGTATAAATATGTATTCATTAAAATATATTTAATACTCTTTATTAACATGAAAAATTCTAATTTAAATAATAAATACACTCTATTAGTATAAAAAAATACATTTATCATTAAAATTATAATTTCACGTATTAGTAGGATGCAATAAATAAGCCTTAATGAATATAAAACTTTTACTTAAAATTATGTTAAGAAGAAATTTAATTTTAATGAGTTTAAAATTAATTAAAAAAAAACCTCAAGGATAAATATTAAAAATAATAACTTTAGACTTTAAAACCGACAAAGAAGTTAATTATTTTAGAAGCTGTTCTTAGATGTCTAATCAACAGGTGATTTCATAAGTGATTAGTCAGAATTTCGGCCTTTTCTGTGTGCCATCCTATTTTTCCACCCTCTGCGCACCGACTTGATTACCCTATTGGTAGCCGGCCTTCATATTTTGTTATTTTCAAAATAATATATATATATATATATATATATATATATATATATATATATATATATTTTACATATTGATATGAAATATTATAAATTTTGATTCGATTTATTTTATTTTATTTTATAATTTTAGAATTAACTCTAATGATACTAAATTAAAATTCATATTTATTATTTATTTTATTTTATTCAAAATAATATATAATTTATTTAATTTATATAATTTAAAGTAATTTTTTTTCCAAGTTGTAGATAAAAATATAGAAAATACACATCAAAATTCTCATATTTTTTAGTATTTATTATCTGTTTTAGGCATTTAATTAATTTTCCTTTATAAGATGATATTATCATTAAAAAAAAGTTATAAATAAATAAATATGAAAATTTTTTTACAATAAAAAAGACTTTTAGATCAATTTACGTGTATTGGAAATGAATGATTTTTGATGTTGGAGTGTTTGAGGAGTTGGATTATTGTTGTGCTTTTGGAAACGTAGGTTAGGGTGACTCTTAACATAGTCATGCACCCTTGCTCAAGGGTCAAGCCATATATAGTCGTGACTCCATGGTAAATCAATAATAATGAAAGCATGAGTTATTATATTTAATATAAAATAAAATAACTTTTAAATTGAATAGAGATTTAATAAATTTAGTAATAACTGATGAATTACACAATATGAGGTAGTTATATTTATTTTTGAATATAAAAATAAATTTAAATATATTAAAAAACTTAAATTCTAAATTTTCTCGCTTTATAAAGAAAGATTAATCAGATTAATTTTTATTGATATAAAATAAAATAATTAACTTATAAAAATATATTTATATTTATGAAATAAATTTTATATTAATAAAATATATCATAGGATATTTCAAGGAAATGTGTTCCCTATCTCTCATCATAATGATTTTGTCTAATATTGCTACCCTAATAGCATAAAATGATCGCTCCCTAATTTAAGCATTGAAGGACCTCTGATGGACCTTTATCCAATTTATCTCTTTATGTGATAGATTTTTAAAACTAAGATCAAATTATGGGACCTATGAGTCTAAAGCTAAATCTTCAAGACGAAATCAATATATTTATTAAAATTAATTTTAAAAATTGTTTAATTATATGAAAACTCCTTGTATATTTCTCATTAATTATTATTTATATAAATTAATTTATATAATTTTTCAGTGAGTGACGTGACCTATAATTTTACCTTCTTTCATACGTTCTTTCCCTCGTTCATGTTTGGAGCCTCACCCAAACTAACTTACACTTAAGGTTGTTCTTAGAATCATTATCAAAATTAAATATTAAATTTAATAATGTTAATTTTAATATTAATAATAATAATAATAACAACATCATTTACATATTACAAAATATTTATAATAATATTTATTTAAAAGTTTACAATTATGAGACTTTAATTAAATTTTTCTAACAATAAAATTTATAGTAAATAATAATATTCTTATTAACCTTACATGAAAGGTCAATAGGTATATTTATCTTAACTGATTCCTTCTTTTTTTCATCAAGTCATATTACTGATTTAAATATTAAAGAGGTTCGATCAATTTACTCGTTATTTTTTGTGTTGTATTGCAAATCCAAAACCTACAAAATTATAAGAATAGTATTACTTAGTCTCTGTATTTTTAAATTAAATAATTTAATTTTAATTTTTTTATAATATATATATGTCCCTTCATATATTAGTTTATTGTTTATTATAGAAAAAATAATTAAAATGTCTTTAATTTTATTTTCAATATAAAAAAGTTAATTCTCCGAAATTTTATATTATTGAAATAATAGTGTATTGATAAAAATTTTATCTTAAATTGATTAAAATAAAAAATTAAAATCGGCGTTGCCTTTTAATTTCTTCCTCTCTATCAATTCTATTTTATAGTTTGACAGTGCTTCTCGTTGTTTTGTTTTCTCTTGGTTGATTTTCTTAATTCAATAAAACTTATTATTGCTTATAAAAAGAAATAAGGCCATAATTACCAATTTCTTTTTTCTGAAATTTAAATTATCAGACAAAATCATCAATAGAAGTCTAGCATAATTATCTCATAATTTTCTTTTATCAATTTTAAAATGATAGTGTCTTCTTCTCATATCATTGCCATAGTTTGAATCTTTTTCTTACTGAAATTTCTTCATATGCAGGCTACAAAATTTTTTTTCTTTAATAATATTTGAATTTAAAGCCATTCAATTTATTTTATTTAATTCATAATTTTAATTGAATTTGTTTTTCATGATTATTTTTTTTAAAAAAATTAGAGTTGGGATAAATTTTATAAATTTTTTAATTTTAGACGATCAAATATTTTAAGTTCACTAATTCACAATTACAAATTTCGATAAAATTTTACTAATTTTATCAAAATTGAAAGTATTGAATTAAATCACAAAAGAGTGAAAAGATTTTGCCTTTTAGGTTAACAGGCCTTGTATTGAAACAATTTTATCAGAATTTTTGCTAGCGGGTACATCATCTTCATCCCCTAATCACGTGAAGAAAATTTCAGATGTTATAAACTTGAAGCATTTCCATTCCTTTTAAAATGCACCTACACACAGAATGTGTATATATATATATATACTAGACATGAAGAATTATTGGATTCTACAACTTCAAATTCAAGTTTCTCTTTACAGGCTACATTCCTATATCTGATATCCATTATAATGATCCCAATTATATAAGTGCTCCCAATCCCATAATGGTTCATCATCGGTAACCAATGCTGCCACTTCAGACGGAAGGCCAAGTTCTTGTGGGTATGAACCCTCAAGTGAACTTCGTCTGTCCACCATTAATTGAGGATTTTGATGATTTGTTCTTGCCTCTTCGCCGTCAACTTGTCCTATGCTTGGCTGCCTGATCTCCACTCCAATTGGCCTCCTATCGAATGCTCTCCGGCATTTCGATTTTTTGTACACCCGGCATAAACTAAATTCTTTCCTTACCTGCAATATCAATTGATTGTTGTAAATTCTAGCTAGCATGGCCATGGCCATGGCATTGTAGAAGAAGAAGAAGAAGAAGAAGAAAAATTTGAAGTAATTATGATGAAATTTTAAATTGGCAGATAAAATCATACCATTGGATTTGGACCAGTTGATGAAGAGGATGCATCTCCTTGTATGGCTTTATACTCATTCATTTTCCACTCAGTATTTTGTCCATTTGGAACTCTTCCCTTATAGAAAACCATCGTCCTTTTAACGCCAACACACCGATTGTTGGAAGAGTAAACAAAACCAAGAGAACCAGTAGACTTCCAGTATCCAGTGGTAGTGAGTCGATTTTGCTTCCCTCCATGAGCTTCGCTTTCTTGTCTTGGAACGAAGAAGAACCACTGTTCAGGGTCTCTGTGGCACAAGTCTCCACATAATTCTGTACCAAAACGAAAGTAATCAAGAAAGAAACAAGGCTAGATATCGGTAAAAGAAAATAATTAAGTGCAAGAAAAAAAAGAAAGACAGAAAAGAAGAATAAAACTCCTCCAAAGGAATGGTCATCCATGGTAGAATAACTACATAACCTCCATGGTAATGATCATCGAAAAGAACCAGCAGAAAATTTAAAAAAAAAAAAAATTAACGAGAAAGAGAAAACTTGAGAAGATGATATAATACGTGGGAGGTCCCATGGATTGAAGTCATAAATATCAAGAACAGGTATAATACGATCAATAGCCTTGTTCAGGTCATCTCTCTTCCCTTCTAGCTTGATATGCAGATAAAAGGAGATGAGCTCTTCTTCCGTAGGGTAAAAACGGAACCCAGGTGCCAAATCCTCCATAACTTCTTTCTAATTATATAGATAACAAACTCCGCTTGTGGATTCAGGTCTGCAATTTCATTACTATATATAAAGCTTGTGGAAAGATTTTTATTTTTTTTTTATCAAATTAAAGTAATGTGAGACTGAGAGCAAGAAGAAAGAGGGAGAGGAGAGGTGTGAAGCACAAATGCGAGGTTTCCTCGAAACTTTCACTGGCTAAAGGCTTGGAAACTTTTCTCTTGCCTTATTGATGGGCGACTTTTTTTATTATTATTTTAATTCTTTTGAGTTGATAATTATCCCTCCTAATAATGCATTCTCTATGAATCTAACCTAAATTTTCTCTTATTATTATTATTATTATTATTATTATTATTATTATTATTATTATTTAACTTCAATTCTGGTTTAAACTATCAAATCTCATGGATGTAACACTAATATCGCCAAAACATACTTATTATTCACTCAAATATTCCATTTTTCTTATTAAAACACAACTTTGTTTCTAATCTTATTGCATTGGGATTTAAATTTTAGAATGATGATAATTTTTTCTAAATTTCTAATCAGTCTTTACTTAGATTGTAGCATAGACTTTTTCTTACAGTGAAATCTCTAAATTTTGGTATAAAAGAAAAATATTTAATTGTTAATTTTAAATTATGAGTGACGATCTATCGTATAACTAAATTATTTTGAATTATATATCATATCACTAAATAAAAAATAATTTTATTTTTATTTATCTTTTAATTAAGATTATATATATCTTTGAATATTATATATATAGGACTTTAGTGAAATTAAGGATAAATATGTAATACTGTGCTAAAGCCATCTTCAGACTTGTGAGATTTTAAATTTAAGTTTTAACTAAAATCAAATGAAAAAAAAGTAAACTTGTAATTTATTTTTAAAAACATTATTAAGAATTTCTCATCTTTATAGTTTCTAATATTATTTTATTGATCTTGGTAATAATTTATAATTATAAATAATAAAAAATTTATAAAGTATGAGTTAATTGAAATTTAAATATACTATTATTTAAAATATTATTATCAAAATCATAAATAATTATAAATATTAATTTAAGCTTTTGAATAATTTTATACTCTTAACAAAGTTTTAAATTGTCAAGTTTACTTAGATTTAATTTTCAATACAATAAACTTTAATTTAATATATTATGTACCTTAGAAGATCTATAAATTAATATATAAAAATTAAAAAAAAAGTTAAATTGAGATCAAATCACTTAAAGTATAATTGAAATATTAATTATTTTTAAAAACTAAATACTTAAATATGTTCAATTTCATCATAAAAGTTTTCTAATTAATTTTATGCATGGCAATATTTCATAGAAAAATTAACAAAAATTTGAGAAAAATATTTGTTTGAGGTGATATTAAATATGCTAAATATTACATTTAGTCCCTTCATTCTATAAAGAGTTATGTATACGTAAATATATGTATATTCATTTGATAATTTTTTTTCACTTCTCTTATTTATAAATTCTAACTTCGCCCATGATTCTATCCTTGACTTACATTCATGTATATCTCTCATTTTTATTAAATAATTAATAATTAAAAAAATAAATATATACAAATTTCCATTGAAAACCTTTCTTCACTCTATCACCGTCTTCACATTACATTAGGGACGTGTGATCTTGCTCCGATCAAAACAAGAACATTTAGACAATTAATGATGGTTTACTTGACAAATAGTAAAAAGAAAAAAAAAAAGCACAGTAATTATTAGAATATTGATGTCACGCTCGGGAGACTTTTTTGCGGTTGCAAAGAAACTTAGAACATAAGGATATTGGAATTCCATCGGTTATCTCACTGCAAGAAATTGAAAGAAAATATTCAACAATTAAATCTTATTAACAGCCTTCAGCATTCTTTAAATTATAGAAAATTTCACGTATTGTCAAAGCAGACTGTAATTCATAACTAATTATTAAATGCGTTGAGAGTACTAAAAAATAGTGCTCCTTCTCTCACAGAAAAATAGATCGTTCTTATAATATAGGGAATGGATCACATATGATTGTGAGAGATATTATATGTGCACCGGGTACACCTAATAATTTCTCGCAAACCATACGTCAGGAAGAATTAGATATGTAGATCACTAAGGATTTCCTTGTTAAGTGGGAATGCAAATTTATTTCCAGTGTCACTGTCACGCTTAAAAGGTGATCAATTGTGGGGAGTTTAAGTTGGTCCCTTGTCTTCCCCACACGTTGAATGATGTATATGTTTACATTTTATGCGACAAAAAATGATTTCCCAAAGTTGAAAATGAACTGCTACTTGAATATTTTGTACTCAAATTCAACATAATCAGGCGTAAAAGATTATGTAATTTTGTATAAAATATTATTTTTTAAAAATTTTATTTTTTGAATTAAAATTTAAATTGATCAATTTTGAGTCGAAATTTGCACTGAAAATTTTCATGATAAAATATTAAAAAAAAATTGGAATGGGTGGCAATGGCATGACGTATTTTTCGGTTTAAAATTTATTTTTGTCTACCGACCAAATAATTTTGATTCGGTGGCATTACAATTATAAAATTAAAAATATATATTTATAGTCTTAAATCCTAATTTTATTCCAACCGTCAAATTTGATTAAATTTTCAATCCAATACATGAGGTTGCTAACGTTTCCAACCTGATCATTAAATTAGTGAAAAATAAGAAATTTAAAATTTAATTAAAATTAAATTAAGTTTTAATTGATAAATATTAGATGCGGTTACTTAAGTTTATGGGTTTTTTTTTAAGTTACTAAATTTTATTTTTTTTAATTTTATTTTATAAAAGTTATTTATATTAACTTATTGACTTGTCAACTATTTTATAAATAAAAATATTTTATTTTATTAATTTTTTTAAAAAAAATACATAAAATGCATTCAGTTACCTCATCGCTGTTAAACCTCTCCCTTTTATTCGTTTCTTTTTCACCAATAACTACTAATTAGGTAATTTTATTTGTAAAATAATTGACAAATAAATAGGTTAATTTGTAAATTTTTAATTTGATTATAGTGATTTTTATAAAATTAAACTGAAATTCAGTAAGTTTTATGAAAGAAATTAAAATTTAGTGACTTTTATAAAACTTATAAAATTGAGCTACTACATATAATAATTATCCAATTTTAATTGATACACTATTAAATAAATATTAATTATATAATTAAATTAATAATTTTTTAAAAAATAATAATAATGTACTATTATAATTAGTAGTTTGATATATTTTTTAAAATATATATTAAAATAAAAATTAGTTAAATTTTGATATATAATATTTTAAAATTTTAATTATAATTTTAAATTTTGGATGGTAAATTTTTATGATAAAAATACTTGAAAATAAAAATTTCATAGTAATAAATTTTTTTATATCAATAAAAATTAAAATTTTTTTAAAACAATAAACAAAGAAAATTTTATATACTTTTTGCTATAAAAAATATTAAAAGAGATAGCATAATTCAATAATTCAATTTAATAATCCAACAAAATAAAATTATTGAAACTATTAATTATTAACGTCATTTTCCTTTGCAATTGCAAATTGTTCCATATTAATATTCATTAATTATTTATATAAAATACAATGCAATGAAAATTAATATTTTACTATGAAATTGCTCATAAATTAATTCAAATTTTAATTTAAAATATTTTTATGTAATAGTTTAATGGATAACTCAAATAAACTCACAAACTGAGACGATTCCAGGTTAACCCGTTGACCAATTCTAGTTGGGTTGGGCTTGTTTGGGCTGATAGTGGGCTTCTTTGCAAGCTCTGGAGAGACTCCAAATAGATTTGTTCACAGCGGCCCACGACTAATTTGATGTAGCGAAATAATGGTGAACATTCACACAATTTCGTTTATTTGGTTCCAAATTTAATAAAATTGAATAACTTAAAAATTTTCCAAAATTTTATTTTTTTAAAAAAAATTAATAATATAATTCTATTTTTTTTAATAAAAAATAGTAAATTATAAATTAATTTTTGAGATATTGTAAAAATCTTAAGCTAATTTATATATTCTTTATGAGAAAATCAAATTTTTAAGGTGCCATTTTGTTAATAAAATAATTTTTTATATAAATTACTATATTATTTTTTAAAAATTATAAATCTTCATATTATTATTTAAAAATTATAAATCTTTTTGTACTACTTTTTTAATGTCATTTTAAATCTTCCTCTTTTCCATCTTATTCCTTTCATCCCTAATTTATCAAATTTTTATACTCCGCCATTTGACATTATATGATGAATATGATCAATCCATTTTAATCAATACTCTCATTTTATCTTAGATATATATTATATACACTCTTTAATAGATGTGATAATTCTTAATTTTATTCAATATCATGTTACTAAATATTTATCTTCTTTAACATTCACAATTATCTTGTGAATATATGCGTGCCTGAGATGCCCAATAATTTTTTTTTTTCAACACAAATAGTTGGTTCTTCCTATATCACCATCTGTGACCATGAAGACTAGAATTTTCGAGGTTTGGACTTACCTTCAGGGATAAGTTGGAATATAAGTCCCACAAATCAACTAAGAGTTGTTAGAGAAAAATATTTTTTTTAAATATACTAATTAGAGAGTATTAAAAAATAATTTAAAATTAAATTTAATAAATTTTAATAATAAAAATTTAAAATAATAAAATAATTTTTTAAAGTATTTTTTTATAATATTTAAAGTAATATTATTAAAAAAAAAAGTTTTGATACTCTAAATAGGGTTTAAAGCCTGTGGTGTAATATTTTGGCTTATAATATTAATTACTATGAATTAAAATCAATTCCTTTAATGTATCAATTTCTTTAATGTGGTCTGATATTAATTGATATTTATTTTAATTAAAACAAATCCTAATTCTAATCGTATAAAATCACTTGATGGGCGTAATAGTTTAAATCTTAAAGATATAAATAGACTGGTCCTCTCTCTACCCGTAAGGACACATACATTCTCTTTCATAAAGTCAAAAATATTATGGTCATTTCAAGAAAGTCTTTTATTACTAAAATTTTATATGTGAATCAAGAAGGGTCAAAAGGGAGAAATCAGTTTATTGAATCAAATGGTCTTTCTCAATTATTACCATGACTCAATTATTTATTCAAAATCCATTATTACGGTGATAGTTAAATCTTATGTTTATTATTTACATTATATTTATGATTGTTATGATCTATTAAGAATTATTTTACATGTGGTATCAGAGCCCTAGGTTTTGAACAATTAAATTTCTTCATTGAATTTATAATGATGAACATTATGTTGATGTTCTTGCTTGTTGTTAGATTTAGGTAAAATTAAAGTGTAGATCATGAAAGTTTAATGATTAAGGTTAATGATTAAAATAATAATAATAATAATAATAATAATAATAATAATAATAATAATAATAATAATAATAATAATAATAATAATAATAAAATTTAGTCAAATTAAGTCCTAGGCATGATGATTATTAATACGAGAAAAAATCATGCTATATAGAAATTTAAGTTTGGGATCAAGTTCTCTCAAAAGAAAGAAATTAAAAGAAATAAAATAATAAATAAATATATCAAAGCGACTTAATTGTTTTGACCATGAATTTCAAACCATGTGAAAACGTGTTTGTGATGAAATATGCTTAAAATAAATAAATTAAAGTTTTGACCTAAATTTAATTAGGTCATTAAAGTTCAATGCGATGAACAAAAACGTGTTGGAAAGAATCTTTTTTGGGAACATTTTCTCCCGAAAGTAAGGAAAGCGGAAAAAAAAAATTATGTTTTCTACCTAATCTAATTAAGATTTGTAATTAAACCTAATGAATGAACAAATATTAGGTTTATTAAGATACATAATTTATATGCATATCTTATGATATTTATTTTAATTTGTTAGTCATCAAAATGGTCAAACTAAAATAAAATAAAATTAATAATTTGTTAGTCACTAAAGTGGCCGAACTATGAATGATGTTTACATGCATATAAAAATTATCAATTGTCCATACTAATAGATGCCTATGATAAAAAAATGGATTAATTGATACCTATTAGTCATCAGAACTTAAGAATTTTACCCAAAGGTAAATCAATTATTCTATGAATAGTGAGAATTATGAGGACAATAATATTTTATCAAATATATATTAGATGTCCAAAAACAATATGTATATTTCATATAAGTTAATTATTATCCAATCAAGTTTAAAAGTATTTAATTTAGGATAGTATATTGTAGTATCTATCCAAAGGAGAATTGTATTATACTTTAACTATTAAAGTCAATTAAATCTATTTTGAGCATATAAATATCATATTGCAATTGTTTTCCTTCATTCGCAAGCTTAATCTATTATTGTTTTAATGGGTTGAACTTCTTTGAATGGTGTGAGCAAGACAAGTTCCGTTTAGGCGTCTTGGACCTTGACTTGACATTATTGGAAGATAAACTTGCTGCTATTATGGATACAAGCAGTGAGAAAGATAAGTTATATTATAAGCAATGGAAATGGTTAAACAAATTAAGCCTTATGTTTTTGCGAGTAACCATTGCCAACAACTTTAAGGCTATAACTTCACAAACTGAAAATGTAAAAGAATACCTTAACCTTGTGAAAGATAGGTTTCATTTTGAAGTTATGTCTCTTGGTGGTACTCTAATGGCATAACTCATGACTATGAAGTTTGAAGGGTTGAAGAGTATGCAAGAGCACGTTATTGGAATGAGTGATATTATAGCAAAACTAGAAATCTTAAGGATGATGGTTGATGATTCCTTCTTGGTGTAGTTCATTCTGAACTCATTATCTCCTGAATATGGGTCATTTCAAATTAATTACAATATTATTATGGATAAGTGGAATGATAATAAATTGGCCAATAAGCTAGTTTAGGTGGAAACAAGACTAAAGAATCAAGGGACTCATTCCATTAACATTATGGGTCAAGAAATTAATAAAAGACTTAAAGTTAAAGCCTATAAGTTTAAGAAAAAAAAGAAAGAATCTTCAAATGTAACTCAAGCGAGAAAAATGAAAAAATGGTAGATAAATGTTGCTTTCGTATGAAAGTAGGACACTATAAAAAAGATTGCCTAAAACATAAAGTTTGATTTGAAAAGAAAGGTAATTTTTATGCTTATGTATGTTTCAAATCAAACTTATTTGAAATTCCTAATAATACTTGGTGGCTTGATTTTGGTGCTATTATTTGTGTATCCAATATGATGAAAGGATTCCTTACGATCCAAACCGCAAACCCAACCAAGACTTCCTATTTATGGGAACCGTATTGTTGACCCCACAAGCTCAAAGGAGCATAGATTTTGATGATACCAAAACTCAACTAGAATCAAACTAACATTGTTTTAAGTGTTGTGCTTCTCAAAGAAAAAGGACACAAGGATTTTATAATGGATTCGTGCTCCTGAAGAAACGATGACATTCTAAGGATAACACAGGACGAATCAAAGGAGATAAAAGAAGAAAAGGTTACCTTCCAAGGCTACATTGAAAATCAGATTTGAAGGTACATCTAGTATAGAAGTTAGTTTTAATTTCTAGAATTGGTTGTGAAAAGAATTGAGGAGTAAAAGTCAATGATGCTTATTTTTAATCCCTCAAAAGATTTTCTTTTTAAATATCATTATTGGCCTAAAAAGTGTTTGACTATGATTTGGTGTAAAGTTTTATAGTTTTGAAAGTTATGCAGAAAAGTTTTCCTGGTATGCTAACTGGTTTGCTACTTATTTTAGTATGCTAACTGGTTTGCTATTTTCTCAAGTATGCTAACTGTTTCAACTCTGCACAACATCGCAGAAAACGACAAAATAACGGCTATTTTCTTGAAATTCGTATCTGTAACGTTCAAATGAGTTCTGCAACGGTAAAAAAAGTTCCAAAGCTATAAATACACCTTCCTTTGGCCATTTTGCACTTAATGAAAGTCCCTCTACTGTTCAAAATCTTTAATGCTTTCATTCAAAGTGCTCAACGTGATTTATTGCTCATCATTGGCTTATTTACTCAACTCTTCTTTATAGATTCTGTTGTATTGAGTGAGAGTGAGTTTTAAACACATTATTATCATTTGTGAGAGGTCATTCAAGCACCTATTGAAGCTTGGTTGTGAAAAGTGTTTGGGATAACACTTGGTAGAAGTGTGAAGCTACTTGTAAAAGCTTTGTTGAGAAGATTTGTAAAGGGCTTTGTCTCTTGCCTTAAAAAGAGAAGAATAGTGGAGTGAAGACTCAAAGTGGGATCTTTGAGAGAGTGGATGTAGGCTAGTTAAAGCCGAACCACTATAAAAATTTCTGTGTTCATTTTCTCAACCCTTGCTCTTTACATTTATGCATTTTAACTTTATGATTGATATGCTTTTGCTGATATGAAAACTGATATCATATGCTGTTGATCTTGCTGCTATCTGAGAAAAATAGTTTACTGCTAAATCTGCTGATATCTGATATAATCTACTTGTTGTTTAATCTGCCGCTAGTATATCCGTATTCTCGCTCGTTGTCGTGTTAAAAATCCTTCCACATCGATATATTTACTGAATGATAATATAGTCTGTTATATCAGTATACTGATTGCATATAGCTTAACCTTGAGTCAACTTGTTAATAGAGCTATATTGTTCATATTTCACATTAGTTAATTAAGTTGAACCTAGCTGCAATTTTCAAAGGTTTTGAGCAAGAACCGAAAATTGTTTTTAAAGTCCAATTCACCCCCCTCTTGGACATATTTTGGGACATCAATTTGGTATCAGAGCTTGTCTCTCTTGCTTGAGGATTAAACCCCTTAGAGTGATCCACACACATGGCTAGTTCATCTAGAAATTCTCACTGTATACTCCGCCTTAGTGAAGGTTATTCCATCACTAGACCACCACTTTTTAATGGCACAAATTACTCCTTTTGGAAAACTAGAATGAGAAACTTTATACAATCTGTTGACATTGATGCTTGGAGAATAGTTAAAGATGGTCCTTATATTCCTTATAAAACCAGTGAAGGAACTGCATAAAATTCCTAAAGTCAAGTTGAATTTGATGATAATAATTGGAAGAAAATTTCTACAAATGCCAAGGCTATTAATATTCTTCATTGTGCTCTTGATATTAATGAGTATAATCGTGTTTCAGGATGTCAAACTGCAAAAGAGATATGGGACAAACTAGAAGTCACATATGAAGGAACTGATGTGGTGAAAGAGTCAAAGGCAAACCTCCTCATCCGTGATTATGAATTATTTGAGATGAAACCTGGTGAAACTATTGCTGAGATGAGTACCAGATTTACAGACCTTGTAAATCTACTTAAAGCTCTGGGAAAGAGATTTGAAGAACAAGAACTTGTAAAGAAAATTCTGAGGTCTCTTCCAAAGACGTGGGAAGCAAAGACTACTGTTATTCAAGACACCAAGGATTTCAGAAAGTACACCTATGATGAGCTAATTGGTTCTCTCATTGCACATGAGATGATTTATAAGAAAGATGGGAATGAAGGTGATCAAAAGAAAAAGAAAGGCATAGCTTTCATGTCCGAAAAAGTAGATGAAAAAAAAGAAAAATGTTGCTCTTAAAGCTAGTTCAAGTGATAATTCAAGTGCTTCAAGTGATGATGATGAAGATATGGCTATGATAGTCAAAAGATTCAAAAGAGCATTTAGAAAAGGTGGAAGCAAATACAAGAAGTTCACAAAGAAATATGCTCCAAAGACTCCAAATCATTCAAGTGAAATAGTTTGTTATGAGTGTAACAAACCAGGCCACATTACGCCAAAATGTCCTACTTTGAAGAAGAAAAATAAGTTTAGAAAGGACAAAAGCAAGAAGGCAATGGCGACAACTTGGAGTGACAGTGACTCTTCATCAAATGATGAAACAAGTGACAAAGAGGCTGCAAACACTTGTATGATGGCAATTGAAGAAAAAGGTGAATGCTCACACATCGAAGATAGTGAAAATGAGGTAAATCTTGAACTTTCTAATGTTGATGAATTAGAACTTGCATTTATGAAGACATATGATAAATATAGAACTTTTAAAAAGAAATGCAAAATTTTAGTTCATGAAAATTGTGCTTTAAGATCAGAAAATATTTCCTTGAGTATGGCTTCAAAGGAAAATGAATTTTACAAATCTCAAATGAAATTATTTAAGGAAGTTAATGATGAGCTTCAAAGATCAAAAGAAGTGTGTGAACAACTTCTTGAGAAAAACAGAATTCTTGAGGAAAAAGTTGAATCTTTGACAAGAGATTTATCTAAATTTACAAAAGGTAAAGAAACACTTGATATACTTCTTGGGAATCAAAGATCCACAAATGAAAAATCTGGAATTGGATATGATGGATTTATGAAATATGAAAAATACAAACAGTTTTTTGTTAAAGCTATATCCTTTTCTCAACCAAATATTACATGCTTTTATTGTAATCATAGAGGTCATATGATTAATGCTTGTCCTATTAGGAAAGGAACCTTTAAGGCAAAGAAAGTATGGGTGCCTAAAGGAACCCTACCTAATGTTACTAACATTCAAGGACCCAAAGTTGCTTGGGTACCTAAGAACGATTAAGCGATTTCAGTGCGCTAAGGAGTATGCTGGAAACAGAACATTGGTACATTGATAGTGGCTGCTCTAGGCACATGACAGGAAATAAATGCAAGTTTTCCTCTCTTACTTTGAAAGAAGAAGGTTATGTGAAATTTGGTGATAAAAGTAAAGCTAAAATTGTTGGATGTGGAACTATTGGTAAAAATCCTTGCATTGAGAATGTTGCATTAGTTCAAGGATTAAAGTATAATCTTTTAAGTGTTAGTCAACTATGTGATAATGGTTTTAAAGTGATTTTTACTTCTACACATTGTGAGATTCATGGAAATGATGTTATGTTTGCTGGTGCTAGAATAGATAATATTTATTTACTTGATTTAACAAGTCTTGAAGAAAATTGTGAAACATGTTTTATGACATCAGATGATAGTGCATGGTTATGGCATAGAAAATTAGGACATGCTAGCATGAGTACACTTGCTAAACTTTCTAGAAAGAACCTTGTTAGAGGACTTCCAAAGCTAAAATTTGAAAAAGAATTTCAATGCAAAGCTTGTGCACTTGGTAAGCATACAAAATCTTCTTTTAAATCAAAAAATGTTGTAACTACGTCTAGACCATTGGAATTATTACATCTTGATCTTTTTGGCCCAATTACACCTAGAAGTCTAGGAGGCAAGGCATATGCATTTGTAATTGTTGATGATTTTTCAAGATTCACATGGACTTTCGTTTTTGCTCATAAAGATGAAACCTTTGATATATTTGAAGCTTTTTGCAAAAGAACTCAAAATGAAAAAGGATATTGCATTACATCCTTGAGGAGTGATCATGGAAAAGAATTTGAAAATAATTTGTTTGAAAATTTCTGCTCTCAAAATGGTATTTATCATACATTTTCAGCTCCTAGAACTCCACAACAAAATGGAGTTATTGAAAGGAAAAATAGATCTTTGCAAGAAATGGCAAGAACAATGCTGAATGAAAACAGTTTACCAAAATATTTCAAGCGTGAAATACAAACATGCTACATTTTGAACAGAGTTTCCATTAGAGCTATCTTAAAGAAAACTCCTTATGAACTATGGAAAGGAAGAAAACCCAATATTGCATATTTTCATGTCTTTGGCTGCAAATGTTACATTTTGAATAATAAAGACAATAATCTCAAGAAATTTGATGCTAAATCCTGTGAAGGAATATTTCTAGGCTATTCAACAAATAGCAAAGCATATAGGATTTTTAATAGAAAAACATTAACCATGGAAGAATCAATGCATATACTTTTTGATGATGCTAACACTTCCTTGCAAAGGAAAGATTCTTGTGATGATGAAATTGAGCAGATTCTAAATTCAAAGAATTCGAATAATGATGAGCTTGAATCAAAAGAACAAGTGGAGGATGATCAAAATGATAAAGAAGAAGAACTTCCTTGCTCCACAAATGTTGAAATTCAAGAAGACACCCAACCAAATGTGGAAGAACTACAAATTGAGGAACCTCAACATCAAGATATTCCACAAGAATGGAGGTATCATAGAAATCATTCCAAAGATGACATTCTTGATAGTCCATCACAAAGAATGATGACAAGAGCTCAACTTAGAAGATATTTTGGTAATGTTGCTTTTATTTCTCAATTTGAACCCAAAACATATGATGATGCTCAAAATGATGAAAATTGGCTTTTTGCTATGCAAGAGGAATTAAATCAATTTGAAAGAAACAAAGTTTGGACACTTGTTCCTAAACCTAAAAAGCACTCTGTTATTGGAACTAAATGGGTATTTAGGAATAAGATGGATGAAAAAGGACATGTAGTTAGAAATAAAGCTAGACTAGTAGCTCAAGGATACAACCAAGAGGAAGGTATTGATTTTGATGAAACCTTTGCTCCGGTTGCTAGAATTGAAGCTATTAGAATGTTATGTGCATTTGTATGTTTTAAGAATTTCATGCTTTATCAAATGGATGTTAAAAGTGCATTTTTAAATGGATATATTGATGAAGAAGTTTATGTAGCTCAACCTCTTGGTTTTGAAGACCCTCACTTTCCAAATCATGTTTACAAGCTTACTAAAGCTCTCTATGGTTTGAAGCAAGCTCCTAGATCATGGTATGAGAGACTTAGTAAATTTTTGCTTCAAAATGATTTTAAAAGAGGAAAAGTGGACACTACTCTTTTCATTAAGAAAATAGGAAAAGACATGCTTATTGTGCAAATTTATGTAGATGATATTATTTTTGGTGCTACTAACCATTCTCTTTGTAAGAAATTTTCCAACATGATGAAAAGTGAATTTGAAATGAGTATGATGGGTGAACTTACCTTCTTTCTTGGATTGCAAATTAAGCAAATGAAAGATGGAATTTTTATAAATCAGTCCAAGTACATAAAGGATATGCTAAAGAAGTTCAAAATGGAGGATATGAAAAGTGTTGGAACTCCCATGAGCTCAACAATTAAATTGGAGAAAGATGAAAAAGGTAAAGAGGTAGATAACAAATTTTATAGAGGTATGATTGGTTCTTTACTCTACTTGACAGCATCTAGACCAGATATTCATTTTAGTGTATGTTTATGTGCAAGATTTCAATCATGTCCAAAAGAATCTCATCTTGTAGCAGTTAAGAGAATTTTAAGTACCTCATTGGCACTCACAACATTGGCTTGTGGTATCCAAAATGTGAATCATTTGATCTTATTGGTTATAGTGATTCAGATTTTGCTGGTAGTAGATTGGACAGAAAAAGCACTTCTGGAACTTGTCAATTTCTAGGTCATGAATTAGTTTCATTGCACAAAAAGCAAACTTCATTGCACTTTCTCTGCAGGTGAATATATTGCAGCTGGAAGTTGTGTTGCACAGATTTTATGGATGAAACAATAGCTTGAAGACTTTGAAATTAAATTTGATCACATTCCTATAAGATGTGACAATACTAGTGCTATAAACCTATCAAAAAATCCTGTTCAACACTCTAGAAGCAAGCATATTGAAATTAGACATCATTTTATTAGGGATCATGTTCAAAATGGTGATATTCAAATAGAATTTGTCCCTTCTGAAAAACAGCTTGCTGATATTTTCACAAAGCCACTTAATGAGGAAATTTTCTGCAAAATAAGAAGAGAACTTGGTATGATTGATGCTTTTGATTAAGTTTTGATGCATTCTCATGTTTCTATATGAAAATGAAGTGATATATGTTGGTCTGCAGTGTTAAAAATGCATTCTGATATTTTTGGTGCAATTTGAAAAATTCTGGATCATATCAGATATGAACAGTAATCTGCAGAATTTGATCTCAGTGGCATACTAATCTGTTTGCTAATTTTCTTGTTTGCTAAATGCTTTACCACTGCTCCTACTTTTTCGTTGGCAAACTGGAAGTCAGGTCTGATTGCTCTAAAACTCTAAAATTATTTTTTCTCTCAAGTGCCTATTCTGCATGTTTAAAGCCCATATTACTTAAATACCCCTCTACTTAAAGTATTGCATCTTTATGTATTTAAGGGCAAAATGGACTTTTAACACATTAATTTACGCGGGATTCAATTTTTTTTCTGAACCATCAATCTTCTCGCCGTCTCTCCTCTGCTACACGCTACCTATTCCCTGCAAAAACCTACAGTTGTGTCTTTTCAAGTTTTAAAATTCAAAACTTCATTTCCTTCCGTCGCTCCGTCTCCCAGAACCCGAACGGCTGCATTTTTCCTTTCCACCTGCAAACCCATTTCGGTCGCACCCTTCCAAGCCATCGTCTCTCTTCATCATTCTTAAATATTTCCGAAATCTGTTGATAGTGAATCGATTAAATCGATTGTTTGCAGAAAGAAAATCCCCAAAATTTTTCGTTTCCTTTATTTCACTAAATCTGCCGAAAGAAATCATTTGCTGTTGGATATTCTTCTTTTGCCTAAGTCAATTCGCACTCTCTGTTTCAGTATATTTCAGGTATAAAATCTAAACCTTTAATGGAATCGTGTTTTACATTTTATCTATGCCTGTTTTATTTGCTTTCGCAATATGCTGATATTTTTTTTTCACCGCCGCTTAACTGCTTTTTCGCACTATTATTTTTGGGCATTAACATTTCGTAAAATGTGGTATATAATAATAAATCGACTGCCATGGATTCGTAAGAACCCAAATATCTCTAGCTGTCTGTTCAAATTTTTTTTTGCCATTGCGCTCTGTTGTGATAAATGAATGTTGATATGCTTCGATTGATTATATATATAAATATATATTGGCTGCTCACATCACTAAATTTATAATCTCAGTCCTTACTGTCCTTACGGCCTAATTTGCTTCTGAGATTGGTTATGGCGCGGGACAAAGGAAAAGGGAAAGCCAAAATCTCCACATATTCATCATCGGACTCCACTGACGCAAGTGTTCCTGCGTCTCCTCCTCCACGAAAAGATGCTCCTCTGGTAATTGGTAAACCAAAAGAAACACCCAAGAAAAGAACCAGTGAGCCAGTTCAAGAAAAGGGGACCAAAAAGAAAAAGACTTCAAAAGCTCCAGTTGTGCATATGGAAAGGGCCATTCATGAGCCAAGGTATATTCACTGGCCTGCTTTTATTGAAGTTTCTATTCCTTTGCAATCCTTGTTTGAGTATCAAAAATGGGATAAACTGTGTTCTGACACTGAAGGAGTGTATATGGATTTAGTTCAAGAATTTTATAAGAATTTGAGGGTTGATGATTCTGACAAAGATGAGTCTTTTAAGGTGAAAATGAAAGGGAAAATCTATGAAGTGACAGTAGCTATATTAGCTAAAGCCCTAGGAATCCCAAACAGTGGGAATAAAATATGTTCTCACAAAGATGTTTTTGCTGTTGGTGGATTTAACAAAAGGGATTTTGAGGGTGAAGTGTTTAAAGGGGAAGTGAAGGATAAAACTAGCATTACTCATGCTCATCAACACATCAAAATTCTTCATAGTTTTATCATTTATGTGTTGAATCCTAGAACTGGCAGTCCAAACTATCTGAGTACCCTTGATCTTTGCATAATTTGGCATATAGTGAACCAAATTGAATTTAATCTTGCCTATTTTATGCTGAAGCAAATCATGAAATGGAAACCACCTTACAAGCTACCCTATGCCCATCTTCTAAATGGTCTGTTTAGAGACTTTGGGATACCTTTGGAAATCGAGAAACTTAGGACCAATATGATCCCAATTACTAGTTTGCAAAAAGATGATGATGGCAGAAAGCTTAGATTTGAGCAAGGTGCTAGTTCCAAGGATAGTGCAAGCGGCACTATTAATGTTGAAGGTATTTTGGAGGAAGTAAACAATTTGAGAGAATTTGTTGAAATGGAACTTGGGGAGATACAGAAATTTAGAGGTTTCCAAACTGTTCTTATGAATGCTCTTGATTCTAAAGTTGATGGGACTTTGATGTTAATGTACAAGATTGTGGAAGAATTGTTTAAAATCAAAGTTCATTTGGGTATTTCAACCACTGAGGCTGGAGAAACCAGTAAGGCTGCTACTGGTTCTGTTCCTCTAGCCGAGAAAGAAAAAGAAAAGGAGGAAGAGAAAGAAAAGGAGGAAGAAGAAGAAACAGAAGAGGAAGAAGAAGAAGAAACAGAAGAAGAGGAAGAGAAAGAAACAGAAGAAGAAGAAAAGGAAGAAGAGGAAGAAGCTGAAGCAGAAAAAGATGACGATGATTCTGATGATGAGAATGGTAATGGAGGCAGCAAAGAAGGTAATGGGAAAGATATGAGTGACTCAGAGTCTGAGGCAGAACCAGAGACCCCTGCTCCTGCTGCTCCTGCAAAAGGAAAAGGAAAAACGACTCAACGAGAGCAGTAAGCAAAAAGAGGAAACTGGTAAACCCTCTGGCAAAAAGACTAAAACTGGCAAAAAGTCTGCAGCTGAGTCTGGTACTACTGTTGTCACTGAGCTCACAGCTGGGCCTATTGTTCCTTTGACACCCGGAACTGAATTGGCTGCTGCAATTCTTCAAACCTTGAGTGACAAACCTGTCAAGCCCAAAAAGCTAAAAATGGCTGCTCCAAAACCAATCAGAAGAAGCTCTAGGCTGAAAGGATAAACTGAATTCTGATTAAATTTTGTCTAACGATGCATGCATTAGTTTGCTACTTAGTTTGCTACTTTTGGTTTTTCTGAACTTTAAATTACTCTGCTATATCAGTTACTGTTTTAACTGTTTATTCACTGCACTTAAACTGAATCTTGATTTATTCACATGTGCATGCTTTCTCCCGTATTCTTTTGATGCTGACAAAAAGGGGGAGAAAAGTAATGAATGGTAATCTTGATATGTGACATAGGTTGTGATTACTTGTGGATAATATAGTTTGTGCATATTGTTGATATAATTTGTGAATGATATACAGTTTGTGATTAGTGTGCATATTGTGCATATTTAGTTAGTATCTTTAGTCACACTTGACTCCTTAAGAAAATGATTATGAATATTTCATTGAAATTATTAAGGGGGAGTTATTTGTGATTAATTGTTGATATAAGCACATACATAGGGGGAGTTATTCTCACATACACATTCATACACATACTCACACTTATTAACATTTACATGGTGATTCAATTGAGTTTTGTCATCATCAAAAAGGGGGAGATTGTTGACCCCACAAGCTCAAAGGAGCATAGATTTTGATGATACCAAAACTCAACTAGAATCAAACTAACATTGTTTTAAGTGTTGTGCTTCTCAAAGAAAAAGGACACAAGGATTTTATAATGGATTCGTGCTCCTGAAGAAAGGATGACATTCTAAGGATAACACAGGACGAATCAAAGGAGATAAAAGAAGAAAAGGTTACCTTCCAAGGCTACATTGAAAATCAGATTTGAAGGTACATCTAGTATAGAAGTTAGTTTTAATTTCTAGAATTGGTTGTGAAAAGAATTGAGGAGTAAAAGTCAATGATGCTTATTTTTAATCCCTCAAAAGATTTTCTTTTTAAAATATCATTATTGGCCTAAAAAGTGTTTGACTATGATTTGGTGTAAAGTTTTATAGTTTTGAAAGTTATGCAGAAAAGTTTTCCTGGTATGCTAACTGGTTTGCTACTTATTTTAGTATGCTAACTGGTTTGCTATTTTCTCAAGTATGCTAACTGTTTCAACTCTGCACAACATCGCAGAAAACAACAAAATAACGGCTATTTTCTTGAAATTCGTATCTGTAACGTTCAAATGAGTTCTCAGAACGGTAAAAACGTTCCAAAGCTATAAATACACCTTCCTTTGGCCATTTTGCACTTAATGAAAGTCCCTCTACTGTTCAAAATCTTTAAAGCTTTCATTCAAAGTGCTCAAAGTGATTTATTGCTCATCATTGGCTTATTTACTCAACTCTTCTTTATAGATTCTGTTGTATTGAGTGAGAGTGAGTTTTAAACACATTATTATCATTTGTGAGAGGTCATTCAAGCACCTATTGAAGCTTGGTTGTGAAAAGTGTTTGGGATAACACTTGGTAGAAGTGTGAAGCTACTTGTAAAAGCTTTGTTGAGAAGATTTGTAAAGGGCTTTGTCTCTTGCCTTGAAAAGAGAAGAATAGTGGAGTGAAGACTCAAAGTGGGATCTTTGAGAGAGTGGATGTAGGCTAGTTAAAGCCGAACCACTATAAAAATTTCTGTGTTCATTTTCTCAACCCTTGCTCTTTACATTTATGCATTTTAACTTTATGATTGATATGCTTTTGCTGATATGAAAACTGATATCATATGCTGTTGATCTTGCTGCTATCTGAGAAAAACAGTTTACTGCTAAATCTGCTGATATCTGATATAATCTGCTTGTTGTTTAATCTGCTGTCAGTTAGTATATCTGGTATTCTGCTCTGGTTGCTGTGTTAAAAAATCCTTCCAGATTACTGATATATTTACTGAATGATAATATAGTCTATTATATCAGTATACTGATTGCATATAGCTTAACCTTAAGTCAACTTGTTAATAGAGCTATATTGTTCATATTTCACATTAGTTAATTAAGTTGAAACTAGCTGCAATTTTCAAAGGTTTTGAGCAAGAACCGAAAATTGTTTTTAAAGTCCAATTCACCCCCCTCTTGGACATATTTTGGGACATCACGTATGAAGGTTCCAATTGAAGGCATAAAGACTTACTGTTTGCTCTTAGATAATGCCTATCAGCTAAACCTATTACAGACCCTCTCTGTGCCTTCAATTTCTAGGAATGTTATTTTTGTTTCAAAAGGTTCAATGTTAAGTTTGGGCATGAATGTTTCAGTTTATTTAATAATAATGATAATTCCATTATTGTTTTTGGAATTCTTACTGATGATCTATATATACTGAAACTTAATTATAATTTTGGTGAATCATTGCTTGTCACTTATAGCAATATTGGAAATAAGCATAGTAGACTGAATGATAATTATGTTTTCTTATGGCATAGGCATTTGGGTCACATATCCAAAGAAAAATTAGAGAGATTAGTAAGGAATGTGATTCTATATTGTTTATATTTTACTGATCTTAATGTGTGTGTGGATTGCATTAAGGGAAAGCAAACTAAACACAGTAAGAAATGAGCCACAAGAAGTAGTTAACTTCTTGAAATAATACACATTGATATATGTAGGCTTTTGATACTCAATCTTTTGATGGAGAAAAGTATTTTGTTACCTTTATTGATGATTTTTCACGATGTGGATATATTTAATGAAAAATCTCAATCAATAAATGCACTTGAAGTGTACATAAATGAGATTGACAGGCAATTAGATAAAAAAGTGAAAATAGTAAGGTTAGATAGAAGTGGTGAATACTATAGAAAACAAAATGAATTAGGACAATATGTCATGATCCATTTGTAAAGTTCTTAGAAAGTAGTAGCATATGTGCACAGTATACTATGCTAAGTACTCCTCAATAAAATGAGGTGGCTGAAAGGCGAAAATAGACTTTAATGGATATGGTTAGGAGTATGATGAGTAACTCTTCTTTACCTATATCTTTGTTGATGTATACATTTAAAACTGTTATATACTTATTAAATAGGGTTCCTAGTAAGTTAGTCTCGAAAACATCTTATGAATTGTGGATTGGAAGAAAACCTAGTTTAAGGCACCTACATGTTTGGGTTGTTAAGCAGAAGCAAGAATTTATAATCCACATGAAAAGATGTTAGATTCTCAAATGATAAGTGGATACTTTATTGGTTATCCATAGAAATCTAAAGAGTATAGGTTTTATGTTCCAAACCATAGTTCGAGAATTATGGAAACTGGTAATGCTAGATTCCTTGAAAAATGATGAAGTTAGTGGGAGTGTTAAGAGACAGTATGTAGATATACAGGAAATTAAAGTTGATTTTGCTGTGCCTATTAATATTCTTATATCCACGCCTACTCCATATGGTGTTCTAGTAGTTGTTGAAAGCCCTAACAATGCTGTAAAATATAATGATGAAACACACCATAAAAAAGCTAACCTATAAAGAGCTGATGAAGGTGAACCACAAGAAATGCTATTAATAAGATCTTAAAGAGAAAAGATATCAGCAATTAATGATGATTATATGGTTTACTTATAAGAGCCAGATTTTGACATTGGAATCAGTAAAGATCTAGTTTCATTTTCACAATCCATAGAAAGACAGAGTCTGTTGGTTAAAAGCCATGAAATATGAGTTAAAATTCATGGAACAAAATAAAGTATGAGATCTCCTCGAATTGGCTAAAACATCTAAACGAGTTGGGTGTAAATGGGTCTTTAAGACGAAGTGTGACTCGAATGGCAAAATCAAATGATATAAAGTAATACTTGTTACCAAGGGTTATACTCAAAAGTATAGTGTTAACTATAATGAGACTTTCTCACCAGTTTTATGGAATTAGACTCATTAAGAATTATTATGGTATTAGTGGCTCATTATGATTTAGAGTTACATCAAATAGATGTAAAAATAACCTTTTAAAATGGAGAACTTGAAGAAGAAATTTATGTGGACCAACCTAAAGTTTTCTTTGTTGAAGGAAAAAGGGCATATGGTGTGTAAATTTAAGAAATTAATATACAGACTTAAGTAATCTCTTCACTAGTGGTATATTAAGTTCAATGATACTATAAAGAATTTTGACTTAAAGAAAAATTCATTTATTGATGTATATATCCTTAGATTAGTGGGAGTTATTTTCTAAATTTTGTATGTTGATGATATATTACTTGCTGCAAATGATTTGGGCATATTATGTGAGACTAAAGATTTTATCTCAAAGAATTTTGAAATGAAAGAAATAGGAGAGGCATCCTTTGTGATTGGAATAGAAATTTTACGTGATATATTACAAGAACTATTAAGATTGTCTCAAAAAGCTCATATTAATAGAATTCTAGGGAGATTTAATATGTATAAATGTTCATTATGAATTGTTCCCATGCAAAAAGGGGGCAAATTTAGTCACAATCAATATCCAAAGAATGATATGGAATGTAAAGAAATGGAATCAATTCCTTATGCTTCAATTGTAGGCAATTTAATGTATGCTTATACCTGTACAATTCTTTAAGGGTGAGCATTCGGTTCGAACTGAACCGAACCGAATTAAATTATGAAAATCAAATTACATATTTTAGAAACCGAACCGAACCGAACATAAATTGATGAAAAATCAAATCGAATCGAACCGCTCTATTTCGGTTCGATACGGTTCGGTTCAAATCGATCGGTTTTATTTTTTATTATTTTTTAATTTAGACTTGATTTTCAAGTTATTTGGTCTAATTTTGACTTTGGTTTGAACCTAATAACCATTAATAAATGAAATTAAATAATTTATATATATATATATAATTAAATATAATTCATAAATTTCCCATAAAAATAAATCAATTCAAAAATTGATTCAGTTCGATTTGAATATATAAAATTACTATTCGGTTCAGTTCGGTTTAACCGATTTTTTTTCTTCAAAATCGAACCGAAATAGCCAAAATTTTTATAATATAAAACCAAATCGAATTGATTAAATTTAAAAACTGAACTGATTGAACCGAAATTTGCTCACCCCTACAATTCCTTATCTTGGAATTGATGAAAAGTTGCACAAAAAGCTTTTATGGTGCCTGCAAAGAATTAAATATTACTTGCCCATGTAAAGGAGATATAATCATCTGAAAGTGATTGGATACTCATATTTAGATTTAGCTAGATGTGTTGATAATGAAAGTCTATTTTGGCTATTCATTCCTATTAGCTGAATGAACAGTATTATGGAAAAGTGTCAAACATAGTTTGTCATTACTTCATCCATTATGGAAGCAGAATTTATGACATATTTTAAAGCTACATTTCATGCATTATCGATGTAGAATTTTATTTCAAGACTTGTGTTAGTTGACACCATTAGCAAGCCACTGAGAATTAATTGTGATAATTCTGCAGTAATATTTTCTCCATAAATGACAAATATTCCAAATGTATCAAACATATGAAATTAAAGTATTTGGTTGTTAACAAGGAAATTCAGAAACAAAGAATGTCTATTAAGCATAACAGTATTGATATCATGATAACAGATCCGTTAATGAAGGGTTTACAATCTAAGACATTTAAAAAACATTTTCTTATAATGAGTATTGATTGTATTAACGTATAATATATTGGCTTTGACACTCTGAGCTCATTGATGTGTTTTTGACATACATTAAAATATTTTTTATTTCTCATAATTATGTACACGTAATATTTTGAGTGAATGATAACAGGAAAAGTCTTTTCAAGACATTATTGTAGACCATGATGTGATATACATATATCTATCTATTATCAATATACATATATCTATCTATTATCAACCTACTATGGTAAGTTACTAGTGTTGTGGTATATGAAAGGGAGTATATGATTAAATAATGTACAACCGCTATAACTCACATTTAATGGTTTATTATAGCAAGGTAATTATGAAATATATTATTGAAATAATTTGTTTATTTTATGCGCGCCTAATGTTTATACTATTAAAGTTTATATCCCTTGACTATCATGCCAAGTGGGAGAATGTAAGATTTTAGCCAGTAATATTAATTACTATATGATCAAAAATCAATTCTTTTAATGTGGTTTGATATTAATTGATATTTACTTTAATTAAAACAAATCATAATTTTAATTGTATAATGATACTTAACGAACGTGAGAAATTAAATCTTAAAGATATATGCAGACTGATCCTCTCTTTACCCATAATAACACACATATTCTCTTTCATAAAGTTAAAAATATTATGATCATCTCAAAAAAAATCTTTTATTACTTAAATTTTGTGTGTAAATAAAAAAGAATTGAGAGGAAAAAATTAATTTATTAAAAATAAAAAATTTTTCTTTATTATTATCATAATTTAATTAAATTTCGTATCAGATTTACTTTTTAAATTTATGAGATTTTATTTATTTAAAATTTATTTTTAGAGTGATAATAAAATTTTATATTTATGATTGATCTATGAAAAATTATTTTATATGCGGTCTTTCATTGCTTCGAAGGCCTATTGACTTTGTAAGGTGACAATAGATTTGAGCTATCATCGTTCGATCCAGCTTGATTGCAGGCAGATGGCGCATGAGAAGTGTCCACTTCATTGTCCACGTGTTGAGTTTCATAGGTGGAAGATAAATAAAAATCACCACGTTTTTTTTTTTTTTTTTTTTTATCGATTGGTATATAGGAGAATGAAAATCGAACCGAGAACGTGACTCTAAATTCATTGTGCCCTTGCCATTAAGCCCCATTAAGCCAAAGCGAGGCGGGCATATCACCACGCTCAAATTGTTCTACGATGAGAAAGGGAGGGTAGTCTGACAGTTGTTGCCGAAATTATTAATTTTTAAGTACCATAATTTTTTTTGTTTGTTCTCCGTTGCTTGGTCCACTCTCAAGCCTCAAGTCAGCATGACGTAGTATTCAGGTCAGACCTTGTAATGCAAGTATGCAATTCAAAATATAAGAAGAGTTTTTTCTTTTCCTTTTGGCAAATTGGCATGAGATCCATGAAAAGTAATGAAGAAATTCTTTTTTTTTTTTTTTCTCACTAACGTTCTTTTGGGTTGTTTTTTTTTAATTATAAAAACTTTATAACACGTCAAGTATGAAAAACATAGTCTCCTAAAATTTAAAATCTGAAACTATTGATTAATGTTTTTAATTGAACACAATTTTATAAACAGAGATATCATTAAATTCAAAATAATATTTAATAAAATAAATTATTAAATAATTTATTGATGATTTCTATTACGCTTTTAAATAGAAATAATATTTAATCATTATAACGGTATAGAAAGTCAAACCAAAGTAAGATAAAGCTATCTCAACAGATTAACCACTAAGCTATATTATAATAAAACATATATATATATATATATATATATATATATATATTTTAAAGTAAAATTAATAATTAGACTTGTATATTATCATTATTTATCATTTATTTTTTTAAAATATATTATTTAATTTTTATAATTTAATTTCATTTATATAATAGTTTATCCATCTAATTTGTTTTATATTTTATTGTTAAAACTATGTAAAAAAATTATTATTATTAAAGTTAAAAAAGCAAATATATATATATATATATATATATAACGATGGACTACATCCAAGAAGGTATTAAAAAGATGAAATTAAGGCCAACTTTTGTCACGGATTACGATTATGGCTGACGAAATGGTATCATAGGCATATGGTCATGTAGGATTTTTACCAAACCACCCATTTATAAATATAATATAATTGCGGCGATTAATTCCATTGTTTTACCCCCCTTAATTATTTTCCACACTGCACCCCTAGGATGGAAATGGATTAAGGTATCCTTCCAAATCACCCTATTCAATTTAAATTTAAATTATTATTTTTAATATTTAAATTCATCTCAAATTTATTTAAAATTTATCTTAAATTACTCAAAATTCATCTCAAATCGTATTATTATTCGAATAACATCTAAACTTTTATATATATATATTGAAGCTCGAAACAATATCTCACTATTTTTAAAATTTAATACGACTGAGTTCATTAATTTCAATTCAAAGTTTAAAAGATTTGAACTAAATTGTAAAATCCTCTTAATTCAAATTTTGATTTCAATTTCATTTATTTAAATTTTATTTTGATTAAATTAATATTGAAATTTTAAAATTTTTATTTTTAAGAAAATTGATTTTAATTTGAATTTTAACTAATAAAACTAATCGATTTTAATTCAATTTAAAATTAATTTTAAGTAATTTCAATCTTATTTTAATTTTAAATTCAATTGATGTAGTTTCAGTTGAATTTTTATTTGGAATTGGACTGTAAACGGGTCTAATTGTAGCTCTTAACAGGTTTCTGATGTGTCCAAAAATAATTAAGAGGAAAACGAATATCCTACTAAATTATAAGTGTGCCCATTGACTCCTTTGGTGGAGGGGGCTGCGATAATTTTCTATTAGATTTAACCTTGTTTAGTTTAAAATATTCTACATTTTGAAAATTATATTTTCTAAAAAATACATTTACAGGAAACTTACTTCCTATGAAGTATAATATAAGGTTTTATTTAATAGAGCATAAATAAAATATAATGTAATGTAATTGTCATCACATTTCTCTATTGATTATAAAATAAAAATATAAGTAATGTAATATACTGATAATTTTTATTTTAATTTTTGATTTATTTATAATGTTAATAATGAGTGGTAACGGTTGTTGTAATTAATAGTCGAGTGGTAGTAGTGGCTAAGTGGTGGTGGTAGCGGTAACAATGATAATTATATAATGATGACGGTGGTAAGGTGAGATAGTAATGGTGGTAGTAATCAGGTGGTGGTAAAGATGACAATAATTAAGTGAGGATAATGGTAGTCAAGTGATGGTAATAACGATGATGATAATAAGAATGGTGATAATGGTGATGATTGTGGTAGTGGTAGTAGTAATGGTAGTAGTGATGACAGAACAGAAGTAGTGGTGATAGAAGTAGTGATGGCCAAGTAGTAGTAGTGATGGTAATAGTATTGATAATAAATAAAAAAATTAAAAGAAGTAATTATGATTAACTTCATTTTTGTATGTAATGACCATTATGTTATTTTAAATATAATTAATTATGTTACGTAATTGTCATTTCATTAAATTAATTTTTTTCATATTAACAAATAATGTAATCAAATATGCAATGTAATCGTAATTACATTATAATTTTAATTATGCCATATCAAAAAGCATGGCCTAAATGTATTTAATATACAAATTAATTTTTCAAAACATAGTTTGCTATGAAAGTTTTACTTCTCTAGTCTAATTATCGCCAACCAAACAAAACTTTAGTGATTCCACTACAGTTCACTTGATCAGAAGTAATTTATAATTAATTCAATTTATAATTAATTTGTATCTTAATAATTTATAAAGAGATATTCACAATGTAGAGCAAACAATATTGTTTAAAATTTAATAAGATATTCAAATTAAATATTTTTTATTAATTATTACACTAATTATTAATAAGAAAAAATTTAAAATTTATATATTCACAATGTAGCGCAAACAATCTTGTTTTTCAATAATTATACACGATATTAAAATAAAGAAAAAAAAAAGAGAAATCATTAAGCGTGAAGTTGATACCCAATCGAAATTTATCAAGTCAAGATTTTGAATGCTGGAGTTGTCCTTGTTACAAGAGTTTTACTTTAATATCATTCTTAATCCGAATATGAGAAATCACATACTTAAAATTAAAATGAAAAAAATAACTACAGCATATTATTTTATAGATTTATAAAACAAAATATTCTTAATTTCAATTTAAACTTTCAGTTAATATAAGTATGATTTGGTAGCAGGAGCCACAAATCACAGCGACAACTGAGAACTATAACAGTCAATGAGCAAAAATTGAGGACATCCCACCAGAACAATACTCTGCCCCAACAGAGAACCATCTTGGCCACAAGTGAAGCCCTTTATCTTATTTGCTAAATTGACAAGTACTCCAACACAAATAATTTCTCATTTCTTGGTGAACTCAAGTATCTGCTCAGTGCTCAGTGCTCAGTGCTTACCCTTCTGGTATTAGCTTGGTTCAGGGAGAGATAGCTGTACGCATCATTAGCAACTTGTGTATTCTAGAATGACACAATCATTAGGCTTTTGCCAAAAACAAATTATCTGATACAAGTCTAATATAAAATTCATAATTGGATTCCACCCCACATACATAATATTTTTTTTAATACATATATGTTGTCAGTGCTCATCTTCCAATCAAGCTTTTTCCCACTAGTTAAATATATATATATATATATATATATATCTCAGAAGTCCACCAGAGAGGTCTCTGATAGATTGCATCGTTCAACATGACCAGCATTTCTCAATAATTTATTCTAACAAATAGAAAATTGCTATCATGTGAAATTTTTAAAGAAAAATTATTTTTTTCCAAATGTTTATTGTATTCATTCTAGTCTTCAGTGACATAGTAAAGGAAAACGGCAGCTTCACATTAAAAAAATGAAGTCATTAGTTGTGATTAAATTCTGAAATGATATATATGTGATATTGAGGGATGGATTTATAAGAGCTTCTGGTAAGCTGAAGATTCTAAGAAATTTACTTACCCACTTAGGAAGGGGAATTGAAGGAAGAAGAAGGAGCTTGTGACTTACCAGGCCGCATGCTGCTTTTCTCTTATTGGCTTATTACCAAAGAGGAATTTTCTTCAAATAGATATACAATTTTAACTTTCAAAAGATTAATTCTAAAATATGTACTTTGGTGCAGATCATACCCTTAAATTTAATCCGTTCAATATCCAAGACACAATCATTATAGCCTTTTAATTTGCATATTATTATCATTAATTTCTTCTATAATTGGGTTTTACCGTTTTAGCTTTCATCATTTGTATTTTCTTGTGTGGCATATGAATAAGTTAAAGTTCATTAGTTTGATTTTAATTTTATATATATATTTTTAAATTCAATAGCATTTTATGATTTTTTTTATGAATTAAAATACTTGTATTTCTAGTTAGATCAGTTTTTATTGCTTTTTGTGTAAAAAAAAAAAAGAAAAGAAAAGAATGAATTTTAATTCAGTGATTTCTTTAAGTGTTGTTTGATATTGCATTTAAAAGGTTAAAATTTTTTTTTTTAATAAGAAATCTATTTTAAATGTTATGAAAAAAATAATTTAAGAAAATAATTTTATTATTTTAATATTTTTATAATTAAAATTTATTAAATTTAATTTAAAATTTTTTTAATATTTTTTAATTAATATATTTAAAAAAGTAATTTTTTAAATGGAAATACCAATAGCAACGTGAAACTGTGAGTTCTCAGGCCATAGTTAACTGCTTATATGGGAACATGTATTTGCATAGACCTGGGCTCCACGGATGTGAACTTGACCACTGTATATAGCGATGGTAAATGAGTAAGGTTGGTATATATTAGATTTGGATCAAATCATCAGCTAGATTTATGCTATCTATATTAGATTGCTATATATAAGAGATTTTAAATTAAATTTGAGTATATTTTATATTGTGGATTATTTTGAATAAAAATATTATTTAAAAAAATAATTTTAGTTATTTAATTTTAAAACAAATTTAAATTGATAAAATTAAATCTAAATAAATCTTATTTAAATCGAATCATTAGATTAACTCTTAATTTTATAAACCATTTAATTAAATATAAATTTAAAACAATTACGAATCCTTTCGAGTTTTATATATATATCCAATTCAAATTTCTTCTTAATTGATTGGATTTAAATTGGGATCCAAACTCTTAATCTCATAATTTTAAAAGATAAATTTCTATATTATTAAATCAAAATTCATTAATAAAATTTCTTATTTACATTGACATTAATTATCAAATTCAAATTCATGAGGTTGTTGTGCAATTTATTTTTATTTCTTGTTCGTTATTTTTTTATAAGTAAAATAATTTTATTGATGATAATAAAAATTAGAAAAAACTTAGTATGAGATATCAGTACATCCAATCAAAGAACGGCAATTCTTGCTTGCCAATTAATTGATAACTTAAACCAATGGAGACTCAATGTAAAACTATTTCATGAGATGAATATCAGAGACAATCTATTACTAAGTGAAATACATGCAGAGACACAGTATTACATCATGTATAGTAGACATGGAAAATTAATTAGGATATTATTCAAGGTGAAGATCTCAGCAAAATCAACTTAATTTCTCATTACATATGCACAACTATTTCAGGAGATGCACATCCTCTCCATCATAATAGCACTGATATAAATGATCCCAATCCCAAAGTGGCTCGTTAGATATAGCCATTGCCAAGTTACTGTGATCACCAGCAGGTTGAGAAAGATAGCCATCATTGTCTCTTGAGAACGATGAACTCTTAGGTGAACTTCTTATATCCACCGTTGGAGGGCTTTCCTGGATTGCTATTGCGTTTGCCTCTTCGCTGTGAACTTGTCGAGCCCCTGACTCGTCTCTCTCCGCAGATGGCCTTCTACCAAATGCCCGCAGGCGTTTTGCTGATTTCTTGTATATACGACAAAGACTGAATTCCTTCCTTAACTGCAAAATTTATCATCATTTTTTTATTATTTAATTTGCATGTGCAAAATCTTTGTAGATTCACAGCTTGCTTAAGAAATACAATGCATTACAAGAATCAGGTAAACAATTTAGATTCAACCAAGCATTATTAATTTCGATATCAAATGAGAATTTTAATTTTATTTATTTAAAATAATAGTGTGTATGTTTTATTTAATACTTCGAAAATTTTTGAACAGAATGGTGCCATCAAGATTCAAATTCTTAACATCCTGCACTAAAAAGAATTCATTATCATATATTTTACAAATAAAATCTGAATAAATCATTTTCATGCCTTTATATATATATATACATAGAGAGAGAGAGAGAGAGAGAGAGAGAGAGGTTATATAGAGTTAGCAATACCCTTGGATGTGCACCATTTGACGAACAGAATACTTCTCCTTCAATGGCTTTGTATTCATTCATTTTCCACTGGGTCTTTCTTCCATTGGGAACCCTTCCCTTATAAAAAGACATTGTTCTTATGCCACCAATGCAACTGTTGTTGGAAGAGTAAACATAATCAGCAGAACCTGTTGATTTCCAGTATCCATGAGGAGTGAGCCGCTTTGTTTTCCCTCCATTTGCTTCTCTTTCTTGTCTCGGAACGAAGAAAAACCATTGTTCAGTGTCTGTCTTGCACAATTCTCCTGATAATTCTAAAGCCAAGCAAAGACAAAAGTAATTGAGCAAGAAAGAGAGAACCATTTTTTCGTGTGTGCACATAACGTTGCATGGGTTTTGATTACTAATTAAAGGCATATAATTTTTTTTTCTTTTTTGAATATAATAAAAATTTCAGATCACATCACTAGAGAACTAAGAGATCTTGAAATAACCCTAAAATAAGTTATTAACAAAGCATCATGGAAGAACCAAAAAGATCAAAAAGAAAAAAAGAAGTGATCATGATGAGAAAGAGAAGAGGAAACTGAAGAAAAAGAAATTTTACGTGGGAGATCCCATGGATTGAAGTCATATATATCAAGAACAGGTATAACACGATCAATAGCCTGGATCAGATCATCTCTCTTCCCTTGTAGCTTGTTATGCAGATAAAAGGAGATCAACTCTTCTTCTGTAGGGTAAAATCGAAATCCAATTGCCAGCTCCATAACTTCTTTATTGACAAGGACTTGGATTATCCCCTACAAGTTCAACTTTCTCTATCTAATCTATTTTCTTTTTTCTGAATTGTCTCTGTCTGATCTCATGCGTATGAAAATATTGTTGATCATTCTATTATATAGAAGAAGAAAGTGAGAGGTAAGGAAGGCAAGAAGAAAGAGAGAGCACGAAGTGAGAACTAAGGCGAAGCACAAGTCGAAAATTTGGACGGCTAATGCCTAAATATTTTTTTATTATCATTACTAATATATTATTATCTTTTGATACATCAAAGAAAATCTTGCTTTTGCATATCTTTGAATAACCCAATGATTTTTTTTCGCATTAAAAAATAGAGGTGGCAATTAGATCAAACTAAATTTGGATTTGAATTATTTTAGATTACGTGTTATTATTTTAGAGTTTGGTTTTTTTGGGACATTTGATTATTTTATTTCAAATTAATGTTAAATTTTAGATATCATACCTTGTTTTTAAGTTTATTTTTTTTTAATATTTTATTTATTTAATTTTTCATTTAAATGATAAGATAGTTTTAAAGTGAGTTATATAAGTCATATTAAAACTCTATTTGTTTCGAAAAGATAACTTGTATATGAAAAATATTTTAAAAAAAATATAGTTTTATAAAAATATTTTTAATTTTTTGGTTGCAATGTTAAACTTTATCTTATGTGTATAAAAAGTATTTTCATATTTTAATAAGACTATCAAAATTTTAAAAATAAAAAAATATTTTCTCTTTTAAAAATAAAAAATTATTTTCTTAAAAAATAACTTAATTTTCTTTTTATTAAAAAAATATTTTTTATTAACTTTTTTTTCATTAATACTAAAAAATATGAACATAAAATAAATAGTGTCTAAATATGCCTTCAGATTACTCAGATTTCCTCCACCTTTCCGTATATAAGTTATACGACTGTATTACAATTTTTAGACATCTATAATTAAAATTTTTAATTCTATCAGCAGGTGTTTGGTATGAGTTTAGCACTCTTATCTTTTAAGCGATGTCGAGTATTTAATCCTCGTGAATAGATTCGATACCTATTGGGAGTGCTTTACTCTTAGTGGGTCGATCTAGCGCGAATAAATTAGTCTTAATCCATTAGACTGGGAATATTATGAAATAAAAAAAAATTAATTGTGAACTTTGTGTTTCCTAATGTAATTATTAATTATATAGTTATTGTTTAAAAAATAATTTAAAAAAAACCAATAAATTATTAATTTGTTTCCTTCAATAATTTTTAAAAAATTAAAATCAAGATTTTTAAAACATTACCAACCGCCATCAAAATCCTTCATTAATTATTAAAATTGGATAAAAAAATATCGACGCTAAATAAATTCATAAATAATAAATTAAAATAAACTGTAAAATTATGGTAAAAATATACTTTCGATACATATATACTCTTATTCATAGAGGGTGTGAACCCATTTCCTAAATTTTAAGACTAATTAATTTTATGTGAATATTTAATACATTATTTTTAATTAAGTGTACCGTATGCATTATAACTCTGCCTAAGTAGTTTGCGCTTAGCCGGTCCCAAGCCCGGATAAAGGAGGAGGGTTGCGGTAGGTGACAACCAGCGTAAAAATTTCGTCACACCCTATGATATGGATTCAAATGATATAAACGTTGGGGCGTCCTCTACTAACGACGCGCTACATCGGAGCCCGGGTGTAGTGATAAATATGCAAGGGTGTAGGGCGTTCACCGAAAGCGACGCGCCATGCCGGTGCCCGGGTGTGGTGTTAAGTGAGCAAGGGTTCCCATATCATGGACGGGTGTGGGTAAAGAAGTTAGTCCATAGGACAGATAATAGAACAAATAGTGGAACAGAACACAAGATAGATATAGAAAATAATAGAAGATATCATAGAAGGAGACCAATTAGGAAGGAGCAGGATAGGAGGAGGATCAGGGTTGGTACTTGGAATGTTGGATCACTTACAGGAAAATTAATGGAGCTTGTGGATACCTTGGAAAGGAGAAGGGTGAATATTGCTTGCATTCAGGAGACTAAATGGGTAGGAGAGAAAAGTAAGGAAGTGGGTAATTCAGGTTATAAATTGTGGTTTACCGGAAAGGAGAGAAATAAGAACGGAGTGGGTATAATCATAGATAGGACATTGAAAGACGCAGTAGTAGCTGTGAAAAGAGTAGGAGATAGAATTATACTAGTAAAGCTAGTACTAGACGGAGAAACAATAAATATAGTTAGTGCTTATGCCCCACAAATAGGACTAGACAGTGAGAGTAAACAAAGGTTTTGGGAAGATATGGATGATTTAATGCAAAGCATACCGAATGAAGAGAATGTTTTCATTGGTGGAGATTTGAATGGACATGTAGGAAGTGATAGGCAAGGTTATGAGAATGTTCATGGAGGTTTTGGTTTTGGCAGTCGAAATGAGGAGGGAAAAAGCATCCTGGATTTTGCTATGGCATACGACCTAATACTAGCAAATACCTACTTTATAAAAGAGAGTCACATTTAGTGACTTTCAAAAGTGGGCAACATAGAAGCCAAATCGACTTCCTCTTAACCAGGAAGACAAATAGAGCTCTATGCAAGGATTGCAAGGTCATTCCAGGAGAGGCTTTAACAAGTCAACATAGGTTGGTGGTCTTGGATGTTAAGTTTAGGAACAATTCAAGTAAGGTCAGAAGAAATAGCGTAGCTCGAACAAAGTGGTGGGAGTTCAAAGGAGTAAAGCAAGTGAAGTTCAAAAATGAGCTTCTTGAGTGCAAGTATGGAAGCTAGATATGGAGGCCAATGATATGTGGATACAGATGGCATCAAAGATTAGAGAAGTAGCTAGAAAAGTACTTGGGAGTCTAAAGGACATGGACCACCTTCAAAGAGAGATGGTGGTGGAATGAGGAAGTACAAAAGGCGTTGAAGAGAAAAAGGGAATGGTATAAGAAATTACCTAAATGTGATAATAATGAGGCATATGAACAGTACAAGATAGCAAAGAAAGAGGCAAAAAGGCGATTAGCCAAGCAAGAGCACAGCCTTTGAAAAGTTATATGAGAAACTTGGAACTAAAGAAGGGGAGAAAGATATTTATAGATTAGCAAGGAGTAGAGAAAGGAAATGTCAAGATCTCAATCAAGTTAGGTGCATTAAGGATAAAGAAGGAAAAGTGTTGGTGAAAGATGAGGACATTAAAGAAAGATGGAGAAATTATTTTAATGATCTCTTTAATAATAGTCAAAATGGAAATAGCGTGAATATAGATTATAGAACAATAGAAAAGAATGTAAATTATGCTAGAAGGATTAGATCTTTAGAAGTAAAGGAAGCACTTAAGAGAATGAAAGTAGGTAAAGCCTGTGGACCCGATGAAATACCAATTGAAGTGTGGAAGTATTTGGGAGATATGGGAGTGGCATGGTTAACTAAATTATTTAATAAGATTTTAAACTCAAAGAAAATGCACGATGAATGGAGGAAGAGTATTTTAGTACCTATTTTTAAAAATAAGGAGACATACTGAGTTGCTCAAACTATAGGGGAATTAAACTCATGAGCCATACTATGAAGTTGTGGGAGAGAGTTGTGGAGCATCGACTACGTTATGATACTTCTATCTCTCTTAATCAATTTGGTTTCATGCCCAGTCGTTCAACTATGGAAGCGATCTTTCTCATTAGAAGCTTGATGGAGAAATATAGAGATGGGAAGAAAGATCTACACATGGTTTTTATTGATTTGGAGAAGGCTTATGATAGTGTTCCAAAAGAGGTCTTATGGAATGCGTTAGAACAAAAGAGGGTATCTATTAGGTACATACAAGTATTGAAAGATATGTATGAAGGAGCAACTACTATTGTGCGCACAGTGGGAGGGGACACAAGAGATTTTCCGATCTCAATTGGATTACACCAAGAATCAGCCATAAGCCCTTACCTTTTTACATTAGTTTTAGATGAACTGACGAAACATATACAAGAGAGTATTCCTTGGTGCATGATGTTTGCGGATGATATTGTTCTGATAGATGGGACACGAGAAGGAGTCAATAGGAAGTTAGAACTTTGGAGAAGTACTCTAGAGTCAAAGGGTTTTAAGTTAAGTAGAACGAAGACAGAATATATGCATTGCAAGTTCAGTGAAGGCCAAACTAGTGATAGGGAAGGAGTTAGTTTGAATGGAGTGGCACTATCCCAAAGTAATCACTTTAAATATCTAGGCTCAGTCCTTCAAGTAGATGGGGGATGTGAGGAGGATGTTAATCATAGGATTAAAGCCGGATGGTTGAAGTGGAGACGTGCCACGGGAGTTTTATGTGATCGTAAGATTCCCAATAAATTAAAAGAAAAATTTACCGCATGACCATACGACCGGCTATGCTATATGGTAGTGAGTGTTGGGCACTGAAAGAGTCGTATGCATCTAAGATAAGAGTTGCAGAGATGAGAATGTTAAGGTGGATGAGTGGTCATACTAGACTAGATAAAGTCCGTAATGAAAGTATTAGAGACAAGGTAGGAGTGGTGCCAATTGAAGATAAGTTGAGAGAAGGGAGATTGAGGTGGTTTGGTCATGTGAAGCGTAGACATACGGAGGCTCCAGTTAGACAAGTAGAGCACATTAGGCTAGAGGATAGAAAGAAAAAAATGGGTAGACCTAAATTGACTTGGAGGAGAGTAGTACAGCATGACTTAGAAGCATTACACATTTCTGAGGATTTAACCCAAAATCGTTCAGAGTGGAAAAAGCGAATCCATATAGCCGACCCCAAATTTTTGGGATAAAGGCTTAGTTGAGTTGAGTTGAGTTGAGTTGTACCGTATGCATTATATAATTTGCCATTCGGATAAAGCATTAGGTCGTAATCTGTCAATAATGTGTGATTACGGATGGAATTTTGATTATTTTCGTTAGTAAAGCACACTTTTTTTATATTATTGATTAAATTATAATTTTAAAAGTGATTCGGATTTAGGTCATTTTAAAATTTATATTAATTAAAGTACATTAACGTAACTTTAAATTAAGAGGATTCAAGTATGATTGCCAATAGGGGTGAACACTATTTATTTTGAATTGAATAAACTAAATCGAATCACTTTAATTCGATAATTAGGTTTAGTTTTTAAGATAAGTTGATTTGATTTAATTTTACATTTTAAGAATTTTATTTATTTTTGTTCGGTTCGATTTTAGAGAAAAAAATTAGTTGAATCGAACCGAATCGAACTAAATTATTTTATTGAATTTTAAATTGATTTTTTTTAGAGAATTTATGAATTATATGTAATTTTATATAAATAAATTTTTTAATTTCATTAAATAATAGTTATTAGGTTTAAATCAGGATCAAAATCAGACCAAATAACTTGAAAATCTAGTCTAAATTTAAAAAACTCATCAAAATTCAAAAATCGATCTGTTCAAATTGAATTGAACCAAAATAGAGCAGTTTGATTTGATTCGATTTTTTATTCATTTTGATTCAATTCAATTTCTAAATATATGATAATTCCATTAATTATATTTTAATAATTCAATTCGATTCGATTCGGTTCAGTTCAATTTGAACCGAACGCTCCGCCCTACCAATTGGTTCAAAATTTTCTGACATATAGTAAAAAATTTGCATTAATATAATAAATTTTATTTTAGTCATAAATATTTTCATGCAAGCTCACTTGCTAATGAAGACTAGTTCTCCTATTTTTTATTTTATTTAAATTCTAAATCTAATGGTCAAAATTTAAAGAGGTAAAAAAAAGAAAGGCTTGGATTAAAAGGACTATTTTATTTTATTTCTTTTGATATAATTAAGAATTAATCTTTACAAATTAAATCAAAGGTTGAGATCATTTTGTACTTTTATTTTTACTTTAACTAATTCTTGATCTAACAGTGGAAACTTAATCTCTTTTAAAAAATAAGGGTTAAGATTTAATGTTACTAAAAATTTGTCTCTATTTCTTTAATAAATTCCTAATCTAATGGTCCAAAATTAATTCCTCAAATATTAAAGGGCTAGGATTAACTGTATCACATTTGTTTTATTACTTTTTCATCCTAGAGTATAAATTTATTCTTATAAAAAAAATTATTAAAATTGAAAGGTATAAATTACTTTAACTAATTCAAATCTAATAGCTAAAAATAAACTCTAATAAATTTTGACAGATGAGATTTAATTCTACCATTTAGTCTTATTCTCCTAAATTTAAAAGTGAAGAAACAAAATTAAAAAGAAAATCAATGGTGGAGATTAATTGTAACAATTTTGTGATTTTCTTCAAATTTTCTAAAAATAAAAATTCTAAATCTAATAGATAAAATTAAATCTTCATAAAATTGATGACCAAAACTTTTTCATTATTATTATTAAATTACAAATTAGAATTAAAAGAAAGTGGAATCCAATTAAAAAAAAAAACTTAAATAAGTTAGAGAATTAAAATTAAAGTCAAAATATAAAATAAAATTGAAAATTAAATTAAAATTAAAGTAATAGTGAAAATAACAATTCAATTAATAAAATTACATTTTGTACATATATTTTTTACTTAATTTCATTTTTTATTATTTTATTTATTTTTATTATTTTTTTAAAAAAATTTATAGGCCCACACAAAATATAGTGTCTAAAAAAAGTTTTTATTGACCCAGAATATTGTGTCTATGAGTGGATCATTAAATGCTATAACATTACTTATATATAATATAAACTCAACCTTACATAAAAACAAACTTAATAACCGTTAGATCAAATATTTATAATAAATTTGCATTAATATAATAAATTTTTATTAGTCATAAATATTTTCATGCAAGCTCACTTGCTAATGAAGACTAGTTCTCCTATTTGAGTGAGTTCAAAAGTGTCACGCTTGGCGGCTTGGTTTTACATTCAAGAATTATCTGATGAGTATGATTAAACCCTAATCGGATCATTTTTAATATTGTCAAACATTTTTTTATAAGCAATAATAATTTCTATTAACCGAAATTCAAGAAAAATTTAGTTTATATTGTCAGATTAATTCGGTCATCAGACTTTCTAATACTCCTAACTTAAGACGATACAAGTTAAATGAAAAAATCTAGCAAACTTAATATATAATAAAAAACACAGCACAAATCTCTGAACACAAGACAAACCAGACACTGAACACAAACCATCCCAACGTCTCAGTACAGAACAAAAACAAAAGGAAGTAAATCAAACAAACTTGAAGCAATAAAAACATGTTAAATCAAGAAATATTGGATAACTATTTTTTTAATTTTATTTTCACTATTTAAGTAATAAGTGATCAGAAAAAGATTGAGGTTAGGTAACCTCAAATTCAGGTTGTTTTATATGATAAATCATCTTGGATTCCTGTTAGATTTGTTTAAATCGAAATCATTCAAATTGCGGGTTAATTTTGATTATTGGGTTACCATATAAAAAAGATTTTGGAACAATTTGCTATTATGAGTCTTTCATTTATTTATTTTTCAGATCAAATTTTGAGTTAATTGGATCAATCCAAATAAATCATATGCATCATAGGGTTAGCTTTAATTAAACTCTTAATTACGAGCCATTCAAATTTAAATTATTTCTGTCACTAATTTTTGTGTATTATATTTTTTTTAAAAAAAAGATAAAAAGCCAATAAAAGATTCAATGTATGTGAGCAGACCCATCTGCCAGTGAAATGATCTTTTAAGATTTTACATCGGTTTTCAAATATGTGTGATTGTGTGTTATATGAAAATAAAGACTCCGTTAAAATTGCTATAATTTTAACAGTGAACTATTTCTGTTACTAACTCGTATGTATACATATTTTATCTTTGATAAAAAAAATTATTATTTTAAATTTTATATAAATTAAAATAAATTATTTGTAGCTTTGAATAAAATATGTTTATATCAAATTAATGAATTAAGTCAAAATTTAACATTTTTATGAGTAAAAATAATTCTTTTTATAATTAAGTCTATTGAAATTTGAATTCGATAGCTCATAATTTTAAAAATAATTTCAGAAGAGTTAAAATTTATTTAATTTTTTAAAAAATCACTCGTTGATAATAAAATAATTTAAAGCCAAAGTTGCAAAAATTTACTCGGAGAAACCAAAGCTTCAAATTACGCAAATTTAATTTGTTTTACTAGGCACATTGACTATGCGCCCATTCACACTTCTCACCTTGGCCACTATTTGGCTCGACAAGTGCAATACCCAAACGGGGGCACAATCTGTACACATTCACATTGCAACGCCAATGCTAATTTTGGCCAATGCCAACTGCCAACAAGCTCTCGCATAGAGGAATTTGGAATTTTTATCTTGATGGAACTGTTGTATATATAATTATTTAATTATAATTATTTATTAATTATGATAAAATTTATCAAAATTAACAATTATAATAAAATAATTATACATATATTGATTTTATTATATAATTTTTTTACTAATTTTCTCACATATTACACAATATTCAAAGTATATTAATATATGAACTATAATTAATAAATAGAAACATAACATAAATAATCAATAAATGATTGATAGGGGAAATTCATTAAAAAATATATCATCAATGGATTTTTTTTTTTTTTGTTATAGTCTTCTTTTCGTAGTTGAAAGTTTTAATGATGGATTTTGAACCTAAAAAATTCATCATTAATACCCTTGTCGTCATTGATAATTCTTGTGATTGAATTTTTGCTATCACTGTTAAATTTAGTAATGGCATTAGCAATCTTATAATGTGCTAATCCATTAGAGCTAAATCTGCCAAAAATTTAATTTTTTTTTCAAATAATTATGACAAAGTTAATATTATCTATCACTAATTTTATTTATTTTTTTAATTTCTTCTGTTATTTTTATAAATTTATTAAACTCATAAATAACTACATAATTAACTAATTAAAGAGATATTAAAAAATTAATAAAAATAAATGTACTTTAAAATCAATCTAAAATTTGCTTTAGAGTGGAGACCACTAACCCACTAACTTTACTTGTACATATAAATGTACCCCAAGTTTCTCTATTGCGTCCCCTTGTCGAGATGTGATCATTGCAACATTATCATAATAATGTTCTATGACAATCCAATTAATTTAACATAAAAGCAAATGTAAAATCATCGGCAGACTAATTATGGAATGAAAAATGTGAATGCGGTGGTGTTAATCATTACCATTTTGCAAAGGGACATGAACTAAAATAAACAATTAATTAATAACATTCATAGTACTAGGGGTTATAGAATAGAAATTAAGAGGAAAGTCATCCACATGTTTCACGAAAATAAAATTAAAAAAAAATAATTGGAAAATTTTTTATTTTATATGTATATATATATATTTAATTGGTTAATTGCTTAGCAATTGCCAAGAATAGTAAACTAATTACCTGATCCAGCTAATTACCTAACCCACTTAGGATAATTCTGGGTCAGGTAATTGTCATTTTCCCTTAGTTGGACGGTAGTCGGCAGCTTCTTAACACTCACACACTGATGTGCTTAACTTTAATGTGGCAGAAAGTTATTTGCAGCCTCTTCTTCTTTGTTATTTCCTCGTCGAAAATTTGACTTGACTTCTCATAATTCAACTATTTGCTTTATTTTTCCATTTTAATGCTCATGAAATTTAAAAAAAAATAATTTTGTATTTATTTAATTTTTAAATTATAAATTCAATTGATCATAAAAGATAGATAAATTAATTAATTCCCAATTAGATCACACGAATTATTGATTTGATTTTTAATTTTGTGGGTTATTTAAATATGAGTCATTTAATCATTTTGATTATGTTAAAATGAGTTAGGAGTCTCGAGTCACATTGTATGTTAAAATTTATCACTCGATAGTTCAATAAATTTTTTTAATATTAATTATTTTTCAAATTATAAATTTAAATAAGATTGTAATATATAGATGGCAAGCTCATGACCAACCTCATTATCCCATTGGTTTGGCTCCTCGGTTCTTTCTTCCGGCTATTTTTTTTTTCTGTGTGTGTGTCTAGTTTTTCTGTTTGATGGTTTAGGGTCTTTTGGTGCTTTCCCTTTATTTCTTGTTTTGTTTTTCTTTAAATTCTTTTCTTGTTTATAAAAAAAATTGAAAACTTAGTGAATTCTTCAAAACAAATAAATAATAAGGACTTAATAAATAAAATTCAAAAAATTTAGAGATTTTTGAAATTTATCATCAGTAATTGAGAAATATTATTAGAGATATAAGATTATTTTTGAAACTCTCACCTATAAATTTGAATTTTAATTAAATTTATAAAAAAAATTGAATTTTAGTTGAATAATTTCTTAATATTGTATTAGAGCCTTTTAATTAAAAATCTAAAATTTTAGTTATGTCTGCCTTCACTTATTAATTAAATATTTTAATATAAAATAAATTAAATCCATGTGTTAATTTATACTTTAAATTTGATGAACATTCATGTGGGATGTGTTAGAGATGTTAATTTATACTTTAAATTTAATTATTGATGGGCTACCTAAAGGCAATTTGTCATTCCCTATATCTCATCATAAACATGAATAGTCTTATAAAGAAAGGCCAATTAAGTCATCCTTCAGAGAAGCGATCAATTACACCTAAACAAACAAGGATATACAAATAGAGAGTACATGAAGAATTAGACTTATATATGATTAAATCCCATATAATTAAAAGACTAGACCTTTTATTCTTAATTATAAGGAGCAGCTGCAGCTGCAGCTATGCACACCACTTTCTTATATTAATATTTTGAGGTGCAAGTTAATTAATTTTGTCCTCCATAATACCAGTCTAGTTGATCCCAATCCCAAGAAGGTGGTTGAGTATCAATAGACATAGGGATGCTACTAGTTTCTCCTGTTTGAGGCGGATTATTTGTGGCATGTTCTTCAGAGGATGAACTCTCAGTTGAGTTTGGTCTCTCCAGCACCATTGGAGGGTTTTGAAGAGATGTTGTTGCCTCATCACCTTGAATAATAGCAGCTGCTGCTTGATGGCCTCTCATTTCATCAACTCCCAGTGGCCTTCTATCAAATGCTCGCGTGTTTTTTGATTTCTTGTACACCCGACACAGGCTGAATTCATGCCTTAACTGCACTTACAAACCATGAAATTAATTACTCTATTCCCATATTTACATATTCATAAATTTTACATCTATCAAAAGTCTTAATTAATATTGTTACTCTCCTAACATTTTTGGTTTCCTTTCATTTATCAAATGGAAATATATAGAGATAGAAAAATGAATGTGTTTTCTTTTTGTTTGTTGGCATATTTGGCTCTGATTGAGGCTCAAACTCTGGATTTTACAGTTTTGGAAATAACTCTAGCGCCACTGAACTACACATCAATGGTATTGTGAGGTTTCAAGTTCGAATTCCCAGCGAAGAGATGTTGATCTCCTTTCTAACCCCACCAATCTTCCACACAAATGTTTCTGTTTCCAGAATAAACCATGCAGTTTTGCCATGTGTGCATTGTCTAATTGATTTGATGAGTACACTAAGCATTCATTGATGTGCAACACACAACAGTAGATGACTTATATTGCAGAATAGAACAAATTAAAGGAGAAGAGGAAATAATATTATATTGCTTTTTCTTAACGATGATGTATGACTAATAGCTAGGGTTTTCAGCACCGGATCGGCCAAGTGATAGCAACAGATCAATTAGGTTTAAACATTATTCTTAGTCTCTTCCCACATCACATGTTTATAGGCTTTGAATTCTCTCATTAACTTCTTAGTTTTTTAATCTCAACACATGAAATTTGAACTTAATTAGACATGGGTTCTAATATGGTATCACGCCCAAATCCATTTTCCTTTAGCAAGATTATCTCTACCTATATATTGGTGATAATCCAATGCTAATTAATCAAATGTGTTTGGATAAAATCATGCATATAATGTCTGTTTGATTAAGTCATGTAGCATGTAACAATGGTCGAACGTTTATCTAATAATATAGAAGGTCAAGACTTTTTGTACCGTTGGAGATGCAGCAGTAGATGAGGAAGAAGATGATTCTCCTTGAATAGCTTTGTACTCGTTCATTTTCCAATCGGTTTTGCGTCCATTAGGAGCCCTTCCCCTATAGAAAACCATGGTTCTTTTCATGCCGATGGTGCGATTGTTAGAATAAACATGACCAGGAGATCCCGTAGCTTTCCAGTATCCCGCGGTTGTAAGCCTCTTTGGTCTTCCTCCTCGAGCTTCGCTCTCTTGCCTTGGAATGAAGAAAAACCATTGCTCTGGGTCTCTATTCGATAGATCTCCAGCAAATTCTGCACAAAAAAAACAAAATAATATACCAATTAAAAAAAAAAACTCCTGGGATTGCACCGTTGCCTTGCATTGAGGTCAGGTCAATCGATTGCCACGAACTATCTATATCTCTTCTCTAGTCTCTCCCATCTCTCAATATTTGTCAAGAAAAGTTCAAAATATATATCATGTTGATGAGAAATTAAACAAGATGATCAATCTTACTCTTGTGGGAAAGAATATATAATATGAAAATTTACTTAATGCTGTGTTTGAGCTTTGGTGTAACTTATAATATTGCTAAAGGCAATATGCAAATTTGATAGTACTATGAAATTAGCATCTGACACTAAGCAAAAACCTTTCTCTGCAGACCCAGTTTAGCTAAAATAAACAAATTAAAAACCCAGAAAATTTAAGGAAAAAACTGGGAAAAAAAAAGTTTTTACGTGGGAGTTGCCAGGGATTGAACTCATATATATCAAGAACTGGTATAATTCTGTCCATGACTAGGTTGAGGTCAGGCCTCCTGCCTTCAAGCTTGTTATGGAGATAGAATGAGACAAGCTCTTCTTCTGTAGGGTAGAAGCGAAAACCAGGTGGCAAATCCCCCATTTTAGTGGGATGCAATTATATGTAACACTCAAGGAGGGTGCGCATATATAAATATATATTATAAAGGGAGTTCTTGAATATGGATCAAGAAATTATTAGCAGGCAAGAGAGCAGAAAGAGGGAGGAGGTCACGAGACGAGTGAAATTAGAAAGACAAACACATTCGTTTGCTTGGAAAGTTCCAACGCGCTTACGCAGAATAATATCTTTGTTCTCTGCTCCCTATCCGTGCATGACCTATGTGTGTTGAATTTGTCAAATTTGTCTTTGCACGTGTGAAACACTGAAACCTTTAATTTTTTAATTTTTTTTCTTTCAAATGATAAAATACATTCGGTTCACTAAAAAATAATATACCGATAATCACGTAAAAGTTATTGTAACTTAAAATTAAATTAGAAATATATAACTCAATGTTGTGACAGATGCACCTTATATTCAAACCATTGTATCTAATGCATATTATATCATTGGATTAGTTTGTGAATATTTTTATGTGGGTATTTCATCAAACAAGCAAGGTCCTTTAATGGAAGTTGTGTTGCCCCCTTTTTTCCAAAAATTAATTTAAAATACATGTAGTCTAGATTATGCAAGCATACGCATGCAATTATGTAATTATTATTTATATATTGAAATTTATATAAATTAACAATTTAAATTTTATAATCACATCACTCACAGTAAGTCAGAACTTTAATTCTTTCTAATTTATCCTTCAATATTTGATAACAGAGTATTCTAATATAGCCCTTTCTTTTGTAGACTTTTCCACTCGCAACATAACTATATTTCAGTTATGCTGTATGCTAGGACACAGAAGCTCCTCATCTTGCTTATCACGTTTATGTACTATTTTTATATTACATCCGTTTAATTTTTATTTATCATTTAAGGTTTTTATACAGTAATTAAAAAGTAATTCAATCATTTAAATTATAATAAAATTTTTCATGATTTGACTAAATTATCTTTGAGAGAGCAAATTGATAAAATAAGTTATAGAAAATTATAGAAATAAGGGTAAAATTGAAAAAAATTAATTATTGCATATTAATCTTGATAATTTTTAACAAAAATAACTTTTGAAAAGTGATAGATAATAATGAATAGGTATAATTATATTTCTAAAAAGGATGATTCCTTTCTATTAAGGATATACTGTTCCCTTGTGGGCAGAAAAGAGAACGTGAATTCTGGGCAGTTTTTTCGACATTATACTACAGGAACAAGCAAGAAGGATTAATATGAAATGGTTAACCTAGGTTGTGTTAGCAAAATGGATCAATTCTGGTCTTTCACAAGAGCTTCATAATTAAGAGAAGATAAAGGAACAAAATTTACACCAATAATAAGGTTTAGCTCAGTAATTCTTTAAACTTTTGAATTTGAGTTGTACTCTAATTGAAATTAAATAAATTAAAAAAAAATTGTCCAATTCTTTGAAATGATAATGCATTCAATGAGAATATGTGTGCCATGTAATCGTGCGTTTAGTCGTTGAATTTGTTGAATATTTTCACCTTTGAAATTTCCCTGCTCTTTGACATAAAAAAATTTATAATTTAATTTAAAAAAAATAAAAGGAAAAAATTCGATGATACATATTGTTGGGTGAGGTATTATTTGGTGTTCCCATAATGGAAAAAATATAAATTCCACTTTCTATAAAAAAAAAAAATATATTATTTATATAAGCCGTGTTAGATCGTCAAAGTTGGTTCTAGGGGATGATTTTTCCTACGCTTTCATAACCATATATTTATGAAAATAGTCAATTCCAACTTTCCAAATTAAAATTTCCAAGAATTTCATATGATGGAGAAAAAATAGTATCATAAGTCATAAGATACATCATATTAAAGCACTGTATATGATGGAAAATGTCGTCCCCAAGTATCCTTTTTATAACTAATTAATTATAAATATATATTAAATATTTTTTATATTCACTTTGAGATTGATCTTTATTTATATATATATATATATATATATATATATATATATATACAAAAATACTTGATTAATTATCAATCAGTATTGAGATAGTGATAAAACCTATTTCACTTTGAAGAGGAGAATTCAGGTTCGATTCTTAAAAAATATATTATTAAGAGAAATAGTCACGAATCCTAAAAAAATCTATGGACCATAAAATAAATATAGAAAATATTTTAATCTACCAAAGAAAAATAATAGTATTATAATACAATGTAATTTAAAAAAATAATACAAAATTTATGTAAAAATAGCATAATTAATTTTATAAGAATTTAATTCATTTAATAAAATTTCTTCCTTAATTTAAATATATATTTTTTAAATAATAACAACATTGAGAAATAAGACTTACTAATTATTTTAAATAATATCATTTTAAAATTTATTGAATTGAATCCTAATTATAATAATTCAATTATTTCAATTCAATCATAAGAATTCTAATCGTTAGTGAAAATTTTGTGGTATAAGGCTTTTGTAAATTTAATGATAATTTATTTGTGTTTAAAAAAGCTAAAGAATTCAGTTGAATTGAATTTTATTTAACTAATTTTATGTTTGAAAATTTAAAATTGATAGGATTCAGATTTTTATTAAAAAATAAATTATTTTAAAAGAAATGAATTCATACCAATAATTTAATGTAATTTTATAAGAATTTAATTTATTTAATAACTCTCTTATTAAAACCTCAAAATACTTTTACTTCAATTATATTAAGATCAAATGAACTTAAAATTTTAAAATATCTATTCATAAATTTTTTTTCAAAATTATTTAAATTCAATTCTTTTAATAGATTTAGGTTCCAATTATTTAAAAAAAATGTCTTTTTACAAAATATTTTTCATAATTTATAATATTTAGAGTACTCAAGAAATCTGTCAATGAAAAATATTTTATGATCAAAGAAAAAAAACTAAATAACTTTTAAAAAAATAACTTGCCTATTTTTAAATTTTAATAATCTTATTATTAAATATATGAAAATACTTATATGCATATATAATATAAACACATATTATTAGATAGTCATTACAACTAAAAAAATAAAATTATCATAAAAAAATTTTGAAAATAATTTCTATAAAAAAATATATTCTATATATAAATTTTTTTTTTTACAAAACAAACAACGCCTTAAATGTAATTATTCTACCACAATAATTGTAAATATATGAATTCTTTCACCATATACAGCTAATTTGCTTGTCACCCAAGAAAGGTTCACGAGTCAATTAATTAGAATTAATTTTCCACATATACTATGGAAACATGACAATATGTTTGTATGACTTCTTTTGTATTTTCCCATATCAAATGGGTTGACGTTGAAAGCTCTGTGTGTACTCTCCATCATTATAATTTTATTGTGTTGATATTCTCAATGTTGGTCTTTGTAGGGACACTTCACAATTACAGAAGTTTGATATTATGTGCTATATATGATTAACGGCTAACATTTAGTCTTGACCATAAAGTAATACTAATATTATTCATTAAATAATATTGTAATTATTAAGTAATAGTAAAATCCATTATACTTTTAAAAAAGAAAACTTAGGTTTGATTCGTAGAAAATGTATTGCTTGCTTTTAAGAGGTTGATTTAAGTTTAATTATTAGATAATATATTATTGTGAGAGACAGTCATAAATTATAAAGAAATTAATTTTTTATAAATCATAAAATAAATATAGAGAATACCCTAATAAAAAAAATTTCTTAAACTTTACATTTCTTTAAATTATTACAGTCCTTTTATTTTATTAATTTTAGCTTAAACTTTTAATATTGGTAATGATTTTATTCGATTTAATAATTCGAAAATCATATATAAAGCCTACAAAAGTGTTTAAATAAGGAAAAAAATATAATTTTTAATACTTACTAATTATGATGATAAAAAAAAATTATATTTTGTAAATTTTATCCTTTCCAAAATTAATATTTTTTTCTAATTATTAAAAAAACTAATATAAAATTTAGGAAGTGAATTACTATATAGTCCCTTAATTATATTAAAATTAATAACTTTCTACTCATATTTTTAAAAAATGCATGATTTAATCTTAACATTTGATTTTGCGTACTATTTTGGCCCTTTCGTCCATTTTTTGTCAATTTAACCATTAATCAATGGACTAAAATTTTACTAATGAAAAATAAAAGTATTAATAATAGTAAAAATTCAATAACAGAAAATTTATACATATAAAAATTTAAAGATGAAAGTATTTATTATTAACGGTAAAAATTAAAAAAATTAGATAAGAAAACAAAAGTGTACTTATTAGAACTATTATCAATATTAGTAAATTACGTATATTAAATTAATAAAATTAGTCCAAAGAGACAGAATTAAAAAAGAAAAAGATTTTTTTAATATAATTAATTTTAATTAAAATTCAATATTATTATTATTATTAGGCTTATATATAACTAGAATTTAGAAATCGTGTAAAAAGGTTGTAATAATAAAGTCAAAATGAAGTCAACAAACAGTAGACCCACTCCAAGACTTGAAGAAAGGATTTGCAGTGGTGGAAGTCTTTGGATGGAAGCCCTTCTCACGCGTTAAGAATCCGTGTACCTACCACCAGCTAACATGACTTTGGACTGGACCTCTATTAACCATACGAAATTTTCTTAGAAACATCCCTCCTTTGAACAAAGCGTGTCCGCCCTATCACCTCTTTATTTTTTATAGAAAATAGTCAATTTCGAGTCCTTTGTGCATTTTTCACTTTCCAAGCATAACATGTTATTTTACTTTGGGAAATTTATAAAAAAAAAAAAATAAATAAGTGCATTCATGCATCTTCTAACTTACGTGTTTTATTAATAGGAGTTAAAAAAAAAATTTTTTACACTTAAAAATTTATATTATTATATCATTAATATTTAAGAATAAATTTATTAAATAGTATCGATGTATATTAAGGTGATAATTCTTTCTATATTTTTAAGTTGGTGTGGTAAGTGAGTTTTATCTATTTAATTATATACACTGATCTCTCTGTTGATTTCCTCATAATAAGAAAATGAATGTCAATTTCTTTTATTTTTTTCCCCATTCTTTCTTACTTAGTACTAGATGGATAGCATGATTATATAGCTAGATAGGAGAGGCCCCCTTGTCACGCTAGTTTAAGAGTATAGGGAGACTTGCCACGTCAATATATATTGAGACTATTTAATAATTTTATTTTAAAGTGCTAACAGCATAATTACATAGACTTTTTAATATAAAAAAAAAAACTCAAACTTCTATTAATATGTCCTAAAGTGTTTACCCTTAAATTTTTTTTTTCTTTTAATGCTGATGTGGTATTAAATACTCCATTAAAAATAATTTTTAATTATAAATATGAGTCCCATTTAAATTTGAATGAAATAATGAAAATTTAATTTCACTATTCATTTTCTTCCTCTATGCTTTTCAAAGACCACTTCTACTTATACTGGCACTGGTCAAGAGTCTGAAGGTATCCTCTTTCCCTTATTTTTCTCACCCACCATTTTTTTAGGCTTTTTTAGGTGCTCAAGAATATTTAATTTTACACACTTCTCTGTTACTGACTTGTTGCTTGGACAAGAACAAGAGTCTCAAGTCTACATTTACAGTCGAAGAATAATTAATAGATGAAATGCCCTCCGTTTTGGGATTTCTCCCATATATGAATTCAAAGCATTGAATAAAGAAAAATTAGCAAAAGCAAAATTTTGGAATTTAGCTATTCAATCACAATCCAATATATGAATTTAAAAAATTAAACGAAAAATAGTTGATCAAACCCATCAAAACCAAAGGCAAAATTAATTATCAACTCAAACAAAGAAACCCTAGAAAAATACAAAGAGGGCAATGGATGAAAATGATTTGGAGGAAGACAATGAACTGGCTTCTCTTTTTGTTAGTAATTATATTTATTGATTCTTAGCTTCTGAAATTCCATTTATGGTGCCAAAGAATGAAGATAAAAGAAACTCCATAAAATAAAAGAAGTGATGTTGTCTCATAAATTTTCATGAATATAAATCTGTAAAATAATGAAAAACATCTATAATTGAACACCAAGTGATTAGCTCAAGTCAGAATAAAGAATTGAGTAATGAAAATAGAAAATAAATGAGAGAGTAAGCATTTTTTCTACGTGAATATATATTAAATAGTACTTAATTTATGGAATTAATAGTAGCTTAATAATATGTTGATATGTCATATGACCTAGTTGTATATTAAAGAATTACTATTAGAATAAATAAGCATAAATTGTTTGACATTTTCTTGTTTGTGTTTTATGAATTGAATGTCATGTTAATATTTAAATTATAAAAAAGGGATTAAATTATACTTAAGTCTTAGTATTATTTATAAGTTAGGATCTGTATTTATAAATACAAATTAAAGTATTATTCATATTATATATAAATTGTATTGATGTTATCATGCTTATGCTTATGTCTACAAGCCTCGATAATCTAATTAAATTTACTCAAGTATTAGTATTTGTCTTAGCATATAAACTACTCAAATCAACTTATAAGTTTTAAAAATATATTAATTTATCTATTTATAATCATTTTTTAATTTATAAATTGAATTTATACGCTAAGTAAATTGTGGGACTCAATTTTTTATTTTAGTACTTATAAGCATTGTGTTATAAACTAATTTAACCAAATATTTTACTATACTGTCATTATCTAATTTTTATAATTTATAATGAATTTTATTTAATATCTTTTTTAGTTATTTTAATAATAAATGTGCTTATAAATTTTTTTTTTTACTAAACACTTTAATTATTTATTAATCACTTACAAATACTTTAACTAAACACGTAACTGTTTAAAATTTTAAATGCTTATAAATTTAAATTAGCTTATAAGTACTGGTGCTTATAAGTTGATTTTCATAAATTAAGTCAAACACCCTCTTAGTTTAGTCTAAAAATCGATCATTGCATGGCAATTATGCTCTTTTATATTTTTGCTCACACTTTTAGTGCAGTGGTATTAAAGTTGTTCTTAAATCTATTAAATCTCGAATTCAAATATGAGTCGATATCATTTGTAAAAAAAAAAAAAGAAATTGAAATATTCTGCTCTTTGTAAGCCAATCCATGATAAACATATTTATTTATTTTCTTATTGAAAAGAAAAACTGAATCATGAATATATTATAAGCAATGTTTTAAGAATAATTCAATAGTTAGTCAAACCGCGTAATTTTCTTCAACAAAACTAAGTAAATAGACCTGAAATCAACCCCATCAAACCAATACACAAGATCATATTTATTGACTATAAATATTTTAGAACCCTTGATTAACATTTAATTAATTACATGAGCCAAATCAAAATTACAGAACTAATTTTTTGCTCCTTTTAATAAATATTAAATTAAAAAAAAAGATTATGGTAAATTAATTAATGGGAAATTGTATGTGATTTCCTTAATGATGGTAAATGTTGATGGACGTGTAGCTATCAAAGACTGAAACTAGCATATGGCTTTAATCTTTGGATTCTTGCAGTGGTTTGCTGGACTTTCCATTGCATTGCAAAATTCCCATTTAAATTAAAAAAAAAAGAAAATAATCAACCTTTTCACATTGACTATTAATTAATCACCAATGGCAATTAGTTAATATGCTCCATTGTTTGACCCATTTGTTTGTTGGCAGTAGGCAGTCCAATTTTAAATTAATTAATTAATTTATATTTTGGATGGAGACTAAAAAAAGACCACATCCCTAGTCTTTATATATACATATATTGAACAATTTTAAAAGAAATGGAAATTACTAAGGTTTCTATTTTTAACTAATTTTTGTGAAAATTAATAAATTGAAAATATTTGATAAATGAAAATTTCATCCAATAAAATCTTAAATTTATCAAAGTAAATTGATATAGAAAATAAATTAAAGAGTTAAAAAATGTTTTTATTCAACTTATAAAAGAATTTTTTGTTTGCATAAGATAAAATTTAGATTAATAACAAATAATTAATATATATTACTAATAAACTTTAATTTAGTGATACTAGAGTCATCTCCAGACTTATAAACTCTCGAGTTTGAATCCCAATAAGATCAACTGTAAAAAAAAAATAGTAATTAATATATATATATTGTTAATTTTTTTATTAATGAAAAACTTTATATTTGTCTTTGTTATTTCAAATTTTTAGAAAATATTAAAATTTTTTTATTCGATTGATCGTATGCTTTAAGTTTTCGGAAAATCAAGTTTTTCACTTTTTAATCGTATGAAAAGTAATTTATTTATTATCATTCAATTAAATTACTTTTTGAAAAGTAAATTTATCAAAAAGTAAGTCATTGGAATTATATATGGATAAATTAAGTAAAAAAGTTTAAATTAAATTTAGAGCAAACGGCCCTTTTTGGCCCCTAAAGTCATAGTTAATAGCAATTCAAATCCCTAAAGTTTTTTTGGGTCCATATAAGCCCCTCAAATATAAATAGTATAAATAGCTCTAAATTTTACAGACGTTGAGTCCGTCTAGAAGCATGGCCCACATGTGAACTCATTTCCCAGGTTAAACGTACTGCAAATTCTGCAACAATTATTGCGCAAATTCTACTGCATCTCTGCACAATTTTACTGTAATTTCTGCTCAAATTTATAGCAAATTCAATAATAATTTTTGCTCATTTTATTTTAATTTCTGCTCAAATTCTATTGCAATTTCTATATTAATTTCATTGTAATTTCTGCTCAAATTTTACTATAAATTTTATAATAATTTTTGCTCAAATTTTACTGCAATTCTACACAAATTCTGCTACATATTTTATTACAAAATCTATAGCAATGCTGCAGCTAATCATGGAGAAACCATATTCCAACTACAGGAAAAAATTTTTTGCATAAATTATAAATACAAAATTCTGCATGTATCAATTTCTGCACAAACCACATTTTGCAAGAACAATTTAATCAAAAATATGAAAATAACAAATTTCATTTAATAACATATTTCATTAATATTTCACTAAAAATTTCATTTTCATTCACTGATGATTTCTATTATATCATTCTGTAGAGACACTGATACATTTTCGGTCATCTCAACCCTATCAAAATAACACTTGATACTTGCATACACATTGATCAAATTAGAGGCTAAATCATACTCAATAAACAAATACCAAAATGATTAATTTCATTCAATATTATCACTTACTCGAAATTTCGCATATCCATAAAAATGTTTACCATGATTTGTATCTCCATATTTTGACAAGTACATGACAGTAGCAATTCATTAAAGTCTCAATATTGTCAACCTCAACTCTTCTGCATAAACTCATTCTTTTAGAAGTAAAGGATTGTGCCGAAGATGAAGAAGAATTCATTTCTTATTTCAGTCAGCTCACCAATACTCACAAATGGATGATCCAATTTTCTCTGATAAATTTTTAGGATTTGTTCATGGAAATGAAATAGAAGAGGATGACAATAAATAGTTAAGAAAGCAAACAAAGTTATCGGTTATGTGATCACATGCTTAACTTTTGGTTTAATATTATATAATTTCTATAAAGTTTAGAGTTTTTTATAAAGTTTTAAACACTTAAGGGGCTTATATGGACCTAACAAGACTTTAGAGGTTTAAATGACTATTGACCATAACTTTAAAGGCTAAAAATAGCTTTTTGCCTAAATTTAGTTTTAATAGTGAAATAAGTCTTTAAAAAAAATTTCTAATTAATTAGGTCCTTCATAATTCAAATTCACCCAATTACCCTTTAACTTTTATTTTTACCCAATTTAATTTTTTAAAGAGATTCCATTAAGTCCCCATTTAATCAAGTATACATGTGTGGCTCACAAAAAATAAAGTAAAATATTACCTTTAAAAAAAAAAAAAAAACCTTAAGCCCTTTTTTAGTCCACCAAGTGAAATCTGCCGGAATGATGAAGTTAACAAACTTTGAACAATTTGAACCATAATCAAAATTCCATTAAATAAAATTTATCTGTAAGAATGAAGATAACAAAATCTGAACAATATTTAGGCTTTTTATATTTTTTTCAGTATTTAAAGTATTCAGGAAAATAGATATACATAAGATATTTTCTTAATAAAAAATAGATAAATAATTTTTAAGAAAAATAATTTTTTCTATTAATTTCCTTTTCTTTTTATAAATAATTCATTTAATTAATTTCAAATAAGTCGAATCTTGGTCAGACTAATAAATAGAACTAAGATCATAGTTAAAACCGCTATTGGAAAACCAAAATAACTATATGAAAAAGCTAAATAAACTTTTTTCTATATCTATATAAATATGTTTGTAAAAAAAAAAAAAAAAATTCCTAATTCCTCAAACACAGATTGCAACTTTTATCGTATTGTGTTCTTTAAATAGCAATTCTTTTCAAAATCTCAAAACAAATCCCATTCTAACTAAAGATTTTTGTGGTTTCGAAAGATCTAGCTATAGGAAAACTAAGAACGAAGAGCTTCCACCTTTCCACTCACTTTTTGGTCTTAAGAATGTTGGTTTTAAGAATGAGTGATTATTTTTTTCTAATTATTTTTTAAATTTTAATAATTTTATTAAAATATGAAAACACTTATACATGTATAACGTAAATATGTACTATTAGTTTAATATGACAAATTAAACAATAAAAAATATTTTATACAAAATATTTTCATATATTTTATTTTTAGCAAAAACAAACTGAGCATAAACAATAAAAATTATATTTAATACAAATACAAAGGAAGGCCCAATTTTCATTTTGATCAACGTAATAAATCATAAAAACCAAAAAGGGACATAATTTCATAAAAAAATTTTAAGTTAAATTTTTTTTGTTTATTTTTTTATTTAGGAGATTAAGAATTTTTAAATTTAAAAAAATTACTTTTTAAATATACAAATAATATTTTGTTTATATTTATAGTAATTTCCTTAATTAATTTTTTTAATAACATTAATTAGCATGTTAAATTTAAATTTATTTAATGAAAATTAAACTGGGAAGGCTTTAACTGCTTGTCAAAAAAATGTTAGGAAGGCCTTTGGCCTTTTTTCTTCTTCAGGTACATATTTGCTTCATGATCATGAGTGTGCTCCCATGGCCATGAAGAAAAGAAGAGCCTGTGCATTTGCATTTTAAGGTCGAAGGGTGACCCATAATCTTTAACTTATCATAATGACTTGATATTTGGGAGGCCCTTGAAGCTTGAGGTCCATGTTCTATAGGCCATAATTCCCCTCTCAGAGCCCCTCTGACTCCTCTCGTGGGATTCACGTTTTTAGACTATATGTATGCTTGCTGCCTCTTTTGTTTCTAGCGTTTCTGTAGTCTATTTTGTTCTTTTCTTTTTCGTTTCCTTTACTTAGTGTTTCAATTTTTGTGGTTTTTTTTTTCCCTGATAACCGCAGCCCTTAAGATCGCCTTCCAGATAACTATGAAAGCGTTTTGAGTCATAGCTGCGCTATATTAAGCTCTAATTGGGTTTTCTTTTTAGGGTTTTCCTATTGAGTTGTCCTTCTTGTCCCACTGGAGATTGCTTGAGGCATTGCCTTGTTCTCTGTGCCTGTGCTTCCCATTTTGTTTCAACTAATGGGAATCAGGTCCGTTGATACTTTATCAAATGGTTCGTTCTCTCTTGGGTGGGAAACAAATGTAAAATTTTGCCCAGATTTGTATTTGTTTTCTTGGCAAGAATGATGAATCAATTAGATGTTTGAATGGAAATAATCCATTACCCTTTGTTTGAATCCTTAGTTGTGCAGTGGAAATGAAGAGAAAAGAAAAGAAAGGAAATCTAATTTCCATTATGAACTCTACTAGTGAGGCATATTAATTGTTTGACTTGCCCATATTTTGCTAGTTGATTTCAATCAAGTATTTGTTTTTATTGTCTGTCTGAACTGAAATGCTGTCATAATTGTGCAATTTCGTGTGATTTGAATCATCTGTCTTTGTTCTGTTGGTTTCTTACCTGGTTGTTGTAAATTCATTAGCTTTATATGTTATTATTCTGTGAGTGGCGGAAAGTCTTATTCACAGACATCTTCGTTTCAGCAACAGAAACATTTCCACCTGATGCGTATGTGCACCATCACGGCTGCCAATCCCTATTTTATGGAATGGAGCTTTTAAATAAGTGAATTGGTTAATGAAATATATGTTGATGATGACAAATACAGGGTTGTTTCTCAAAACATTTGCAGTGGCCGCCTAAGAGCTTTCACCTTCGCCGGGCTTGAGAGCTGGTGCTGCTTCAATGCTTCCTTGGATGTCTGAGACTCCAATTCCCAAATAAATAAGAGAGTTACAGCACTTAATTGCTTCATTTGATCAGGTTAAACTCTTAGGTAAATCAAATCTCCGTTAAATATTACTTAAATTCTCCGAAATTGTTTACTTTTTTCACATCTTTTAGGTTTTCTGTGTCCTGAATTTACCCTTGTACGATCAAAAGTCCACATTGGGCTTTTTACCGTACAAGGGTAAGTTAAAAATAAAAATTACAAAAAATGGGTGCGATATGAAAAATTTACGAGATCAGGGTGAGAAAAGTCAAGACTCCTAAAAACGCTAGTGTCAGTAGCGTTTTAATGCTCAAAACGCTATCATTGATAGCGTTTTGTGCAAATTAAAAAAAAAAAAAAAAAAAGCTGGACGCTACTATAAGTAGCGTCCAGCTTTGTTTTAATTTTTTTAATATTTTAAATAAAATATAAATATTATTTTAATAAATAATATTATAATAATTAATATTATATATTATAATATTTTTATTATAAAAAATTATTTTTTAATTTAAAATTAAATTAAATTTTAATTAAATAAAAAATATAAAATATTATTATAATAAAAAAATTAAAAAAATTAAATGAAAACCTGGACGCTACTGTAAGTAGCGTCCAGTTTCTTATTTAATTTTTAATTATTTTATTTTATATTTTAAATAAAATATAAATATTATTTTAATAAATAAAATTATAATATTTAATAATATATATTATAATATTTTTATTATAAATATTATTTTTTAATTTAATTTTTTAATTTAAAATTAAATTAAAATTTAATAAAATAAAAAAAATAAATAAAAAGTTTAAGAAAAATTAGACCCAATTTTTCTTTTAATTTTTAATTATTTTATTTTATATTTTAAATAAAATATAAATATTATTTTAATAAATAAAATTATAATATTTAATAATATATATTATAATATTTTTATTATAAATATTATTTTTTAATTTAAAATTAAATTAAAATTTAATAACATAAAAAATAAAAAAAAATAAAAATTTAAGAAAAATTGGACGCTACTATAAGTAGCGTCCAATTTTTCTTTTAATTAAAAGTAGCGTCCAATTTTTCTTAAATTTTTATTTTTTTTTATTTTTTATGTTATTAAATTTTAATTTAATTTTAAATTAAAAAATAATATTTATAATAAAAATATTATAATATATATTATTAAATATTATAATTTTATTTATTAAAATAATATTTATATTTTATTTAAAATATAAAATAAAATAATTAAAAATTAAAAAAAAATTGGACGCTACTTATAGTTGCGTCCAATTTTTCTTAAAATTTTTATTTATTATTTTTTTATTTTTTATGTTATTAAATTTTAATTTAATATTAAATTAAAAAATAATATTTGTAATAAAAATATTATAATATATATTATTAAATATTATAATTTTATTTATTAAAATAATATTTATATTTTATTTAAAATATAAAATAAAATAATTAAAAATTAAAAGAAAAACTGGACGCTACTATAAGTATAAGTAGCGTCCAATTTTTCTTAAACTTTTATTTATTTTTTATTTATTTTATTAAATTTTAATTTAATTTTAAATTAAAAAATAATATTTTATAATAATAAAAATATTATAATGTATAATATTAAATATTATGATTTTATTTATTAAAATAATATTTTTAATTGAATAAAAAATTAAAATTATTTTTCAATTAAAAATTAAATTAAATTAAAAATTAAAATTAAATTACATTACAAATTTTTTATATTTTTTTAATTTAATTTTAAATTGAAAAATAATTTTTTATAATAAAAAATTATAATATATGATTTTAATTATTATACTATTATTTATTAAAATAATATTTATATTTTTATTTAAAATGTAAAAATAAAATAATTAAAAATTAAATAAGAAACTGGACGCTACTTACAGTAGCGTCCAGGTTTTCATTTAATTTTTTTAATTTTTTTTATTATAATAATATTTTATATTTAATTAAAATTTAATTTAATTTTAAATTAAAAAATAATTTTTTATAATAAAAATATTATAATATATAATATTAATTATTATAATATTATTTATTAAAATAATATTTATATTTTATTTAAAATATTAAAAAAATTAAAACAAAGCTGGACGCTACTTATAGTAGCGTCCAGCTTTTTTTTTTTTTTTTTTTAATTTGCACAAAACGCTATCAATGATAGCGTTTTGAGCATTAAAACGCTACTGATACTAGCGTTTTTAGGAGTCTTGACTTTTCTCACCCTGATCTCGTAAATTTTTCATATCGCACCCATTTTTTGTAATTTCTATTTTTAACTTACCCTTGTACGATAAAAAGCCCACATTCCTCATTATCTGCAACTATGTTGAGTGCCATTTGCATCTCTACAAACCATTCCTTTTTGTGCCTTAATTAATTAATTGCCTCTCAATGCTGTTTTGACAACATAATTATGTGTGAAATCTTACTTTTTGAAAATAGGAGTGCATATTGCTGTATTGTTTAGTCTTGTTGATGATGCAAATTTTGGGTTTGTTTCACAAAACATTCGTAGTGGCCGCCTACGAGTTTCATTTTCGCCAGGCTTGAGAGCTCCGTGGATGTCTGAAACCTTCATTCCAGTCCTATTAGATTTAACATCTGTGGTTGTAATTACTGCCCACGATTGATTTGAGATGAGCGTTCTTTGGTGTCATCATGTTATCGTGGAAAGTTGCATGGTTATGGTATAATGTAACATGTGTGCAGAGCCCGCAGATTGAATTTTTGTTGATAGATGATTTAGAAATCCAAAGGCTTGTACCTCAAAGCATTTCTAGTGGCTGTCTATTTCACAGATGATTGAGAAGTTCCAAGGCTTTGTATCACAAAGCATTTCGCAGGACCTGAGAGCTTTTGCCACTTCAAATCCCCCCCTTAGATGTTTGTTTATTTAAATAGTTGTCTAAAAATGCTTTTTAAGAAATTTAGAAAATAGAGTTTCTTATTTTACGGGAAACTAAAAAATTAATTTTTCAATAAATTTTAATTAAGATTTACATACGGTTTATTTTTATTTTTCAACTGTTTTTAAATAGAAAATAATAATTTTTTGTAAATCAACTCAACTCAATTAAACTTTTATTTCAAAAATTTAGAATCGACTATATGAATTGGCTTTCTTCATTCTAAACGATTTTTTATTAAATTCTCATAAATGTGTGTAATGTTTCTAACTATTCTCCTCCAAGTTAATAATTTTTTATAATTAAAATTAAAAATTATTTAGAAAATATTTTTTACAATAGTAAAATATTAATTATATTATTATAAAAAATAAATAATACATTAAAAAATGCAAAAGTCAAATAAATTTTTTGAATTAAAATTTTTTTTTATTATTATTGATATTGAGCAAGTTTTTTTTTTTTTTTAATCGTCTCTTGTTTTTAGGTAAAATGAAAATTGAAGGCTTTTACAACATGAAAAATGAAAAATAAAAAATTGTTTTTTATAAATAAGCCTCACAATATTCCATATTTTTTTAAACCTTCAATTTGATTTTACATCAGATTGCCTACAGGCGGTATCATGAAGCACTGAAAGACTTCACAACTGATTTCAATCCAAAATTCATGAAAACTGTGTAAAATTAGACAATAAGATACTGAAGTTTCAGTAGGATTAGCAAGAAAACATTAACTGGCAGTGATGAACAACCATTAGAGAAGAAAAAGTGAAACTGTGGAGAACATAAAACAAAAGATGAAACCAAGAATTCAAGTTAATGAAGATCAGTTTATATTCTACTCCGAATCCAATCCATATAGATCATTCTGCATGATCCTACTGATTAGTGGTTAATATTCAATTCTGTTTCCAATTTTTTTTAAATCAAGGAACGAAAAAGCCAAATCACTGTATTAAATACCCCAGAATCACATAATTTCTTTTGTTTCTAAAGAAATAATGTATCAGTCAAGAAACCCAGTTTGGCGCCATACGGCATTCCTCACCTGTCTCAGATCCCTCCGCTTCAGCGTTCTTCCAACCCCTTCCAGCACCGAAAACGTTGTCTTCGGCGATTTTCTGGAAGCTCTGGCCACGATCTCGTGAGGCGGCAGCATCTCCTCATCTCCACCGCAGCGGCCGTCATCGTCGTCATCCCGGAACTTGCTATTCCTCTGCTTCGCCATGGCAATTGACAGTAACGGCACATTCATAGGAGCTGATTGGTTCAGCTTCCTCGCACCAGGAACAGACTGCGAAGCGTACTCTTTCTCAGCCTGAGGCGGCCTCGGTATTATCGGAATTGACTTCGAAGACGAAGGAATTGAAGGCTTGCGATAGAGGATAGAGTGGTAATTAGAGTCCGGCAAAGCCGCGAGAATCCCGGAGTTTCGAGAGAAAGATTTGCCGCGGTTGTTGTGGTTAATGCTTTCTTTGGCAGTTGTGGGGTGAGCGGGGCTTTGTTCGGTGTAGTCATTGGTCCAGAGAACGTCATCCTCATTCAGCTCATCTTCGTTACCGTTTTCTTCGACGGCGGAGGGGGAGATGTTAAGGAAGCGGTGGCGAAAGGTGGGGTCCATGTAAAAGCAGGAAGATGATGCGGCGGAGAGTCGCGGATCGTAGTGGAAGTGGGAAAGTAGAAATGGACAGTAGTTGTGTTGGGTGAGAAGTTTATTGGTTGATTTGGGTCCCAACGGCGAAGAAAGCGTGCATCGAAATCGTTCTTATCTCCATGTTAGCGTGGAATTTATCTACTCTGGTCGGTTTCTTTTCGCTGCTTTTCAAGCCCCACTTATCTTTGTTTGCTTGTTGCTAAAAAGATTGTTCGACATTTCCACCATTGCACAAAGGTTGTCGCACTTACCTATTTATTGAAATATTATAAATAGATACTGATAGCTGTTCGATGCAGTAATAAGCCTTACCCCAATATCACCTAGCATGCTAGCTTGATAAAGGGCTTATACCTTTTGGAAAAGTTATGAAGCGGGAAAAAAAAATTTATATTTATGTTTAATTAAAATTTGTAATTTTAAAAAATAATTTAATATGATAGACTCAGTTCACTTTCTAATATTGATAAATGATATACTTGATCCTTGGAGGGGACTCTACCTGACTGGTTACATAAGATGGACAGAGGTTAGTCTAAATACCTTAGTAATGACACAAATAGATTGGAAATTTGAAGTATTGTGAAAGTGATAAGATGCATTGGTATTAACCGTTAAGGTCAAAGGATAAGTAAATGTTTCGAACGAGATGTATATGATAGGTGCTACAGGAAAGTTACTCATAGGATGCCTTAGGATAAGGAACATAAGTCATATTTTGAGAAAACAGAGATTATTTAAATAAAGTAATGAGGACTGAAGTCACCAAGAGACGTTAGGGCATAATGAAAGTGAGGTAAGCGCTAAAATTGATTAAAGTTATCAAATATCAAGTTGAGAATAGTGGAGTTATAATGAATACTTGAGATGTCAGAACAATGGTCAATGAATAGCCAAGAGATAAGAGCATCTCTATGAAGAGATTATGACAGTTAGGACACTATAGTAGAATCAGAGAGCAGTAAAATGTCATATATAATATACAAGGAGTAATGATTGCACTTGTTCTAATAATCTTCTTTTCCTTATCTCTTGTTTATTCGAAAATTCGATGATGAATTTTTCTTAAGGAGGGAAGATGTAACAACCTAATTTTTCTAACAAAATATATTTTATTTTTCTTTTATTGACCTGATAATCTATTGATATTTTATTCATGAATTTAAATTAATATTTTCACAATGATAATTTTTGTTAAATAGGTATCATTTTGTTTTTCATTTATTATTATTATTATTATTATTATTATTATTATTATTATTATTATTATTATTATTATTATTATTATTATTATTGTTGTTGTTGTTGTTGTTTTTCTTAAGGAGGGAAGAATGTAACAACCTAATTTTTCTAATAAAATATATTTTATTTTTCTTTTATTGACCTGAAAATCTATTGATATTTTATTCATGAATTTAAATTAATATTTTCACAATGGTAATTTTTGTTAAATAGGTATCATTTTGTTTTTCATTTATTATTATTATTATTATTATTGTTGTTGTTGTTGTTGTTGTTGTTAAATTTGAACTTAATTTAGGTGCGATCGGATCGAGGATAGCTCACCAGCGTTGGGACCGCAGTTTCAGCCAAATCTGGCTACCCGGCGGCCCGTCTCAGAACATGATCGATATTATACTCAATTTTAGCATTGTCAGACGTTCTGGATGCGTTCCAGGTGTCAGAATTGACATAGGTAAACTCGAACTACAAGTTGCTCATTTTTTGCTAATACCTATTTAGAATAAAATTCATAAAATATTCGTAGATGATCAGAAAATTATAATTTCTTTTGCAATAGCCTTATTATATTATTAAGGACCGCAGGGCAAAATTTTAGGATTTTTAGAGCTCGTTCGGGTAGTTTTTGCAAAAGGATTAGTTATGGGGGCTAAATTATAATTTTTCAAATTGTGGATTATTGACTGTTTGGGTGGACCCATGAGGGGCCTTGTGATGTGATTGAGTTGTGATTATGTGATTAGCAGATATAGAAGTGTATTTTGAAGCCTTTTTCAGGTTGGGTAGGTCCCAAGTATAGGGGAAATTTTACCGGATTTTCGACATGAATTAGGCTGTCTGTTGCCTCTTTAGAGTTTTTTTTTTTTTACTTAGTACTAATAAATTTATAATTTAATTATTAGGTGATCGATGTCAGCTATTTTCCTCCATCCAGCAGCCACAATAGTCCTCGGTGTACTGTGAGTAAAATATTAATTTTAATTATAATTTCGATATTATTATATGTTCAAGCATGTCCATGCATCACTTATATATATATATATATATATCTATGTAGTTAAACTCTTGGCACGTTTTATATTGCATTCACAACTGTTAAAGTGCCATGGATGTTGTTGCGGTAATTTGGAGCAGTGTGCGTGAGTTGGCGTGCGTGTGGTGTGGTGTTGGGTATGGACAAGGCGGGTAGACACTGCTTGAGATTTTCTCTGGGACCTGGTCCTTCGGGGTAGACACGGCTTGAGTTCTTCGCTGGGACCTCGATTTAGTTTATTAAGCGAAAGTCCGGCTTAAGTTCTTCACTGGCACAGGTTGGATTAAGAGGGCTGTATAGGGAATCAGCTCCCATATATGTATTGTTTGACACTCTAGGATGTGTGAGTGCTCCAAATTACTTTTTTGATGTGGTTTGTATGAAATTTATGACGATGTTGCATTTCACTTCACAAGGTGCATTAAGTTTAGATAGCTATAGAGATTATGGTTAAAAATTGATATTTTACTCTCTGAGTCGAATGCTCACTCCTGTTCACCATATTTTTTCAGGCTACAGGAGAAAACCTTTTTTTCAGAATAACCTGTTACTTTCCTCGCAGGTTATGAAAATAAAAATTTATTAACTGTATTATTATTATCTAAATTTGTAATTTATAACTCCCCATGTACTAGTAGTCATATTAATCCTGTCAGGGACTGCATGAATTTAAGTTTTTATATTAACAAATGAAAATTTTTTATGAGTCTTGAATAGTTTGTAAATGATGTAACAGAGTTAAGCTGGGCTCCCCTAATTTTAGTTTCGGATAATTGTTGGGCTAAAGTTAGCCGGAAATAAAATCATAACAGTTTAATTTAAATTATTTTATATGCATATTGGGCCTAAATTGTGGGCCTGGTCATGGGTTTGAGAACAGTAAGGCTTACTACAGGTCTCGGGGACTTTATGCCGGCCCAGGTCCTAGTGCCGACCCAACTCCTAGTGCCGGTCCAGCCCATAGGTTGGGTCGTGACATTTTTAATTACTTATCGTAAATATAATAAATCACATAATCTATCAATGCAAAAATTAAAATTCAAAATTTCTTCATTTTATGAAGAAAAATCAATAAAGTTATCTCCTTTTTAACACTAATTATTGATTCTGCATTCATAAATTTTAATATGTAATAATAATTTGTTTAATATTCATTAATTTTATTTGAATTTTTTATGAGTTAAAAATCGCATCTCTAAATATAAGCATTTAGTCTATTCAGTTTAGAATTTAACAAAATTATTTAAGTTGAATTTTATAAAAATTAAATTAAATTAAATTAATCATTAACTAATGCTTCATTTATTTTATAAAAAATAATTTATATATAAAAAATATTTTTTATTAAAATTATTTTTTAAAAAAAATTTTTTCACAATAATATTTTTTATTATTTAATTATAATATTAAATAAATAATACGTATTTACAGTATGCATGCATAAATGTCTTAACATTTTAGTAAGGTTGTCAAAGTTTCAAAAATGAGAAAAAGTTATATTTTTAAAAAATAACTTAATTTTTTTAGTTAAAAAAATATTTTTCATTCATAATTTTTTTAATGCTTAAAATATTAAAAAATATAAAAAATATTTTTCAACAATATATTTTCCATAAAATAAATGGTTCAAATTAATTAAATCAAAACAAATTATAAAATAAAAATACTAGACATTTAATCATTAAAAGAATAAAATTTTTTAAGTCATCATTTAATTTTGAAAGGAATTTCACTTACGTCCTTTATTTTCACTTTGTTGTTACAAAATTATTTAACTTTAAAAATATTATATTAAAATCTCTAAATTTCAAAAGTGTTATACTAAAATTTCTCTTATTATAATTTGTTCAGATTTTCGGTAACATAACGTGTCAAATTTTAAAATTAAATAATACATTATAAAATACAATATTATACCTATTGCTATTAAAAAATTTATATATTAGCATTTAAATAAATAAATAGATATATTTAATATATAAGTTAAAAAATTTATTTAAAATAAGTCAGAAGTCATAAGTAAATATATAATTTATAATTTATATATTTATTTTAAAACTATTCTTTAACTAAATTAAAAAACTACATTATCATAATAATTTTTTAAAATATCAATATTATCCTCATTTTAATAACCATAACACTTAATTATATATTATTTTTAATAATTTTAATTAATTAAATTATTTTTAAGCACCGTTTAATCAAATATTTAAAAGTTATTATAAAGTAAATTTTCCAAATAATTGAGTATTTGTTTTTAATTTGATTTATAAATTAAAAATATATTTTAAATCAAAATTTAAAAATAAATAGATGTTTCTAGTTAATAAATGATAGCTAATAAATATTAATCATTTGGTAAAGCTTGTGTTAATGATTGTTGTCATGTATTAAACTACTAATAGAAAGGATAATTGTTCAAACATCAATTACTATATTATTATATTTTCCCTTTTTGACGTTCTATATAATTTAAATTATATATAATTTTATGTATAAATTGGCAATAAATAAATATATTTTTATTTACTATTATAAATATTATAATTATTGCAAGAAATATTTACATTATTTTAATAATTATTTAATATAGTTAATTATTTTTATTTAATAAATATATAATAAATAGATAATAACTAAACAACTCTTCTCATATTTTCATAATAAAAAATAAATAATTTCAAAATAAGGAAATAAAAGACTTAAATTCAAGATATTTTCACTTTTAATATCTTTTAAAGTTGAGAAAGACCAATTAAATTATTATTTAATTAATTTATAAATAATTATTTAAATAAAAATATAATATGGGATAAAGATGAATTGTTATTAATAAATTTTAATAAGGTAATTTAATATAAATAAAAAATAAAATAAAACTAAGCTGCGAATTAAGAAAAAGAAGCTTAGAATTTCTCATATCAGCAGTTGTTGTGCCCAATAATTATTAACGGCTACTTTTAATTTTTAATAAATTACTTTCAGCTACCTCCCAATAATTAAACCAAACAATCATTAAAATTTTTATTTAATTTTTTATTAATTAATAGCAATTTTGATTTTATTATTTTTTATATAATAAATTTTAATTTTTAAATTGAATACTTTCTGGCTTAATAATAATTTCAGTACTATATATAATTGTTGGGTCGCAATAATTATTAACGGCTACTTTTAAATTTTAATAAATTGCTTTCAACTGCCTCCAAATAATTAAACCAAACAACTATTAAAATTTTCATTTAATTTTTTTATTAATTAATAGCTATTTTAATTTTATTATTTTTATATAATAAATTCTAATTAAATTCAAATTCAAGACTTTATGACTTAATAATAATTTTAGTATCAATATATTAGAATGTATCTGATATAAATTTAAACTCGTATAAAATAGAACTTAACAATCATTAAATTAAATATTTATATATTAAAATAAATTATAATTAATTAAAATATATATATAAAGTATATAAATTTATATACAAATATTTAATTGAGTAATACTAAATAGCTCAAATTGAGCAAACTCAAATAAATTAATTATACCCTTAATTAATGAAAGTAATGAGAAGAAATATTTTTATGACTAATGTACCCTTATAGAAAAACTTGATAGCGTGAAGGTAGTTTTTGGTGCCATATATCACACATGTATTGATTACAGCATGATATTGTATATTATTATTTCAAAAATCAAATCGGCCTGATCAATCAGATAGTAATTGAAAATCAGATCAGTAATCAATCTGATTTAAATGTTAAATCTAAATTTTAAATAATTAGATTAAATCGGTGTGAACTACTCAAATAATCAATAAATAAAAAAATGACCAATTTAAAATAAGCATTGCAATCAAATTACACTTCAACAAAACCAAATGTAGAGAGGAGACGCCAAGATTCAATCCAGGCAGCTCTAAAGATATTTAAAAAAGACTGATGATTTTTAACTAGACCAAATCGGCTAGTGGTCTAGATTTTAGTTAATCCTACTCAATTGGCCAGTTTGATGACTATTGAAATTAATAAAGTTTTTCAAATCTAACCTGATCATTGAATCAATGAAGGTAGAGTAGTAAAAGTTTAAGGATCAACCGGAGTTGAATTATAGTTTAATCAATATACTAATTTTAACAAGTAATTAGTTTTATTATTTTAAAATGGAATTGAACCAGTTAATTAAACCGATTTAATAAAAAATTAAAATTTAACCTAATTCTTAAATAAAAACCCAGCCAGTGAAAAATATTTACAAAATAGGAGGTATTTTGTGAGTTTGATCCTGCAACCTTAATATATAGTAAATGCATTTTATGCTTATTTTTAATATTTTACTTTCAGTTTATTTATAAAACAAAAAAATTTTCTATTATTTAAATTATTTATATTAATTTAAAATAATTAAAAACTATTAACCTATAATTATTACAAAAAAAAATGAAAATTCTTAATTTTATCTATTTATAATTTAAATATTTAATGATGTAAATAATATGATATATTAATATATTAATTTGAATTATTAATTTTTTATATCATTATTAATTTTATAATATTTATTTAATGGTGTATCAGTTAAACTCTGGTTCAACTCTAATTAATCCTTAAATTCTCGACACTTTACCTTCATTGATTTAGATGATCAGGTCAGATTTGAAAACCTTGATTAATTTCAATATCTATCAAATTGGCCAGTTGAACTAGATTAACAACAATTTTTACCACTAACTGATTTAATCTGGTTAAAAATGATAAGTCTTTTCATCTGGGAAAAAAAAAAAGTATCCTTTTTTATAGTAGGTATCTAACCCTCTAGTTGCAGGGAAAAATAAAAAAACATTTTTCACTTTGTAAATACGTGCTTTTAATAGATAATTTATTTTAATATTATTTTAAATTATTTAATTAATTTTTTATTCAAATTTTTAATGTACAAAATTTAATATATTAAAATTTATCTTCATTAGTATTAAAATGATTATTTTATTTTTTACTATAAATAATTATTTTATTATAAGATAAACATTTATTTTATTATAAGATAATAATTGTTTATAAAATATATCAACATATTAATTATAATAATATATTATTATTGTTTTTAAAATATTATTAATTCATATATTAATACTTATCTAGTAGTATACTGATTAAATCCCGATTTGATCATAGTTGAATTCTAAATCCCTAACTCTATTTTAACTATTCAATGATTGAATTAGGTTTCAAAATCTTAATATTAACTCATATTGAACTCATTTGGCCATAACGTCCATTTTCTTATTCGTATAACCCTATTTCTCTTATTCTTCCTTCATCAATAATATCAAACATATGAAGTATTCGAGTTTAGTTCGAGTTTTACATGTTAGATATCTGTTATTCAAATCGGTTTATATAAATAATTAATTAAATATAAAATATATTTTTTATAATAATATTTATAAATTTTTATATATTATATTTTAAATATATAGAATTTAATTTGAAGTCTATACCATAAAATCTAAGAGGAGAGAGATAAGATACTTTAGTTCATACATATAAGAATTATAAGGGAAGAAATGGATTAGAAGCAATAGCAATATAATTACATATTGTCACGACCCAACCTATGGGCCGGACCGGCACTAGGACCTGGGCCAGCCTAAAGCCCCCGAGGCCCGTAGTAAGCCTTAACTATTCATTAACCCAACTCTAAGGCCCATTTGGGCCCAATTTCAAGAAAACAAACGGACAGAGTCCGGCCATAAAATGGACTTTCCAACGGGGAGTTTTCGACTCACCCGACCTGTAAACACAATAAACAATCCATTGGGGAGCTCAGCTCACCCTCCACATACTCATCAACATAATAATAAATGGGAGCTCAGCTCCCTCATCCAATCCATCAAAACAGACTTAAAATATTAAGTTTACAGGTCCAACATGATAATAATATTACAGACCAAATTCAAATAATTACTGCTAACACATGCGGAAATTCTAGGAGTAATTAAAATTACACAATATTGATAAACAACCTGCGAGGTAGAAAAGCAGGTTAACCCAGAACAAAATATCCTCCTGTGGCCTGTAAAAATTTTTGAACAGGAGTGAGCGTTCGACTCAGAGAGTAAAATATCAATCTTAACTATATTCTCTATAACTATCTGAAACTAATGCAACCTGTAGAGTGAAATGCAACATCAACATCATATTCACATCATAGCATCAAAAAGGTAATTTGGAGCACTCACGCACCCTGTAACATCATTCATAATATATGGGAGCTGATCCCTATCTGACTCTCTTAATTCCAACTTTGGTGCGTGAAGAACTCAGCTCGGACTTCCACTGAACGCCCAAATCGGGGTCCCAGCGAAGACCTCAAGCCGTGTCGACCCCGACGGACCGGTCAATAGAATTACTCAAGCCGTGACTGCCCCGTCCTATCCATAGTCCACACCACATCACACGCACGCCAACGCACGCACACTGCTCCAAATTACCACAACAACATACATGGCACTTTAACATTTATCAATGCATCATAAATCGTGCCTAGAGTTTAACTACATAAATATATGCATATAAGTGATGCATGGGCATGCTAAACATATAATAATATCGAAATTACAATTAAAATTAATATTTTACTCACAGACTTGACGACAATCACTGTGGCGGCTGGGCGGAGGAAGAAGGCTGACCCGGCTCACCTGACAATTACATTACATCTATTTAATAAATTTGACTCAATACAAACAAAGAAAAATATCAAGTACGTCCTAAGTCGTGCCGAAAATCCGGCAGAGTCTCCCCTATACCTAGGACCTACCCAACCTGCAAAAGGGCTAAAAACGCACTTCTATATTCACAATCCATATATCAACAGTTCAATCATATCACACAGCCCCTCCTGGGCCCATCAAATCAATCATCCATCACAATACGCAAAATTTCAATTTAGTCCTTATTATTGATCATTTTTGCAAAACCGCCCAAACAAGCTCTAAAAATTATAAAACTTTGCCCATGGTCCTTAGCAATATTACTAAACTATTGCAAAAAGAATCGTAATTTTCTAAGCTACCACAAATATTTTATGGATTTTTAATCCTATTTAAGCACTAGAAAATTACGTAAAAACTAGGTTCGGGTTTACCTTTGCCGATTCCGACTTCGGGGACGCGCTCGGGACGTCTGACAATGGGGGGCTAGCCAAAACCTCGGCCCAATTCGGAGACTTTTCAGAACAGTCCATTCGCCGGAATTTTGCGCACCGATCAATCGCCGAATTTCCGCGAATCGAGGATACCTACAAAGCCCATAACACGGGGTTAGTACATAAATTTTTCAGAATTTTCTAAGCTCATTTAATGCTCGAAAATACCGCTGCGGTTAGTGGACCCACCGAAAAACGGTGTCGGAAAAATTCGAAATTTATGTCGTTGCGAAGCTCTCGACGAATGGAGCGTGCTGGTGGCCTCGGTTTCCTCGTGGGATTCACGGTTTTCGAGAAATCTAGCCCAAAAGTCGAAATGGGCTAAAATCTTCCCGAGCAAAAATCGGACAATCCGCTCGATGGATTTGGCGTTCTTCTTTGTCTATGGAAAGCTCTCGCCGAGTAGATGATTTTGGACACAAGACCGGTCCAATTGGTGGCGGATCGGATTGGCCAAGGAAGTCGGGCGGCGCGGCAAGTAGGTACGCTTGCTGGCGTTCCGGCGTTAGGCGTTTAGGCTGGCTGGCGTGGCGCGCTCGTCATTGGCTGGGCTGCGGCTAGGGGCGGAGAGGAGAGAGAAACGAGAGAGAAGAGAGGAGAAGGCGTTGCGCGCGGGAGGAAGAAAAAGAGAAGAGACCGGTCCGATTCGACCGGTCCGATCGATCCCTGCTCGATTCGTAGGTTCGATTCGAAATACAAAATTTTGAATTTTTACTCTGCCTCGGGACCGAAAACGAGGTCCAAAAATTCCGAAAAAAATTCCGTAAAACTCAGAAAAATACGTAGACTCCAAATATATTTTTAGTTTTGCCACGTGGTCTTTAAATTAATTTTTAAAAATCATCAAAGTTTATATTTTCGGAAAATCGAACCCGATTTTTAAAATCCGAAAAATCTCAAAAAAATTCCTAAAATTCAAATAAAATTAAAATACCAAAAATACTCATAAATAATAAAATTTTGGGGTGTTACATTCTTCCCCCCTTACAGAAAATTCGTCCTCGAATTTTTACACAAGGCAGAATAAAGTACATGATTATACATTGAACAAGTAAGGGTACTTGCTACGCATGTCCCGTTCTGACTCCCAGGTGCACTCTTCCACCGACTGACTCCTCCAAAAAACCTTAACCATAGGGATCTATTTGGATCTTAGCTGTCTTACTTGGTAGCCCACTATGGCTACAGGTTGCTCCTCAAATGTCAAATTCTCCTTTAGCTCTATCACATCCGGCTGCAGTACATGAGAAGGATCGGGAATGTATTTCCTGAGCATGGAGATGTGAAACACGGGATGAACGTGAGAAAGGTTGGGTGGTAGCTCCAACCGGTAGGCAACTGCTCCAACTCTATCCGTAACCTCAAAAGGTCCAATATACCGAGGTGCCAACTTGCCCTTCTTTCCGAATCTCATGACTCCCTTCATTGGAGATACCTTCAGGAATACATAGTCGCCCACTGCAAACTCCACATCCCTCCGTCTGGGTGCATAACTCTTACATCTCTTGAAAGTCCTCAGTCGTTCCCTGATTAAAGGAACTACCTCTGAAGTGTACTGCACTAGGTCTACATCATGCACCCTTGCTTCCCCCATTTCTGTCCAACACAGAGGAGACCTACACTTTCTTCCATATAATGCCTCATAGGGTGCCATCCCTATGCTGGAGTGATAACTGTTGTTATAGGCAAACTCCACCAAAGCTAGCTGCTCATCCCATTGACCTCCAAAATCCAAGACACTCATGCGAAGCATGTCTTCCAGTGTTTGGATTGTCCTTTCAATTTGTCCCGTCTGCATCGAGGGTGAAAAGTCATCTTGAAGTTTAATCGTGTGCCAAGTGCCTCCTGCAACTTTCTCCAAAACCGAGAAGTGAATGGGGCCCTCTGTCCGATATTATGGGCGGAACTCCATGCAATCTGACTATTTCTCGAATGTAGAGCCGGGCATACTGTGCCACAGAGTAGGTAGTCTTTACAGGCAAAAAGTGAGCTGATTTGGTCAGACGGTCTACAATTACCCATATCGAGTCATATCCTCGCGTGGTACGAGGCAACCCAGTCACAAAATCCATAGTGATCATTTTCCACTTCCATTCTGGGATAGGGAGCTCTTACAGCTTCCCTGACGGTTTCTGGTGTTCAAACTTCACCTTCTGACAAGTCAAGCACTTGGACACAAAGTCTGCTATGTCTCTCTTCATGCCATTCCACCAATAGCTATCTTTCACATCATGGTACATCTTGGTGGAGCCTGGGTGGACACTGTATAGTGTATAGTGTGCCTCTCGCATGATTTCATTCCTGAGGTTGTCCACATCGGGCACACATATCCTAGAACCTTGTACTAGGGCGCCATCATTGGCAAATCCAAACTCACCACCTTCACCTTGCTGTACTCTCTCTATAATCTTCATCAATTGTTGGTCTCTGTGCTGGGAAACTCTAACTCTGTCCCTCAAGTCTGGCCTCACTGAAAAGTGAGCCAACAATACCCCCTCATCTGAAAGATCTAGGATTAAACCTTGATCCATCAACTCATGTACCTCCTGAATCAATGGTCTCTTCTCTACTGAAATGTGCGCCAAACTGCCAGAAGATTTTCTGCTCAAAGCATCTGCCACAACATTGGCCTTCCCAGGGTGGTACTGGATGGTGCAATCATAGTCTTTCAGAAGCTCCATCCATCTCCTCTGTCTCAAGTTTAAGTCCCTCTGTTGGAAGATGTACTTTAAACTTTTGTGGTCGGTGTATATCTCGCACACTTCACCATACAGGTAGTGTCTCCAGATTTTAAGTGCAAAGACTACAGCCGCCATTTCCAAATCATGGGTGGGGTAGTTCTGCTCATGCCTCTTCAGCTGCCTTGAAGCATAAGCCACTACCTTTCCATTCTGCATCAAGACACACCCTAGGCCAACTCTGGAGGCGTCACAATACACGGTGTATCCTTCACCACTCACAGGTAGTGTCAACACAGGGGCAGTGGTTAGACACTCCTTAAGCTTCTGGAAACTCATCTCACAGTCATCTGTCCAAATGAATGGAACATTCTTCCTAGTCAACTTAGTTAGGGGAGCCGCTATCCTGGAGAAATCTTGTACAAAACACCTATAGTAGCCAGCTAAACCCAGAAAACTTCGCACCTCAGTGACTGTTGTAGGCCTAAGCCAATCAGTTACAGCTTCAATTTTCTTGGGATCCACTTGAATGCCGTCACTAGAAACCACGTGTCCCAAGAATGAGATGCTTTCTAGCCAAAATTCACATTTTGAAAATTTGGCATATAGCTGGTGCTCCCTCAACGTCTGCAACACCACCCTCAAGTGCCACACGTGTTCTTCCTCGGTCCGAGAGTATACCAGAATGTCATCTATGAATACGATGACAAAACGGTCCAAAAATGACTTGAACACCCTGTTCATCAAGTCCATGAAGGCTGCTGGTGCATTAGTGAGTCCAAAAGACATCCCCAATAACTCATAATGACCATATCTTGTCCTGAAAGCCGTTTTGGACACGTCCTCATTCCTGATTCTCAACTGATGGTAGCCTGATCACAAGTCTATCTTGGAAAAGAATCTAGCTCCTTGGAGCTGATCAAACAAATCATCGATCCGAGGAAGTGGATACTTGTTCTTCACAGTCACCTTGTTCAGCTGTCTGTAGTCGATACACAACCTCAATGACCCATCCTTCTTTCTCACAAATAGAACAGGAGCACCCCAAGGTGAAGTGCTCGGACGTATAAAACCCTTGTCCAGCAGCTCCTGTAGTTGCTCCTTTAACTCTTTCAATTCTGCTGGGGCCATCCTGTAAGGTGGCATTGATATGGGGTTTGTACCCGGAACAACATCAATGCAGAACTCTATTTCCCTTCCTGGTGGCAACCCTGGAAGCTCCTCAGGAAAGACATCCATGAATTCTCTGACAACAGGAACATTTTCCATGCTGACATCTTCTACAGATGTATCTCTCACCAATGCCAAATACCCTTGGCATCCACGCCTCAACATTTTTCTAGCACTAATTGCTGACACCAAATTATATGGAGCCACGCTCCTGTCACCATCAAAGCTAAACTCTTCCACACCAGGTATGTGGAAATACACCTTTTTGTTCCTGCAGTCTAAGGTGGCATAATGAGTTGCCAACCAATCCATCCCCAGGATTATATCGAAATCCAATTCTCCATCCACTACCATTGGGCTACCCGGAAAAATCATATCTACCTCTATGTTATCACTAAGTGGGGTAGCTACTGACAAAGGGCATTCTAAAGTTGTAGGGTTTCTACCCAACCTCATGGCAAACACAGGGGAGACAAATGAGTGCGTAGCACCCGGATCTATCAAAACACGAGCCTCATAAGAATGCACTGGAAGAATACCTGCCACAACTGCATTTGAAGCTTGAGCATCCTGGTGGGTCAGGGTGAAAACTCGAGCTTGACCCCTACCTTGAGTGGCAGAACCCTGATACTGACTTCTACCTCCTGATCTGCCTCCAAATCCACGTCTCCCTTGTCCTCGGCCCTGTTGGCCATCGAATCACTCGCCATGTTGGAAGCACCGGATACAATCGGCGAGGAACATTTGCAATGTAACCTGTGACCCCATCCGTGGCTCATTGAACACGGGGCAATCCCTAGCAAAGTGACTGGTTGGCCACACTCAAGCATACTCGACCCCATCAAACAAGGTCTGAATGTCCTCTTCCACCTTGTGCACACACGGTGCCAAAGAGGATCTGAACCAGAGCGAATCGCTGCGTGCTCGAATCGTTACCGCTGGATCCGCACTCGGTGCGAACCCTCGGGATTTGTGTCTAAAACCACTCCTCTTATTTCTGCTTCTTCCTCTGTAAGTAGTTTGGCCACCACTATCCGTAATACCCATGTGGGGAACACCTGAAGAACCCTCTGCTCTGTTTTTCTTTGCTCTTCCGCTGTCATCTACAGCATAACTGATCTCAATCTGTCTAGCTCGATCAACCACCACATCAAAAGACTGATCAGACATCATGGCCAGGTTTGCATATCTCCTGTCAAGCCCCTTTAGGAACCTCTTCACCTTCATAGTTTCTGTAGCTACTGCTGTAGGGGCATATCTGCTCAATTCCAGAAATTCTGTAGCATATTCATCTACTGCACCGCCATTCGCCTTAGGGCCTCAAAGGCCCACGCTTTCGATCTCTCAAGCTTTCGCACAAACCGATTGATGAACAGTTCCACAACCGAGCCCATGTCAAACCCTCCATCCGGTAACACGTAGTCATTCATCCATTGTCAGGCATGGGCCCCATGACGTCCGCATACACTCTATCAATCTTCTATCACCAATCAGACTGTTCTGCTCTGCTCAGAATTCAAAACGATATGCATCGTCGACACATCATAGGTACTGTGCACCAACTTCTTGAAATTTATGATCTGTTTGTAAGATTCCTCTCTTGGTGCGGTGGACTGCTGCTGCTGTGGAGGATGGACCATATACTGAGCCATCATGTCGATGGTTCTCTGCAGACCAGCTAGAGTAGCTGCCATGGGGTCCATGGGACCCTGTGCCATAAAGGATTCTGCTCTTGGGGTTGTTGCTCCTCTACTTGAGCGACTCTAGGCCTCCTACCCCGCCTCCTGGGCGGCGCCTCATCTGTCGACACCTCGTCAGCACACATCGTTCAGTGCGATGGCAGCTCTCCGCTTCTACGCATTTTCACGAAATTCAAAGATTAGCCCACAAAATTCAAATCGCACATTACACACTCTATAGACTCATATTTATACATAACATATGGAGTAAAACTAGAAGCAAAGATGACAATGCAAGACGAATGTGGACCCTATATTTCCGCATGTGACTCTAGTAGACTCTTCCCAACACTTTAGACAACATTCCTAAGAACTGGAGCCTAAGCTCGATACCACATTTGTCACGACCCAACCTATGGGCCGGACCCAAGACTAGGACACAGGCCACCCTAAAGCCCCGAGGCCCGTAGTAAGCCTTAACTATTCATTAACCCAACTCTAAGGCCCATTTGGGCACAATTTCAAGAAAACAAACGGACAGAGTCCGGCCATAAAATGGACTTTCCAACGGGGAGTTTTCGACTCACCCGACCTGTAAACACAATAAATAATCCATTGGGGAGCTCAGCTCACCCTCCACATACTCATCAACATAATAATAAATGGGAGCTCAGCTCCCTCATCCAATCCATCAAAACAGACTTAAAATATTAAGTTTACAGGTCCAACATGATAATAATATTACAGACCAAATTCAAATAATTACTGCTAACACATGCGGAAATTCTAGGAGTAATTAAAATTACACAATATTGATAAACAACCTGCGAGGTAGAAAAGCAGGTTAACCCAGAACAAAATATCCTCCTGTGGCCTGTAAAAATTTTTGAACAGGAGTGAGCGTTCGACTCAGAGAGTAAAATATCAATCTTAACTATAATCTCTATAACTATCTGAAACTAATGCAACCTGTAGAGTGAAATGCAACATCAACATCATATTCACATCATAGCATCAAAAAGGTAATTTGGAGCACTCACGCACCCTGTAACATCATTCATAATATATGGGAGCTGATCCCCTATACAGCTCTCTTAATTCCAACCTGGTGCCAGCGAAGAACTCAGCTCGGACTTCCACTTAATTACCAAATCGGGGTCCCAGCGAAGAACTCAAGCCGTGTCTACCCCGAAGGACCGGGTCCCAGCGAAGAACTCAAGCCGTGTCTACCCGTCCTATCCATAGTCCACACCACATCACACGCACGCCAACGCACGCACACTGCTCCAAATTACCACAACAACATACATGGCACTTTAACATTTATCAATGCATCATAAATCGTGCCTAGAGTTTAACTACATAAATATATGCATATAAGTGATGCATGGGCATGCTAAACATATAATAATATCGAAATTACAATTAAAATTAATATTTTACTCACAGACTTGACGACAATCACCGTGGCGGTGGCGGAGGAAGAAGGTCGACCAGCTCACCTGACAATTACATTACATCTATTTAATAAATTTGACTCAATACAAACAAAGAAAAATATCAAGTACGTCCTAAGTCGTGCCGAAAATCCGGCAGAGTCTCCCCTATACCTAGGACCTACCCAACCTGCAAAAGGGCTAAAAACGCACTTCTATATTCACAATCCATATATCAACAGTTCAATCATATCACACAGCCCTCCCGGCCCATCAAATCAATCATCCATCACAATACGCAAAATTTCAATTTAGTCCTTATTATTGATCATTTTTGCAAAAGCGCCCAAACAAGCTCTAAAAATTATAAAACTTTGCCATGGTCCTTAGCAATATTACTAAACTATTGCAAAAGAATCGTAATTTTCTAAGCTACCACGAATATTTTATGGATTTTTAATCCTATTTAAGCACTAGAAAATTACGTAAAAACTAGGTTCGGGTTTACCTTTGCCGATTCCGACTTCGGGACGCGCCGACGTCGACAATGGGGGCTAGCCAAAACCTCGGCCCAATTCGGAGACTTTTCCAGAACGGTCCGGTTCGCCTAATTTTGCGCACTGATCAATCGTCGAATTTCCGCGAATCGAGGATATCTACACGAAGCCCATAACACGGGGTTAGTACATAAATTTTTCAGAATTTTCTAAGCTCATTTAATGCTCGAAAATATCTGCGGTTCGTGGGACCCACCGAAAACGGTGTCCAAAAAATTCGAAATTTATGTCCAAGCGAAGCTCACGACGAATGTAGCGTGCTGATGGCCTCGGTTTCCACGTGGGATTCACGGTGTTCGAGAAATCTAGCACAAAAGACGAAAAGTGCTAAAATCTTCCCGAGCACAAATCGGACAATCCGCTCGATGGATTTGGCGTTCTTGGTGTCTATGGAAAGCTCTCGCGAGTAGATGAATTTGGACACAAGACCCAGTCCAATTGGTGGCCGATCGCGTGGCGAGGCGCGCGGCGTGGACGCGGCGCGCGCGTGCGGCGTTCATTGCGGCATACATACCGTTGGCTGCCGGTCAATGCGCTACGGTGGCGCTAGGCGAGAGCGGAGAGAGAAACGAGAGAGAAGAGAGGAGAGGGCGTCGCGCGCGGGAGGAAGAAAAAGAGAAGAGACCGGTCCGATTCGACCGGTCCGATCCGGTCCGGTTCGATTCGGCCGGTTCGATTCGAAATACAAAATTTTGAATTTTTACTCTGCCTCGGGACCGAAAACGAGGTCCAAAAATTCCGAAAAAATTCCGTAAAACTCAGAAAAATACGTAGACTCCAAATATATTTTTAGTTTTGCCACGTGGTCTTTAAATTAATTTTTAAAAATCATCAAAGTTTATATTTTCGGAAAATCGAACCCGATTTTTAAAATCTGAAAAATCTCAAAAAAATTCCTAAAATTCAAATAAAATTAAAATACTAAAAATACTCATAAATAATAAAATTTTGGGGTGTTACACATATGGTATAACTTTAAGCATAATCTAATTGAGTTTGTGAATATGATTTACGATTTCAAAGTTTTATATTAAAATTATACTTAAATAATAAATATTATTATACCATTATATATTATATATATTTAAATAGTATATATTGTAAAGGTAATATGGCCCATAAACTAATTTTTAGTAGGTGTTGAATAAAATTTTTAAATCCGGTCTGATTATTGAACCGGTAAAGATAGAGAGCTAAGAATTTAAAATACAACCAAAGTAGAGTTAAGGATTTAAAATACAGCCGAAGTCGAACTAATATATTATTATATGAATAATAATAATGTTTACATTATAATTAATAATTTTATAATTTTATAATTTTTATAAATAATTATTAAAATAAATTTAGTTAATTTTTAAATATTTAAATATTTTTAGAAAATAAATAAAATTTAAAATAATATTATTTAATTATTTTTAAAAAAATTTATAATAATAAATTTATTCATATTAATGAAATATAAATATTAGTATATTAAAATTATATAACACAACAATTAGAAATATTTTATATACTTTTTACTATTTAAAAGATAATAAAATAGAATAATAATTTAATTTAACATATTAGTAAAATAAATTATTGATATTATTAATTATTTAAATTAGAAGTGAATGAAGCTAATTTTTTTAAGGTTAATAATTGTTAATATTGTATATTAATATAATATAATTTAATAAAATAAATAATTTACATAAGAAGTAACTAATATAGTAAATATATTTATTGTATTGAATTTATAAGGTGTCGCCTTCGATCATATGTTCATTGTTTACAAAATATCCTCTCTACATTTTTTTTAAAGTATACTAGTTCGATTGTAATATTTGTTTCAAATTGATCAAATTTTTGATTCCTTAGTTACTTAAATGATTCACATTAATTTAATTTGATTATATAAAATTTAAATTTAACACTTAATTTAAATTAATTATTGATCTAATTTTAATTAAATCAATTTGATCAACAAGATTGATTTAATTTTTACAATAATAATTTATTACGTCAAATTATAATCAATATATATATAATATAAGACACTAAAAATTACTTTCAAACCATCAAATTTTTCTATAAAGATAATTAGTCATAAAAATATTTTTTCTCATTATTCTCATTAATTAAAGATATAATTAATGTATTTAAATCTATTAAATTTGAGCTATTTAGTACTGTTCTTATTAGTTATCACTCCGCAACTGCTAAACAATAGTTAAAAGAAAAAAACTGAAAAATCCATCACGTGGCGTGATGCCCAATCAGTTGTACTTTAGGTACGGAAAAGCATATTAATTTTAATTTTTATATTTTAATAAAATTAATTATTTAATAAATTTATTTTAAAAAATATACTATTAAATTTTTTTATTAGTGAACTCATCCATCATTTCAAATTAAAATTTTTTAATCATTGTGATTTTAATAATTTAATTATTTAATTCTCATAATTTTAAATTTATAACTTTTATATAGAAAAAATTAAATAATTTAAAAATTAAAAATAAAAAATTAAATAGTATATATTTTTAAAATAAAAAAATAAATAATTAATTTTGTTAAAATATACAACATTATCAAAAGAGTAAATTTTCCGGTCGTATACAATGTGCTCCAGATCCATCCGCGCAAAAAAGAACAATGCGGGTCCGAGTTTAAACGTACTGGCAGTGGTAATGTACTCACCTAAAAGTGCTGAAGTACACGCCACGTTGGTTGAGGACACATGTCACAGCTTTAACCAATGTCTCTCTATCTCTCATTGAGCTGCACGCTGCGTGTGCGTGACTCAGTTGACGAACGACCTGTGCGGTTGCTCTCTGCCTTTTGCTAGCCGGAATAGCTCACTTCTTCGCCCGGCGTATCACTTATGTTGGCCAGACCCATCAATTCACCCTCCTCCGATTCACTCTTTGGATAAGAAACAGCCCGTTTCTGTTCTATCGACTCCAGTGCAGTAGTAAACTAGGCCATGATTACCGCGGTAAATTACCAAGTTGCCACCCTTTTCTCTCCAGTGCTTGCAATTGCGATTAGTTAAAGCCTGATTATTTTGGTGGCTAATTTTTTGTTTTTTTTGGTTAAAATGGAGCAGCAGAGAAGCTCTTCGGGGTCTTCCCATAGTCCTAGATCTCCCTCATCGCAGCCTTACTTGTCGATTTCGGTGACTGATCCTGTGAAATTGGGCAATGGTGTCCAGGCTTACATCTCTTATCGCGTCATCACCAAGGTCATCTTGAATTTTTTTTTTTAGTAGTCTCTGTGCTCCATTTTTATTGAATTGGGATCCTAGTGTTGTGCGTTTCTTTGTTTTCTGCAGATTCTTTGTTGATTGTTTTAGTAATTATAGCTTTGCTGCAATGAATTTGCATGTATGTGTTGGGTTGTTGTGATTTTCTGGCTGTTCATGCGAAGTATATAATTGCTTGAATACATTATGCCTATTTGTTGTTTGAACTAGCCTTTTTTTTTTCCTGGGAATCCATAGATCCTATTTCTTGATTTGATTCCTACTGATTTTCATCCTGAGAGATTTGGTTTAAGTTGCGAGTACTTGCTTTTGTGTGTTTCTGTGTACTGAGTTGGAAAGAGGAAAACAGACATGTAATATTTATGAATAGGAAAGTGCATGTTAAATGTTCATGTATAGTGAAATTCGTGAATCTCATGAGTTGCCACTATTGACTGGGTTCTCTTGCCAAGTTCATCAAATTGAATTTGGTTTAAGATTTGTTGTGTTGTTTGGCCCAGTTTGTGTCAAATGTACATTGTGATTTGAAGTGCCAAAATTTATTATGTTGGTCTTGCAAGTGAAGGAGTGTTGACATTCTTAGGCAGTTGGTGATGGTGAAAGCTGAAAAGCAAAGTTTTTGTGTCTCTACCCATTTGGTTTTAGAGATGTTTTGTTGTGTGTCAAAGGTTCGAATTTGTGTTATCATGTCGACATTACAAGTGTCTAAATTTCTCACCGTTAAACTTCTGAACAATCCCTTTGAACGTTTGCTGTAGCTAACGACACTTTTAATTTTTGGTTATTCATAGATTAGTGTGATATGAGTTTTGTTCAACTTAAGTTGGACGATATGGCTTCATGAAAATGTGTGCCATCGATTAAATATCATATTGATGCCTCTTTGGCAGGTTGTTTGTGCGGTTATTTTCATATTTTCTCATAATTGAATGTGTAATACAATTTTTATGTTAATTCCTTCTATTTATTTCTTTCCTTCTTTTTTTTTTTCTCTTCCAATTTTATTTCTTTTTGCGTATTTGCATTTGGATGTAGAAGATAGAGATCTTATGCCCAGTCACATTTTAATGGTTATGAAATTGTTTTGGCAGACAAATTTTCCTGAATACCAAGGGCCTGAAAAGATTGTTATTCGGCGTTACAGTGATTTTGTTTGGTTACGTGACCGTCTTTTTGAAAAGTACAAAGGTGTTTTCATTCCTCCACTTCCAGAGAAGAGTGCTGTAGGTAAGAACTGGAAATTGTCATTTTTATTTCTGGAGTTTTCTTACTTTTCTATCAATCTATTATTATTCACTATGCTTTTATCGGGAAGGGAAGCATCAGTAATATATAATGCCTTCTTTCACATGGCTAAAAATTTCCTTGAGTTTCTCATTTGGCCTAGCCACATTGTGAATGCATCTTGTTGCACACTTCACAATTTTATGAGCATGTTAAGAACCTCATGCAATTATACAATGCTCCTAGTTATTAAAGGCACAAGAAACATTAGGAAATAAAGGAATCTTGGAGCCTAGGTACAAGGCGCGCCTGTTAGAGGCAAGGTGCAGAAGAAATGAATTTAAGATTAATTGTTAATAGTAGAAGACAATTAATATTATATAAAATTTCTCATATTCATAATTCAAAGCATTTAGAATCTTAGAATCAGTTTTTTGTTTGAAATCCGAAATAAAAATGAAATTAAACATGTTAAAAAGACTTAAAACCACAATCTTACATTCTTACTAATTCCTAAAGGAACTATAAGACAACTACATATTATCAAGCATAACAGTCTTCTTTATCATATAGACTACTTCCATTGTTTCTTTTTCTTCATCTTCTTTATATTCCTCTTGAAAAGCATTAAAAAAGAAGCATCCAGAAAATGGTATTGCTCTGGAAAAAACAATATTTCTCTGACTTAAGTCCAGTCTATTTGAGTCATATTTCTCTGGCCCTAACAATATTCACTCTGGCATTAGCACCACCATGTTACTTTTTATGTTTCTGTATCACTCTGCCATTTATTGTACCCAAATATGATTTGTTCATCATCTGTAAAAGGATTTCATTTGCTAGTTGAAATGCTGGTGGAACTTGCAACATACTCTGCATGTGTAAACATGGATTCAACTTATGTCTTTTCTGATACTGACACAGACTTCGCTTGCATTGATAATGAGACTTCTCTTTCTGATATGACTTGTACTTTTTGAAATTTAACTTGGACTAACTGCAGTTTTTTAATGCAGAAAAGTTTCGTTTCAGTGCTGAATTTATTGAGTTAAGGCGTCAAGCACTAGATGTATTTGTCAATAGGATAGCCTTGCATCATGAGCTTCAGCAGAGTGAGGATTTAAGAACATTTTTGCAAGCGGATGAAGAGGTGAACTATTTATTTGTGGTGCTTTGAGAAACTCAATTGTGAAGGCTTATTCAGAAAATATCTGTTCTGTTGTCTGGACCTCCCAGTTGTAGATACTTGGACTGACTGTACCTTCCCACACAGGACACACATGCACACACCCAGTTCTCACTACATGTCTCTATATTTTTCCATCAGTAATAGAATTTTTTTTTTTAATTAGCAGTTGTTTTAGGTGTTTCACTTATTCTTTGCAAATTTGTTACTATTATTTTCTTTCGATGTACACCATATTCACAAAAATTTCTTGTTTTCCCAAGTATTAATAATCAAAGTTTGAAATATCTGGTGTACTTGATCATGAAAATAGAAAGAAAGTAAACAGGGTTATGTCAGGATATCCCGATATGGCTTCATTCAAAAGCTTCTGTTTGGTTGCCATGCCAATGACTTGAAAATATTCCTTAGAATCTTCTGCATGCGATCTTACCAAAATGTTTGACTAATTCCTTTGGTAGTTTGGAAAATTCCATAAGTGGATTTCATGAGCCTATCTGCTTCAATCCATTTTTACTATGTTTTCATTATGGCATCGGCTGCACTTGGACACAAACTGCCTACTCCATGAAGTCTTGGAGACTAGGACTACTAAACTATATATATATTGCAATAAGCTATTGATGGTGTTTTAGATAGAGATATGAATTTAAGACAACTGCTGGCCATTCAATTTTAAGCAGCTATTGATATTGCATATCATTGGTAACTTCAGAATGTGGATTTCATGAAATCCCCTTTAAATTTTGAAGTTTAGGAAGATGTTAACATACTGCTTCACTTAACCTTATTTAATGTAAACAGATATTTTGCTTTATCTTCTTTTGAAGAAAAGTTTGTCACTGACAGAATCTATCAGCATTGCTTGTAATTCCTATTTTTGTTAATGTATTTGATATTGCTAGGGTAGTGTGTGTAGTGTTGGTACTAATATATTTCCTATTTTTCCAGACAATGGAGAGATTAAGGTCTCAAGAGACTGGTATTTTTAAGAAGAAACCAGCTGATTTGATGCAAATCTTCAAGGTGTGATGAATTCTGCATTGATCTATGGTGATTTGCATTTTTGGTGATAGATAACATTATAATTGTAGTTAATGAAACATTGCCATAACCAATTGAGTACTTTTTGGCTTATTATGAAGTTTCTCACCTGATCATTGACTCAAAAGTTTCCATCATATTTTAGGCCTGTGATATTATAACCATATAATTAGATGTTGGATGGTTGCTTCTTGGTTCTTAATGTTCTTTGCTGGTCACTTTCACTGATAAAAAATATATGTTTTGGTGGAATCTATAGCAACTTGTTTCTAAGGTCTGGGATCAAATTCTGTACATTTAATTGGGAAACTGTTCCACTGCCTGTTGGTTAAGTTTAACAAAAGAGACAGTGCTCATTTCTGCCTGTGTGGTAATACAATATTTGAATGCACTCACCATCAATTTGGGGATGCAATTTGATGCAATGATATAAATTTTTTACAGGAGGTGCAAACTAAAGTGAGTGACGTCGTTCTTGGGAAGGAAAAACCGGTTGAGGAATCAAATCCTGAATATGAAAAGTTGAAAAACTACATCTTTGAGCTTGAAAACCATTTGTCTGAAGCTCAGAAACATGCATATCGTCTTGTAAAGAGACACAGAGGTAACGGATTTTTGTTATGATGCAACTATTCATGATTGTTTTCCCTGTTTCTGGTTTCAATTTCTTTAGACATGTTAAAATTCAGTTGATTAATTGTAACATGATTGTTTATATCTTTAGAATTGGGGCAATCTCTATCAGATTTTGGAAAGGCAGTGAAACTTCTTGGAGCTTGTGAAGGAGATGCCCTCGGGAAGGCATTTTCTGACCTTGGGGCTAAAGCAGAGACGTTATCTGTTAGGCTTCAGAAGGAGGTAGGCTTTAAGTTGGAATATTGTCCTTCCACATTCAGAATTTGTTCTGTTCTCTGACTGTAGAATTTGATTGAAGAGCTAATCAGGTTGATGCTAAATTATCAGACATTTTTTCCTCTTGAATTTGCAGGCCCATCAACTTTTAATGAATTTTGAAGAACCTTTGAAAGATTATGTTCGTGCCGTGCAATCTATTAAAGTGAGTTTGGCTTTTTCCTACCTTTCTGTTTCCTATCTCCTTCATTTTTTATTTACTTTTCATTTTTCATAGAAGCTGATCTTGGTTTGATTTTTCAAAGCAGGCCACCATAGCTGAAAGGGCCAATGCCTTCAGGCATCAATGTGAACTGGCTGAAACAATTAAGTTGAAGGAGATAAATCTGTATGGCATTCATACTTTCTTCTTCTCATAGCTTCATTATATTTGTTGTTCGTGGCATCTTGTAAGATTATGATTGAATGTTGCATTATATAGTGACCTGCCTTTTCTGTTCATATACAAAAATATGTACTGTTGATTGTGACCTATGATCTTTGTTTTATTCAACTTGAATGTGGCATAGGTAGACATATTAATCCACGGAATTGTGTTCTGGCAGACTGGAGCTTTTTTGGTTAGGTTTTGCGGTGCATGTTTGTCAAGCACCATACTTCACCCGTGAGATATTTTCAGATAGTGCACTAGAAGAGGTCATTTTAACAAAAATGTAACTGCAGATCATTCTTAATATTCATGTGCTTGTATAAAACAAAATTCTTGAGTACTGAGAATCTCTCATAACCATTGTTAAAAAATCTGTTTAGCTATCAAGAAAGGGGATGAATGTTGTAAACTTTATTGAAAATTGAATGCAAAAATAAAGCTTGGAAAATACTAATTGGGCTCTGTTTGAATGGGGTGGTTCATCTGATTTTCCTCTCCAGATGGACTATCAGGAGTTTCTAATTTAGATCTATTTTCTGCAGTGACAAGCTCATGTTGACACGATCAGATAAAGTGGGAGAGGCTGAGCTGGAGTACAGGGAGGCAAGTTATCCTTTATGATTTTTCTTCACTTCACTTCTTCCAAATCTTGGTTGTCCAACTAAAAGTTATTTGTGATGCAGTTGAAGTTAGAGAGCGAGGAAGCAACAAGAAGATTTGAGAATATTGTGCGATTGATGAATGAAGAGATGGTGCGTTTTCAAGATCAGAAAACACTGGATATGGGAATTGCTTTCCACGAATTTGCGAAAGGACAGGCACGTTTGGCAAATAACATTGCAGATGCTTGGAGAAGTCTCCTTCCTAAGCTTGAAGCATGTTCGTCGTAATGTGGAGATGCCAAAAAGGGAGGACTAAGGAACTGTTCACATTCTTGGTTCCAACTTCCAAGGAATGGAAGGTGCAGCTTTTGTATTGTAAAGACTTGTTACTTACAGGAGTTAGTTCAAGATTTGCAATTTATGTTGTACAAATTGGAAGCTAATGGAAAAGGCTGAGTTCATCCTCTGATATATAATTAAAAGGGAACAAAACATGTGAAATGATCAAAATGTATCTCAATCTTCAGACCCGTTGTCGAAATTTTCTTCACAAGAATTGAATGAATCAATTATATAATTAGTTAATCTTCAATCTTCCCACAGCCTGGGTTTGAATTTCTCGTTGGATATTGTAGACTGGTAATGTGGAGAGGGGCAAGTCTTATCCAATTCCTACCCCACCAAATATCAACTTTCATTGTTCCTCTCCTATCCTCTGTCCGAACTACCAAGATGCTTGATTGCGACCTGTGAGCCAGGCCAGCCATGGCGTGTGCAGTGAGCCAACTCGTTCACCCAACACATGGGTCTTCCCACGTGCAATTCTCTCCTGCTCTTACCGTTTCCCGCCCATTCCTGTAACCACTGCTGGAGATAATAACTGCCTAGCCAGGCTATTTTAATTTTACAGCCACCAGAATTTGGAATCCTCTCTGGAAGATGACGGCATTGTGGCTGCTGACGGGGACAATGAAGATGGCATCTCTTTGGGGACCTCGAAATAGTGACTTTGACAGATTTGTGGAATTGCTCTTCCAGGTTCTCTTAATCCTCCTCTTCTTTCTTCTTCTCTACTGATTTTTTGAAATTGCGTTGATCTTTTTTCTAAGTTGCTCTCCCTTCTTGTGTTTGTAACAGTGGGCAAACAGTTTGCCAAGGAGCTGCCACTCCCAGTGACATTAAAGGTCAGTTAAAATTTTTGTCCTAAATCTCTTAAGTTAGAAATTGAACTCAAAGTCACAGTATTAGTCAGATCCTAGAGCCCAGATATTAGCAGTGCAAGAACAAAGGGACTACAGCTGCATTTTGTGCAAGTCAAATCCAATTTTAATATATGGGTTTCGGCGGTAAGGTTAAAGTTAAAACTCCACTCCAAGAACCAAAAAATAAAAAATAATCCCATTTTAGTGCATAGTAGCCTGCTTCTCAGGTCACGCTGTAAATTAAGCGATAGGAAACAGACAATGAGCTCTATCTCGGCGCTGTAAATTCTTGTAAGACCATATAAGTTGTATTGAAATGATATTCTCTTCTCAGTGGCGTATTTATATTATCTTTTTCATTGAAAAATAAATTTTGAATGACGAAGTGTTCTGATCCCCAATCTTGTCGCATAGACTTTTTTTTTTTCTTGGTTTGATACCTTGATGTTGGATTCCTGTCGGATTCGTTTATTATTGTTTCTCCCTTTTTCTGTCTTAACTCTTAACTTTCGATTTGTGAAGCATTTTTCAATAATTTTGGCCGGTACTCCAATGAAAAGCTCACCTCTTGGGATCTCTGCATGTATAATTAATGATTGATTGTATCCCCAAACAAATATTATTTTTAAGTCGATATGTGGGTTGAAAAAGTTGCCAGTTGTCTAGACATTGCCTTTATCATCAAATACTCATCATAAAATTTTGATAATCTTTTGGATTATTCCAATCAAATCTACCCCTTTCAGTGACTTCTTGGGATTCATCTGGGATATTTTTTCCTTTTATAGTATGCATTGCACGAGGAACCCTGAGAAAATGCTTCTTATAATAGCCTAATATCATCTGCATCTCAATATAACGGGTGGTTAAAATACCAGATTGGGTTTCATTACAATTGTAGATGTTAAGACAGAGCTTGGTTTTCCCAGCAACTGCTGGTTCAGGTCCTATTTTCCGAGCTATAAGAAATGGACACTTAAAAGATAGATCAGCTCCTGGTGAGCCTAGAATCATGAGAAGTCTTATGCAAGCCCCCTAGAAGTCTATTGAAATTGCTTGAGTTCAAATTATTTTGTTACTTGAGATGTAAAAATAAGCTTAGTTCTAGTGCAATATATATTATTTTTTTATCAAGAGATTGGTCTGTATTTGTTTTCTTCAGGAATAAATGTTGGTCTGTATTTGTTTTCTTCAGGAATAAATGTGGCTCTCTTTGTTTCATTGATAATTTTGTGAGCAATAATATCAGATCCTTTTTCTTTACATAACAGGGATGTGAGACAGTACGTTGCCCACAAATAGCATTTACATCCGTCCTTATCTTGACTACAATCATTCCTTCACGGAAACACAATATGGCCCCACTCCTTGAGTAATACGGACAAGCTGTATTTCATTTTCATGTTGGCGATAGATTTCATGTTGGTTGGCTATAGATTTCATGTTGGCGGTATTTTTACCTAAATTTTACTGAATCTGAAACTTAAATTGTTCCCCTGTTCCTTTTTGCTTGTTCCCTCTCTGTGTACCATATAAAAGTTACTGTGGAAGAACTAAATCCTGGAATATTGTTCTTTCTGGGATTAAAAGAAGAAATGGAAACGGGAGCATATTTAGGAGGAAGGATGGGGGATAAAGAAGAATGTGGTTATGATGCTATTGTTGTAGGTTCTGGATATGGTGGCTCTGTTGCTGCCTGTCGAATGTCCCTGGCAGGAATAAAGGTCTGTTTAATAGAGAAAGGCCGAAGATGGAAAGCTGAGGATTTCCCAACTGATGCTATGAAGATCATGGCAGCTGTGAGGATGGAGAACCAGAATTTAGGCATCAGTTTTGGCCCCAAACATGCTTTGTTCCAGGTCATTCTTTGTTGTCTTTACTTTCATTATCTAGCTGTTGGATTGCATCCATTAAAAAACAATTTAACAGGCCATAGTCTCTTAAACTTTAGAATCTACGTAACAGTATAACACAATCCTTGTATCTATATGTGCAAGAACATATTCAAGTCCCTTCAAATTGCTATAGTAGTACTATCATGTGGACTTGAAAGCCCAAGTAAAGCATTGTACCTGTGCTTTTTCATGGAACTTAGTGTGTTAATAGCTGACTTTGGTGATTGAAATTATAGGTATATGAGCAAAATGATTCTCTAGCTGCAGTGGCCTGTGGGCTGGGTGGTGGGTCACTAGTCAATGCAGGAGTAATGATGACAACCCCAGTTCGTGCTAGAAGGAATGCTAAATGGCCAAAGGAGTGGGACAGAGATTGGGATATTTGTGAAGCTTCTGCTGCTGTAATTCTGAGAGTACAAGGTATTCCGGTCAAGTTTCCAATTGCCAAAGTAATGAGAGAAATAACTGAAGGAGAGACTGAAGAAATTTGAGACAGCTTATTGAAGCTCAGTATGAATTTTCATGTTGAAGATCCTCCATCAAATTCAATGAAGCTTCAACAGATGAGTAGTTGCTTAGCCTGTGGAAATTGCATTGCTGGGTGTCCTCATGATGCCAAAAATTCTACCGATAAAAATTACATTCTTTCAGTAGTCCAGGCAAATTTTATGCTACTTCTATTATCAATTGATGGAAAGATACTTTATTTACGTGTTAAAATGTTCCATAGATGATTTTTTTTTTTTTTTTAATTCAAAGATTTCAAGCTAAGAAATCTAGATATAAGTGATAGTAACAGATTTAGGTAGTATTACTTCATTTCGAAGCTAATAACCATACCAAAAATTTGTAATGAGGGTTGTAAAATTCTGCAGTAGATAATTCTTGATAGTGATTAGGTATTTACAAATGCTTTATGAGAAATATAAAGTAATTAATAATGACATGCTTTTATTTGAAATAATAATGTCTTGTGATGCAGGCAGGATGTACTGTAAGAACTGAGTGTCAGGTTCAGTATTTGACTGGGAACAAGCATGAAGTTCTCCAACAAGAAAGAATCAATAGAAAAAGAAGATGGCGGACCATATAGCTTCTGATTTCGTAATCCTATCTGGTAGGAAAAAGTAGCTATAGGTAATTTGCTCATTATTTTGCATGTAAAATTTCTAACAAGCTCCTAACCTATTTCCCACAGCGGGAGTTTTTGGCACAACAGAGACACTTTTTCGATCACAAATGAGAGGATTGAGGCTTTGAAAAGCTCTTGGTTCTGGATTCAGCTGTAATGGGAATACAGTTGCTTATCTTGCTGGAAGCAGTGCACCCTTGTGTGGTTATGGATTGGATAGAAAACAAATGTCAAAGATTTGTTTTCAAGATAGGCCAGGGCCATCAATCTCATCATCCTACACTACTTCATTGGGCTTCACCATCCAGGTTGAAAACTTCTGTGTTTGCGAAACTTAATTTGCTTTTAGTTCCACTCTATGTTTAGTTTATGTTGCACTATGGTGAAGTATCAGACTTGTGGGACCGCAATAATACATTGCACAACATCTCTTGTAACTGGTTTTAGGTTGAGCAGTATGCTCATTTGACTTGAAGCTCACCTTAATTAGTATGTTTTCTTATTGATTGATTTGACTCAAGACGCTACCGGGACATCTTCACAAAACACATTTATGCCAAATAAGATTAGGGGTGGCCACGGTTCAGGAACCGCCGATTCAGGTTCAATGAAATCATGAACCTGAACTAAACTGTCATGGGACGGTTTGGAAGACGGTTCTTGAACCGCCGGTTCCGGTTCCAGCCCCGGTTTAAATTGGTTTAAAGGACGGTTCGAAAAATAACAGTTCAAAACGGTTTGAAAGCGGTTTAGGGGCGGTTTATCAGTGACTTAAAGGAAAAAATTAGAGAAAAATTTTATTGATTTATAATTTAAGTTATATTTGTAAAAATATTTTAATTTTTCTTAGAAATCTTTCAATCAAAATAAAATAAGAAAAATAAGAATAAAAATAACTTATTTTTAAGAAAAATTTAATAAGCAAAAACTTGAACTTATTAAAAAATTAGAGATGAAATTAATTTAAAAAAAATTAGAAAAAGGTGCATGAACTTAATTTTGCCTATGTATCCCTTTAGGATTTAGAGGAATCAAAATTTTCAGTTATAAGTTGAGAGAAGGGGGATTGAGGTGGTTTGGTCATGTGAAGATAGACATAGGAAAACTTCAATTAGACAAGTAGAGCATATTGGGTTGAGGATAGAAAGAAAATAATAGGTAAACCTAAACTAACTTGGAGGAGAATAGTACAATATGACCTAGAAGCATTACACATTTCCGATGATTTAACCCAAAACCGTTTAGAGTGGAGAAAGAGAATCTATATAGCCGACCCTAATAAATTTTTAGGATAAAAGCTTAGTTGAATTGAGTTGAATTGAATATTACTTACCCTTTTTAAAAAAATTATATGATAATTGATAATTAAAAAATATAAAAGAAAAAAAATCAAAATTGAGGGTATTGAAAATTTTATTGAAGATATAAAATAATAACAGAATAATTGAGATAGCATACAAATAATAAAGTAGGGGAATTGTGAAAGTACTGAGAATTAAAAAGAATGTAGAAAATAATTATTTAGAAAATTTGAGAAAAATTGAAAGAGTATTAAGAATTAAAGAGAGTATAGAGAATAATTGTGTAGAGAATTAATGATATATATATATATATATATATATATATATATATATATATATATATATATATATGAATTAGGAGTAGAGTGAAATATTTATTTAATTTTTTTGTATTTAAATCGCCGATTTTTTTTCGGTTCGAAATCGTCTGTTCAATCCGGTTCGGAACCGCCGGTTTACGGTTTCTAAAAATTATGAACCTGAACCAAACCGTAGAATGACGGTTTCGGTCCGGTTCGAAGCCGGTTCCGGTTTTGACCGGTTTCGGTCCGGTTTTGACTGGTTCGGTTCCGGTTCGAAACCGAACCGTGGCCACCCCTAAATAAGATGCACCATAATCATCTATTCATCAGCAGCCTTGCTGGTTTGTTTCACATGGCAAGAAAGGTTGTGGAATTGAGCAAAGTGCTATAAGAATAGTACAGGACTTAATGAACAAATGCATATGAAAATTGAAGCAAGCAGATTCTTTTACTTATACTAGCCTCTCCTTTCTAGCTGTTTTGCCTTTCAGTGCAGAGTGCTGTACTTCCAACGGCTTATCCTTACCTGCTGTTTAAAGGGATTGTGAGTTAGGGATGGCCAACAGGATACAGGTTCTTTCATGGGATTATTGACAAGCTGAAACGTATCATAGGTCTTAAATCAACACAATCAATTGCCCTCAATGCCCTATGGTGAAAGTGATGGGAATATTGTGTTAGACAAAGAGACAGAAAAAATATGCTTTACTCCACCTCATGATCCTTTACTCCCAAAAAAAATTGAAGCCTATCAGAAGCTCACCAAGAAATTGGGGGGAATCCTCTTCATATCTAGGTACAGGAGTACAGCAGTTCATCTTTTAGGTGGATGGAATGCATCACTGGATTCTTCAGCTGGGGTTTGTAACCACAAAGGTCAGGTTTTTGAACCAAAAACTCCTACCTCTGTGTACCCAGGCCTCTATTTGTGATGCTTCTTTAATCCCATGTTCTGTTGGCATAAACCCATGTCTTACTATTGCAACAGTAGCTGAGCATGTAAGTAAGCACCTTGTGCAGGATGTTCTTGACTACAAGAGCAAAAGAGATAGAAATTTTGAAATTTTAACTGTTGAACAAGACCCATGTTTGGATGCTGATAAAAATGTGGATAATGATCACAATGCAACTGTTCTGTTCAAAGAAACCATGAGAGGCTATGTGAAGGTGAAGTGGATTTATGCGTGGTGGACCACAGAACTCCTTACACACAGTATATTTACTATCGTCTTCTTCTTGTAGCTTCCTCTGGTTCAAAGTATGCTAAAGTCTGAAGTAGAATCCTTTTCATAGTACCAAAGAAAAATCCTTGTCATTTTATCTTTAACTCATGGAATCTAATTTGGTGCAGATACATTCTTGAGGGGAAGAAGATGATGAATCCATATCTCTTTGCATTATATGCTTGGAAAGAGACAACAACACTGCATGTAACATTTAAAAAAGTTGCAGTGAACTGTACAAGGGAGACAATGGTGAATTTAAAAGGAGAGCTTCGAGTTTCCTTCTTGGAGCTTCTTAAGAGCTTCTTAAGCCTCAAAGGAGACAGCTCATGAAGGTTCATATATATCCTTCTACAGACTTTTGTGAGAACGTAAGTCTTACAAATACCACGAGGGAGTCGCAAGGGCTTCACACCAAATGATTCTTGCCATAAACCTTATTCAAGCAGCACACTCCATAAAATAAATACAGGTATGGCCAAATTACAGATATTTTTTAAAGCTTGATATTGACAAGAAAAGGTTTACACATTGAAAAGCAATTAAGACAAGCAAGGAAATCAACCTAATGATTTGAACTAATGCATTTGGTGATTTAATTTATCAAGAAGAGGATAAATAGAGTACGAAACTCTTTTATCTTTCATTTCTTCTGCATGAGTACTTGGGTTTTTAATTTTGTCTGCTTTGGGTTCTGCATTTTATCCAGAAGATGGACATTTCATCAGTTGCAGGCAATGGAAATGCTTTCAGAATCCACTGGGGCTTAAAGGAGAGAAACAATTAAATCCTGTCCTCCTTCTCAACGGTCATTCAACTGAAAGTTACCGGCTTCCAACAGAACCACGTGATTTGATCAGAACCTTACTGGAAGAAGTGCATGAAATATGGCTACTGCAACCAAGATTGCACCCGATGAATCCAGTAAACAGCTTTACTATTGAAGATATTGGCAAATATGATATCCCTGCAAGTAAAGAAGATTGCAAATGAATATTACTTAATTAAGATTATTATAGATTCATTATTTTCTGTAAATGCATTTTCCTTAACCTTATTTTCCATATGCAGCAATTAATATGATCCTTGAACTGCATGGTCCGAGCGCAAGGATACATGTAGCCGCACACTGTGTTGGAGGCTTATCCATTCATATAGCTCTCATGGGAGGTCATGTGTCTGCAACCCATATAGCTTATCTGTCTTGTACCAATTCTTCAATGTTCTTCAAGCTTACTACACTAGCTAGATTCAAAATGTGGCTTCCTCTAGTCCCAGTAAGCTCTTAATCGCTGTTCTCTTTCTATGTGGAACTTAAGATTTTTTCTGGAAATAGTTTTAAAAGATCTAACCAAATAACGAGGAATTGTTGTTTATTGCAAAAAAGAAATAAACAATCAACTGCAATAATGGAATTATTGTATGTCTTGGAACAAAGAAGTGCATCCCTTATTCTCAGACCATACAACTACTTTATTCTCGATTGACCCAGTATATGAAGCATCCTACACTTTTAAGGAGGGTTGATGTATGCAGAGGCTGTTTCTGTGGCTATAACCCGTGACATCCAGGTCACAAATGCATATAAGATAGTTTCTAATTATTGCACTTTAGGGGATAACACTGGTTACCAAGCTGACAGAGTTGGATATAAAATGGAAAATTTTCAGGTTGTGGAAATGCATTACAGTAGCACACCTTGACTGAACCAATGCTGTTTTCATTAATTTCTTGGGCAAATGAAGATAAAATAGGGTTCAAAACAACTTGAACTAACATCGGGCTCAGACTGACTTGACTTAATTTGGAGTGCAGGTATCAATGAGTATACTAGGCAAGAAGAAAATCCTGCCTTTGTTGGAAACATCAGACAAGTTCTCGGCACAGGCTCTTGAAATTCATTGCCTGTTGCATACCAAGATGCGAGAGATGCACCTGCAAGGAATGTAAGATCTTTTCTGGAATATTTGGGAGTACATTCAGGCATGAAAACGTGAGCCCTACCTTGCATCAATGTTTGAATGAATATTGCTCAACAAAGCTCCCCATGGGAGCATTTCCTCATCTTGGAAGAATCTGCAACTCTGGATTTATTGTGGACAAGAATGGTAACAACTCATATTTAATCCATCCAGAAAGGATGGCAGTATCTATGCTATATATTTCAGGTGGACGGACTCTCCTCGTGACTCCAGAGACTTCATTTCTAGCTAACAAGTACATGAAGCTGCACCAACCCAATTTTAGACATGAAAGGGTAGTTGTAGAGGGGTTTGGACATTCAGATTTATTAATTGGAGAGAAATCTTATGAAAAGGTTTGTCCACACATCTTGTCTCATATAAGAATAGCTGAACAAGAAGGAAAAGGTGTGATGAGCTCTGAGAGAAAAAAAAAATACAGTAAAGAGGCATTATATTGGGGTAATGATCCTTATGAAGATTGCATAGGATTTAGAAGTTGGCTCTCTCCTATGGCTATGGCAATTGTTTCGTTGGTCTTGTTTTTGCTGCTGTTATTTTCTTTATTGATGTGATTTTTTACAAACTTTGTATTTCAAATTTGCAGTATTTTCGTTCTAGGAATGGAAACAACTCTCTAAAAATTACATATTGGAAGAAAGAAATGGATTTCCATACAGCGATTTCGAAAATTTTCAATTCCTTTGCCATATATACAAACAAAATTTTATAGTTATAAAGTGAAATACAAACAGAGGGTTTATATATAAATCCATTACCATTACTCAGTCATATTGGAATTGTCTTTATTAAAATCGCCTTCCTGTCTGTAAAATCTCAAATTCAAATAAAAAAAGAGCCAATTAAAGAAAAAAAATACACCATTATCATTGCTAAAGTAAACTCCATTTTTCTGAGTCATTGTGCAGATATGATCTTTTTCAGAAATTGTGGGAAAGGTGGAGGTTTTCATCATAGAAGGAAAGGCAGAGACTAGTTGGTAGGCTTATCTCATGGGAGAAAAAAAATCACCACTTGGGATGAGATGGAAAATTTTCCCTGTGATCTACTGGAAGAGAATATCAAGAATGAAGCATCTAAATAAACGACATGTCTTTTACAAGACAACAATTAGGCTTCAATATGTTTGATTCAATTTTATAATAAAATTTATTTTATTTACTAGATAAAATTTATTTATAAATAAATTTAAATTTATTTTATTTATATTTAGAATAAATAAATAAAATAAAATAATTTATAAAAATAATAATTTTATCACTTAAAATATATATAATTTTAATAAAATTTAATTTAAATATAATTAATTTTATTAAAAATTACAAATAAATTTTTATTAAATTAAATATTAAAATTTTAAATTTATAAATTAATTTCACAAAAATTTTATGTAATTCGTTTATACAATATGTTATCGTGTAAATTGAAGTTAACGGACTGTGTGCGAAATTTAGCCGTAACAGTGGCATGGCAATTTGGCGTGTTCAAGCTTGAACTGAAACACTTGGCACTTTGCAGGAGCCATGCTTATGTGTTAATAGATGCTCTCTTCTGTTTCTCCAGATTCCTCTCAACCTTTTCCTTATCTTTTTCACAGCAATAAATGAACACCTCTCTCTCTCTCTCTCTCTCTCTCTCTGAATGAGCTAACACTACAATCTACAATGGCTGCTTTCTCTCTCTTCTCTAACCATCATCTTCTTCCTCCATTCCCAATTTCCTCTTCTAAATCTAAACCCCATGCATATCCTAATCGCTTCCTCTTATTACCCAACCGCTCCTCGTCTCTATTTCGCATCCTCTGCTCTTCTCCGATCAACTCCTCCGATTCTGTTCCCTCTGGCGATAGCTTCTACAGGTTCCTACTTATTTATTAATTTCTCTTAGTTTGAGCAACAATGCAAATTAAATTTGAATTCTCATGCCAGCGTCATGAATTTTTTTACCGTATCTTGTTCAGCAATTTTTGCATCATAGAAGGGCCCGAGACTGTTCAGGATTTTGTTCAGATGCAGCTGCAGGAAATTCAAGATAACATAAGGAGTAGGCGCAATAAGATCTTTCTTCTCATGGAAGAGGTTTCTATTTCTTTTAAATGCTTTTCATTTCCGATGGAAATTTATTTGTATAATTCGTTGTATAAATTCTGTGCTTTCAATGGTGTTAGGTGAGGAGACTTCGGGTACAGCAACGGATAAAGAGTGTGAAAGTTATCGATGAAAACGTTAAAGAAGAAGAACGAGAAGAGGCAGATGAAATGCCTGATATCCCATCATCAATCCCTTTTCTTCCTCGTGTGGTGAGTTTTAAACTTCTGTGTATTCACACCTGTTATATTGATATCTACCCATTCTGATGGCACACATGGACATTGACTTCTGTACCTTGCAAGTTCTGTAAAGAAAAGTGTTTTTGCTTGTAAAGGAAATTCTATGTTCTCATTTCGAATATTTCGCTTAGTTACTCTTTTTAGGATGATATTATTAAATCAAAATGGTATTTTTGTTTTGACTAATCATGCGTAATTCACTTTTGAAGTAGACATCGAAGACATTGAAGCAGCTTTACCTTACAAGTTTATCTTTTGTATCGGGGATTATCGTATTTGGGGGACTAATTGCTCCTACAGTAAGTTATTTCTCAGTTCATTTCATCATGCTATTTGAGGATATATGGATATTTGCAGCCAACTAGTTGTTCGCCTATATATTTATTTAGTTTCAGGATAACTGTTTTGCACCATGTATAGCTTATATATGGAGTCATTTTACTCAAGTCTACATCAATGAAGGCATTTTCCCCTTCACATCAGTTTTTTTCCCCCTTTGGTAAATATTGAAAATCAAGTTTTTATTTTTAAGATGGCTGGTATGATTGAATCTGGTTTGAAGGGCTGAAGTGTGATTGTGATACATATGGTGAGAAATGTAAGACGGAGATGGGAATGAGATAACTGTGCTGTAAATAATCATATTTATATGGTGTATAGCCCTGCAGTTGATACGTATCAACTCTGTTTGTGGGTTTTAAGGCTCATAATATGATTTAGAAGTCTTCTTATGAATTTGTTATGATGTCCTATTTGGGTCACCTATTCCTTAGCCATTTGTGGCACTTCTAGTGCAACTCATACTTTCTGTTTAACATGATCAAAGAAAGCCTTTATTATATGCCAGTTAATTCCGATAGGGATTGATTTTGTTTATCCTACTAGATTATATAAGGAATAATCTTTCTAATTGGATAGTGTCGCCTTCTTTATATGATAGGTTAAGATTGTAGCTGCAGAAATTGTTTGGACTCACAAATTCTTACCTCTGTGGGTCAGAACTTATTCTTTGTACTTTAAGTACAAACAAATTTTGAAGAGTTCATTTATGATAATAGAGTCTTTTGATACACTGAACAATCTTAAAATTTCATGTGCTTTATCTCTAAAATTATGTTAGAAATTAAAAAAGCTTCCCAAAATTGGGGATGGACACTTGATCAATTGGCAAGAGAAGGAAAATTATATAAACAAGAAATTGACATTAATAAATTGTGGTATAGTTTGGGTGTCTTTGACCAGTGTGCCAAGTAATAAAAAATTGATGGTCAAATGATGAGGCATAGGTGGGGGAGAATGTGGAGAGAATGAGAGCAGCTGTTGCTTTATCACAGAAGGGGCTAGTCCATCTGGAACAAAGAATTCTTTTCCTTCTTTTCTTCTTATTAACTCCTAATGCCCTATAAATTGGATACATGATTTCTCTGATATGCAAAGTATAATCCATATTTTATACTCATTGGAATTCAATCTTGATTTATAGAGCTGAACTCTTTGTCTCCTTGGAATTGTCATACATGTTGAATTGTTTTTTCATTGGCAGCTGGAACTAAAATTAGGTCTTGGTGGCACCTCATATGAGGATTTTATACGTAGCATGCATTTGCCGATGCAGCTGAGGTAGCATTTCCCCCAACTTAAAATTTAGACCTCAGGCAAACCAAATCTTTTGCGCTATTCTGCTACATATTTGCTTCGACTAAAGCCTTGAATTAGACTTGTAACTCATTGATTTCTTAATTCAGTCAGGTGGATCCCATTGTGGCTTCCTTTTCAGGTGGGGCAGTAGGTGTCATTTCAGCCTTGATGCTGATTGAAGCCAATAATGTCGAGCAACAAGAGAAGAAAAGATGCAAATATTGCCATGGAACGGGTATTTTCCATTAGTTGTGTGGATATCTTTTTGTCCATCAAAAGAACTTGAATTACTTGTGCTGCATTTGATACTGCTTTCGTTTTTCCTTTTTTTATATCCCCTCTCTGGTTGTTGCTAGTTTATGCGTTAGGAGTAAATGCGAAAATTGCAATAATGATGCTACCAGATCAGAATTTTATCCATTTTAGGCTTGAATCATATATGCTGAAATATTTTACGAATTCAATGTGGTTGATTTGCCGAAGCCATTTCATTAATGCAATTCAATTGGCTTGCTTTTTTGTTACTTCTATCAATGCTGAAAACATTATAGAATCATTAAGATATTGTGATATTGTGGAACTTATGCTTCCGGATTGCACAATACAATCAGTATCATGATATGATATTTTAGCATGCTTATATATTTTCCTTTTTCCCTTGCAATCACAATGGGTTTCAATGAAGAAATGCTCATTTTGTTTTCCTTCCCCTGTCTGAAGTTATAACAATACTTTGATCTGATTTTATATGTAGGATACTTGGCCTGTGCCCGATGTTCATCAAGTGGTGTGTGCTTGGGCATTGATCCCGTCTCACTATCCAGTGCTTCCAATCGCCCCTTGCAAGCACCAAAAACTCAAAGGTGTGCAAACTGTTCTGGTGCTGGAAAGGTAAAAGAAAATATGAAAAAAAAAAGCACCATCTAATTCTTCCTGAAATATGAAGTGGAAATTTTCAAGTTCTATTGGTGCATTTGTTCAAAATTCAAACTTTTTCTAAGTTGTAGCAATATGGTGTTAAATGGTCTGCTAGCTAGATTTGTTGGATCACTCCCATGTTAGTTATAGAAGTTCGGTTCCAATGCAAATTATGTTTGTGGCTCAGTGATTCTTTGGTTTTATGGTTTTTAAGGTAGTTGTGGTTTATCTATTCTAGCTCAAAAAGGAAATTATGATGTTGATGTTGGCTGCATTTGCATAGAGACTAATCCAACCATGATGAGTACATGTTACTGATTTCTTGTGTTTGCACATATAATGTTTGCAGCATATCATTTGTGATATCTACTTTCTACAGTTGACATGATCTGTTACTGTTCCACTTCTAATCTCCAGCATGGCAATACATAGAAGAAAGCTAATCATTCTTTATTCTTACCTTACAATGTCTAATACTCTGTCATTGTTAAATTAGGTAATGTGCCCTACATGCCTGTGCACTGGGATGTTGATGGCAAGTGAACATGACCCACGAATTGATCCATTTGACTAGGGAGGATTGAGGAACACTCACTTTGGGAATGTAACTTTCTAGTATGTGGTTAACGTTTATTTGGCTCAAAATTTAGGAACAATCTCGTCTGTCTCCGAACCCCTGAAAGTAGAAGTTGTAAGAAAGGAACAGGTATATATGCACTGGTTAAGAAAGGTATCAACAGAGTGTCTATAAGCATGCAAACCAGCATGGTGGAAGCTAAATGTCTGGCTTGGAGAATCCTGTTGTGCACTCATCCCTGCGAAGAACAGGCAATTTACAGAATGTGCGATTACCTTGTGAAATTATTGTCTGAAGTAGTGGATTTGCTGGGTTTTGTTTCATGTGATGTAATTGGGATCCGCTATTGTGAGAGAAATAGAAATTTGTTTGGTGCATTGCTCTCGCATTTTTGGCAACTGATGCACATTTGATGTGTTTTGGCAATTTTTTTTTTTATCCATTTTTAGTTAATTATAGATTTTTTCTTTTTTTAAATTCAAAATGCTTAAAAGGTTCTCCTTTGAAAATTAAAAGCCCAGCACTAACTTTGAGTTCCAAACTCCACCAACATTGTCACATACGCTGTAACTAAACATATTTCATCCACTCTTTTGCTTTTGCATTAAGGAATCAATCTGATAAATACAACTTTGTGTATATCATAAATGTTTATATTTCATGTGAGATTCTGTAAGATTTTGATTCTCAATCAAATTCAATTATAAATAAATAAATAAATAATAAATGCTTATATTCCTGCAGCAATTTGTAGTTGCTGGTTTTGCAAAGATTAAAATTTTGCTTCCTGATGCGAGGTCAGCTCCAATGGTGAAAGTCTGAATGGTTTTGAACTCCTTAAGTCGCTTCCTCCCCAGGCGTCAGAGTTCAGGCTTCCTTTACTAGGCCTCATGGCTTCAAATGCTTAGCAAGCAATAGGTAGTTTCCATTATCTTGAAGATTGTCGAAGCTTTAGGGACATTGATAGAGTGGAATGTACGAGGAATTATTAGGTCAAGGAATTAGAGCATCTTGACAATTACAACCTTCACTGCTATGGCATCTGGCTTGACTTGCTTGGAACTGTGTAAGGTCCTAGGAGGAGGACACAAACTGGAGGACTTGTTATACTCATATTTTATAGGCATTTAGGGTATATTTTCATCCATTTTATAAAAACTCAATTATTAGATAGATTGGATTAAAAACTGGTTAATAAGAGTGTAAAAATCTCAACTCTGAAATTATATTTTAATTAATTTATTTATCTTTAAATAAATTAATTTTAATTAGTCATTCTTGTAATTTCTTTACTTTTTATTATTCTTTCATTTATTTACATAGTTTAAATAATCAAAATAACCATAGTGTGGTAATTAACACAATTCTCGCGGAAATAATACTATACTCATTACGTTTACAATAACATGTCTACTCCCTTTGTTATGTGTTCGCTATGGCCAAATTAGTTCCACTAAATTTGAAATTCAAAATGAAATGGGCATTCAAACATTGCATGGGAACTGAGTTTAGAATCCTTCTGTTCTTTGATTTAATTTGCAGCTTTTTTAATCTCTAATTCTGAAAATTCTTGATGCTTTCTTATACCATTAATTGTTGGAATTGTATTTGAAATTCTGTTCCAATTATTGGAAAATTGAAATTGATTTATTAAAATTTTGCAACTTTCAATTTAAATGGAGGAGACAAAAATGGGGGGAGGGATAACAAGAGACAAAAATGAAGAGAGAGGGAGAGAGAAAAATAAAAGTAAAAATTAGTTATAACTGAAAAATCGAATTGAAATATTTTAATTTGATTTTTAATTAATATTTTTTTAAAAAAATTTGTTTTTCAGTTCTATTACTTTTTTTAAATAAAATAAAAACTGAAATGATTGATTTTTTAATTTGTGATTATTTTATTTTATGAGTTTTTATTTTGTGTAATATATAATTTATTTGTTTGTTTTGCAACGGTAGTTATTTTAATAATTGTCAATTATTATAAGATTTATTTGATAATATTAGTAATTTTAATAGTTATTAACAGTTATATATTAACTTATAGTGATTAGTTGTTTATATAGTAATTTAAAGTAAAAATATTTAATAAAAATAATAGTTGAATTAACGGTTGAATATAAAAATATTGATAACATCTTTTTATCACAGTTAAAACACTTCTTCAACATCTAAAAGTTCAGGAGAAGTAAACGTTTTATTAATTATTCTCTCAACCTCTAAATATTAATATAAATACTATACCCCCGAACAATATAAATAAAACAAGTAGTATTAAACCTTAGCTCAAAAGTAGTTGTTGAATATGGCCTCAATAGCTATTAGTTGATTTATTAGCCGTTAACTATTACATATTAATTAACTATTAGCTATTGACTATTAATTATCGGTAGTTAATTGTTTGTGTATTGATTTAAAGTATAAATATTCAGTAAAAATAGTTATTCGACTAGTTATTAAATGAAAAAATAATGGTATTATATTTTTTACCCTAATTAAAATATTAAATACTTATGCTCGTCAAATAATATAAATAAGACAGAAAGTATTTTGATATTAGTAAAAAAAAATTAATTACTTTTTTAAAAGTTATTACCAAATAGAGTGCATATAGTTTATAATAAGTCCAAAGAAGAAAAACATATAAATTAAAAAATTTAATAAAATATATCCAAAGATTATTATAAAAATACATGAAGTAAATTGGTAATTCTCCCTATTTTTGAATAATAAGAATTAAAGTGTGGGTTTTAGTAAATCTCAGGAATCTTTTTCCTTTAAAATGCTAAAATTCGACGTCGTTCAATTAGCGGTCAGGAGCCTCAAAGGGCAGGGTAGTCCGTCGCCAATTGTCAACTCGACATGGCAACTCTCAAGAGCAAAACGGGTTTGAACCTCCTGAATCGCTGCCTCCTCTGGCGGAGTCCAGGCTTCAGTTACTCAACCACACGGACGCTTGAAACCCTAGCTTTCGAAGAGCTCCGATCTTCCCCGGACAAGCCTTACACTTCAACGGCTTTTATTCTCCACGGTCTCTTAGGATCTGGCCGCAACTGGCGTTCCTTCTCTCGAAATCTCGCTTCCTCACTCTCCAATTCGTCTTCTTCTGGTACCCCTCAATCATTTTATCTCTTAAGTTAAGCGCATTTTTCGCTTGATTGCTTATGCCTTTGTAAATGCATATAGAGTGGAGGATGGTGCTCGTGGATTTGAGGAACCACGGGAAATCTGCCAATATTGAAGGTCTGGACCCTCCCCATGACATGTTCAATGCGGCGAAAGATTTGGCTAATTTGGTTAAATCTCATGGTTGGGCTTGGCCTGATGTTGTTATTGGTCACTCCATGGGAGGCAAGGTTGCTCTCCAGTTCGCGCAGAGTTGTTCTCGTGGTGATTATGGGGAATCTGTTGCATTGCCGAAGCAGGTATCTTCATTTAGTTTCGTATCAAATCCTAAAGATAAATGAAGAATCCAATTCCATGTGGTTGTTGAGTGTTAGTTCTAATGTGTTGATTTATCATTGCTGCTTTGCTTGATGATACCATTCGTTATTTGATTCATTTCTGCTCTGCCACTACAACTTTAAAGGAAGTGAAAGGAATAGGTTAATGTTAGATGGAATAGCCATTTTGGGTTAAGTCATAAGTGTATCAGAGGCTGCAACTTGAAACTTTGAGTTCACTTTCCTATATAGACAATCTCCTTCCAAGCATGGTCCTTGGTGAAACGGAGAAATAACTGGCTATTTCAAACCAAAGGGGGCACGGATAAGCCCAATTATAAGTTATAACTGCTTAAAATAGCAAAATTTTGAATGCATAACTTTCTAATACATTCAAATCCATGGCAAGATAGTGTTTTTCCACCCTCCATATAGTAGCATGATGACATGATGTTGAGAGATCATGCATGATGGCATCTACTTTGCTTTGGGAAGTTGTTTTATTTCCTACTGTTTTGTGATGCTCTTATTGCTTATAAATGTTGCTTATTTCTTTAACCTTTTGCACCCAGAATCCTGAAATATCATTGCTTTTATTTAGGCATTTTGCATAAAACATCATTTGGACTTGAAAACTTCATGCTACAGTTTTGTAGAGAGTCCTATTTTATAAAGTGGAGCTGAAATAGCAAGCTTGGTTATAGGTGGCTTGTGGGTCTAGCTATTCTTTTTATTTGTAATAACAAGAGGATCATGCTTATCCTGTAGTTAAACATCCTATGCTTTTTGGACATGATAATGGATGCTTTATATGCACAAAAGAAAATTTCTGTGCTTTCATATTTTATTTTCTGATGCAGAACAGCTGTGGGTTTTGGATTCTGTCCCTGGAGACGTTAGCTCTGAAAACAGTGATGGAGAAGTGGAGAAAGTCTTGAAGACATTGCAGAGTTTACCTGCATCCCTTCCTTCACGAAAGTAGGTCTTCTCTCCTTGTAGTAATGTGTTATATTTTTCAGCTTTACTTGCATGGCTATTGTACTTGCTTTTATTGCCCAGTTAAAGAGGTCCTGATGCAGTTGTCATTATAGCTTTTTTGGTAATCGCATTTGTAATTGACTTCTCAAATAATTTTCTCATATATTAGTTTTTTTTTTTAATGTTCTCATATATTAGTTGTTAGAAACATGGTGGAATGTAATTTCCGTACATTAACATGAATATGGAGGAGAGAATTCATGCTGCACTCACCGCCTTAAGATTCTGGTACAAACCATCTCTATAATTTGTTGAACTTCCCAATTTTCCATGTAGCCAATAGTTAATGCTTACCTTTTTCATCTAAAATGATTCAAACCATATTGCAAGCACAGAATTCGGGGCATCAAAATTTCAAAAAGGTTTGAGGTTAGGTTTCAGTTACTCAGACTGTGGAAATGAATTTAAATAATTTATTTAACTTTTTCCTGTTTCACCTTGTATTGATCATAGAGGTTGTTAATCAACACAATTTCAATAAAATAGTGGTAGGTGACAGGAAGAGCAATTACAAGTGCCTGGAGGGTTCTTCTGTCATCTGCTGTGGTTTATTGACCTCGACACAATTTAGACTTGATCACCTTTTTACTTTGAAAATTGATTTTGTTTTGGATGTTTCTGATTTCAGGTGGCTTGTGAATCACATGATTGAACTCGGGTTCTCCAAGTCATTATCTGAATGGATTGGTAGCAATCTTAAGAAATCTGGAGAACAGGAGACTTGGTCTTTTAATCTTGAAGGTGCCATCCAGATGTTCAATTCTTACAGGTCAGTCTCTCTTCCTAGTGAATCAACTTCTTTAGATGACCTCCTTTGCAGAATAAATAATGGCAATAATGATGCTTTAAGTTTTGTTTTATGCTTTTTACTTCCCTTCCCCTACCCTTGTACATTTTCCCCTTTTTAGTTTAAAGAATGGATGTTAAATTCTGTAGGGAGACATCATATTGGTCTCTGCTGGAGCACCCACCGAAAGGAATGGAGATGGGTATCGTGATCGCAGAAAAGAGCGACCGGTGGGAGCCTGATGTAATTCAGCGACTCGAAAGTCTTTACAATCAGAAAGAAAACGGATCTGAGGGTAAGGTTGCCGTTCATGTTCTTCCAAACTCTGGGCACTGGGTTCATGTGGACAATCCAAAGGGTCTTCTTGAGATTGTGGCGCCTAAGATCGCTTCTCTTCCAGCGTAAGTGCATAGTCGTAGCTTTTGTTTTAAGGGATTCATTATGAAAGGAGTATTATGATTATGGTCTTTATCCCCTATTGTAATAAAATACAATGACAATGTTGATTAATTGACACATATCATGATTCATGAATAATCTATTTTTTTGGTAAATCTCTGTTGCTTATTCTTCTATGACAAGTTTCGTTTAAAAGGACTGAATCTAGTGTGACAAAATGAAAATACAACAGAATGAATGTGCTAAATCTGGTGGAATGGAAGTATGATCAAGATCGAATACATTTAAAATGAATTCCATTATATGATATGACATAATTTAAATTAAAAAATTCAATTGAATCTGATATGATTCATGTTTGCTATAATTTTAAAATTAAAATTTATTTGTCCTTATTTTTTAAACTACATTCAAAAATAAAATTAAAAAATTATAATTTTTTATATAATTTAAAAAAATTATATTAATAAATTTACAACAATTAATAAAATATAAACTAACTAATAATATAGTAATAAATATAACAATAATTTATATGTCTCATAATATAGGAGATTTATGTAATAATATAAATAATATCATTACTAAGTATATAATAAGTTTAAATATTAAAAAATTAAGAAAAATAAAAAATATCTTATATACTTATCAAACATGTTAATGATAAATAGATAAAAAGTTAGTTTGTGGTTTCTATATTTTCCTTTAGTCGATAGAGTTTAATTGAGAGAGTTTTTTTTTTTTTTTAATATGAGCATTTTAGTCTAAAAAAATGTTATGTAAATTATATGAAATTCATTTTAAATTCAATCAATTTTAATAGAAATTAATCAATTTTTAGAATTAAATTTTTCTTAAATAAAATACCTAAAATATAAAATTCAATTGAATTTTATAAAATTTTATATTTTAAAATTAAATTAAATAAATTTTAAAATAAATATTTATATTAAAATTGATGCATTTTGATCAATTATTAAACTTATTGACCCAGCCCTAATCAAGGAGATCTTGGCCCTTGTAAGTGCTAATTAAATTATTCTATCAACTACCCCGGAAAATTGAAGAATTTATTTATTTGGATGGGCTCGTTAGTAGGGTCTGTGACAGGGCAGGCATCTGCTGGTGCTTAGGGTACCCTGTTTGGGAAGCTGGACTTTTTGGTTCTTTTCTATTGCCATTTTGATCAAATCGATTTACTTTTTATAAGCCAATGGACGACGATGGAATAGGAATCCTACCGGAGCAGCAGCGATTGATCTTCGCTGGGAAGCAGCTTGATGATGGCTGAACTTCGGCTGATTACAATATCCAGAAAGGTTTTTATCTCATTCAATTATTAGCCTTGGTATTTGCTTGATTTGTGAAATCCGCCTTTTCTGAAGAGGAAAAAAGAGAATAATTTCGTATGCTGATAAAAGTGGATTATTTGTTTACAGTTGTGCAGCAGAATGACCCTTCATCTTTTGTCGAGACGTAGCGCTTAGGGAATGAATTAGAGAGCCTTCTCTCGTGGCTCTGGCTAGCAAATACAATCAAGACCAGATGATCGGCCACAAGTATGCCCTTTTTCTTTGGTTTTTAGTTTCAATATTTTATTTGGATGATACTGCATTTTTTACTTTTCTGTTCGTCGTGAAATTTGTGAAATGAAGATATTGGTAAGTAGATCATCATTTATTCATTTAGCAAGCTTTTGGGTTCAGAATTTTGGAAACTTGTTTTAGATCATTTGCCATTTTTACAACTTGAAGGGACTTATATAGCTTCTTTGCGTTTAAATTTGCACAAGAGGTTATAAAAGCTCCCAATATTGATTTCCATTCATCTTTGTCAGCTGAGATTGTTTACATTCAGTTGATATTAATGGGTGGTAAATTATCTTGACCGAGTGTGTTTATATTCAATATTTTTCTTCTGCACAAATCCATTGTTCACAGATAATGGCATAACTGTTGTTTTCCACCTTTCTTGACCAAACTAATAAAGGGATTGAAACAAGGTCTCGACTTTGTGTGCGATAAAATGACAATGCATTTGCGTTACCAATGTACCCATTTTGAATAACTGATTTAAGCTGAGAGTGTGAATCATATGTGCTTATGATGGTACATCTTTTCAGCCTTTTGTACCTTTCTTCCATCATTGTTCTTGTTTTCTTCTCCTTTTCCCCTCATTTTTGGTGTACATATGTGTTCCAATGGTTTGCTGATGGGACTACTAGTTGAACCCTTTTTTTTACTGTTGCCAGTGCAACAGAGGGCATCCTAGTGCAACATTGAGTTCTATTCTCATCTGTAGTGACTACGCATTTTCTGGCAGTTGATTGTCATGGATGTTAATCTTTTTGTCTTTTCATATAAATATGCATGCCTGTTGATATTGCTGCTATTGTGTGTGTGTGTGTGTGTGTGTGTGTAAAATTATAGATGTGTATTAGGATTACTTAAGACTGTTGTTGATGGGATCACATATTTGATGCCAGTTATATCTGTCCCATGCTTAAGTATTATTGTGTTTTCTCAATGTTAGTTAGCATGTTAGCACCTGTAGTTTATTCTTTGCCTGGTTCATCACTATTTGCAGCATTGGTTACTTGACCATATAATATGTTATTTATTACAAAATTATTGAGCGCACCCTGTGCTATGCACCTTTACTCATATTATAAATAATGGCAATTGAATCATAGCAGTTAATTCTTAACTGACATAACTTCTTAATTTTTGGTTTCAAGGTCTTATGCTCCTCTGCATCCAGGGCCAGTAAACTGTTGCGAGGAGAAATGTGGTTGTAGCAATCGTATTCTTTTTGTTTTGAATTGAACAAATGAATATTGTTTTGGGTATCCATTACTCAGGCATGTTTAACTTCTATCAATTTGGCTCTGCTATTATGTTGCATTGAAACTAGATTCAAACAACTGAACCCTTTGTTTTCTTCTTTGCAGTTTGAGGCCTTAGGAGAAGATCAAGTAAACTCTCGTGTCAGATTCGATTTATCTTGGCACTTTGATAAACTTTTTGTTGAATGCTGTGAAGTTAGCAGGCTACTAATTTTTGAAATTGTGATACCTTTTAATCACAATAAACTTTTTGATTATTGTGGGAAGTGTTTTATTGATTTTTTTTTGGAAAAAAAAAAAATAGGGCTAGTTGATGTTTCTGATTTATCTCAACTCCATGAAAAGAGACATGCTACTAAACCCAAGGTGGCATTAGATGAAACGAATCATTATACAATAAATGCTAGTGGAAGGAGTTAAACCAAGATGGAATAAAACTATTTCACCAAGTTAGCATGTATTATTAATAAGATGAATTTTAATTCTATATTATATATATCTTACGCTTCCAGTACTTGAAAAGTTAAAAAAAAAAACTTTTAAAATATTATTTTAAATATAATTAAAAAATAAATTAAACAAAAATATTTAATTATTTTAAAATTTTTATAATGAAAATATATTAAAATTTATTTAAAATCAAATTTAACTGCTCTTATGAATATAATAAAAAAATTATTTTTCTTAACAATTCTAATAATAATATGAAACAGATTATCTATATACTTTTTCAGTGTTTTTATTTTTAATTTTTTTTTAAGTAATAGCACACATGGAAGCAAATAAAAGAAAAATTGGGCTTTAAATGGGTTTCACACATTTTCATCAAAACCCTAGACGGCCCAAAATAGGGACCATCAGTTATCGACATCTTTGAAAACCCTAGCTCTTAGGACCCGGACTATAAAAGCTTAAAGATACGTGCGGCTACCTCCTGTCTTTGCCATTGAGAGAGAGCGACAGAGGAGAGCCAAGATGCAGATTTTCGTGAAAACCCTAACTGGGAAGACCATAACTCTCGAGGTAGAGAGCAGTGATACCATCGATAATGTCAAGGCCAAGATCCAGGACAAGGAAGGTATTACCCTTTTTTTGTTTTTCCATTTTTACTTAATGGATTTTCCTTTCCCTTTCTGTTTGTTTTCTAATATGGGAATTGATGAGTTGAATAGGAATCCCACCGGACCAGCAGCGATTGATCTTCGCGGGGAAGCAGCTTGAAGATGGCCGAACCTTGGCTGATTACAATATCCAGAAAGGTGGGTCTCTTTCTTTTTAATCAATAAATATGTTAGATTTATTTTTCTAAATAATTGTTTAGTTGAAGTTGTTTCGTTTTGTTTGCTTTTGTGCAGAATCAACCCTACATCTTGTGCTGAGGCTTAGGGGAGGAATTATAGAGCCTTCTCTTATGGCTTTGGCTCGCAAATACAATCAAGACAAGATGATCTGCCGCAAGTATGCCTGTTTCTCCTCTTGTTTACTTTGGATCTTATTGGAAATTCTTTTATTAGTTTGTTAAACCTGCATATAGTATAAGTGATTAGTTTATATGTTTTATTTTCATGATATTTCGCAAGAGTTGGGTGTCGGAATTTAGGAAGCTTGTTTCAGATCATGTACCGTTTCTTTAGCCTTGGGGAACTTACTTAGCTTCTTTGCTCTTAAATGTGCACAAGAGGTCATACATGTTCCCGATATTAATTTCCATTCTTCAACTTTGTCAGCTTGAATTTTTCCATTCAGTTGATTTTCATGGCTGGTACATTTTCTTTCCTGCATTTGTTTGAATGAAATATTTTTCTTCTTGACAATCTATTGTTCATATATGATGGAATTGTTTTCATTTCCCCTTTTCTTCTTGTCTATGTGATTTGTCAAGAGAACAAATTTATGTGGATTGAGACCAGATCTTGAGTTTAATTATCACCAAAGGACTGTTTACTTTCAAAGCTGAACCATTTTTCGTATCGAGCTGTGAAAAGAAAAAAGAATGAGTACTTTACATCCTGTAATTAGAGACTTAAGTCAAGAGTGTGAGGGGTTCTGTGCTCAGGATGATGGTATATAACTCTTAATAGTACCTTTCTTCATCCTTATTTTTCCTGCTTCCGTCAACACTTTTTGTTGTGTTTTTTTTGTTGGTGGGACTCCTAGTTGAACGGTCTTTTTCTCAGTAGTGCAACGGAGGGCATCCTAGTCCCAAGATTGATTTCCATTCTCATCTTTATTGATTGGGCTTTGCTTACTGTTAATTTTACTGGACAGTATATATTAAATGTAAATGTGCATGCGAGTTAAGATTTCAGTCATAACTTATGAAAATGTTCTTGGCTTTGGTTGCTTATTCTCTGACTAGTTCATTTTCTGTGGCATTGGTTGCTATAATACCATATGATGTGCTGATCACAACCAGAAATACTGTATTTTAGGGCATATTTTAATTAGTGGGCATTTAACTACAGCATTCAATTAATCATTAGCTCTTTTTCATATTTGGTGTCTAGATGTTATGCTCGACTGCATCCAAGGGCTGTTAACTGCCGGAAGAAGAAATGTGGTCATAGCAATCAGGTTCTTGTTCTTCTTTAATTCGACAATTATGATTGTTACTTGGCAGTTTTCTATGTTGCATTGAACCTCCTTCAGAAGACGTGAATCTTATGTTTTTCTTTTTCGCAGTTGAGGCCCAAGAAGAAGATCAAGTAAACTCTGATGCAGAGTAGTGCTTTTATGGCGTTTAAAGATTTGAGTGTTAGATTTTTTATTTTATCCTGCATGTTAGGTTTGGATTTAGCAAAAGCCACTGTGGTTAAATTTTATCGAATCCTGTTATCGATCAGATATTTTATTTTTGAAATTGCTATATGACATTTTGTTTTTGTAGCAACTATCCACTAGTCAAGCATTATTCCTTTGTTTGATGAATGGAATATCTCTCTGCTTCAATTGGGATGAAAATTTCCATATAAAGTTGAAGTGAAAAGAAAAAGAATCGTTCAGTTCTAGAAGTAGAAGGGATGTAACCCTACACTAGAAAATTGTGTATCGATGGTGATGACTTGCAACTTTGAGCTTTATTGCTTCTTTGATCTTTGACACTTCAGATTATAACAATAAAAAGCCCAAACTGGATCATAATTTGCAGGAATCGACTGGTTGGGAGCTGAGTTTCATTAATGGTGCCATTAAAATTGGCCTTTATTTAACATCTTTAGGCTCGCCTATTGTAGCTAATATTTTTACGAATACCACAATACGGGTGAATATTGTATTCTGAGTTTGTGGACGAGGGACTTGCTATCAATTCCCTTGTTCTGAAAGTTGTAAGGAGTTCTTGTAGAGTGAATTCTTTGAAAAGAGGTGGTTTTTCCCTCGACAGAAGCTCAGGCAGAGACTAAACTGTTTCTTTCCATTTTCCCACGTTGAAAAACATGACAATTGAGATTCTTGGTTCCTTGGAAGTGCTGGCCAAAACTCGACGTTCCACGCTCTTGTACTCATCGTTTGAAATTATCTGCAAATGTGAAAGGAGGAAAAAAAAAAGTGAATAAATGTAGATACTTGCCGATAATTAAATATATGTTTAATTATTAAAGTTAATAATAATAATAATAATTTTTTCCCCTTTTCCCTATTCTCTTCCTCTCTTCAGTGCTCTTTTCCCTCTGCTCCAAAATTGTTCCTCTCCTGTTATCTCTCTATCTTTATGATCAGACAAGAAGCCACTAATTATCTCATATAAGAAATAGAGGGAGCAATTATGTGTAGTGAATTAGCAAAAGCTGTGCGTGCTTGATATTCAGCAATTAATTAATTAATTAGTTGATGGATGAAATAACGTGATCTTCACCTGACAAAAATCACCAATGTTTATGGTCAATGCTCCATGAAGGGGCTGAACATCCACCCACTCCTCTCCATGCTTCACTTGAACCTGATTCTGCATCAACACAGTTATAACTCCAGGATCGGTGTGAGACCTTATTCCCATCGTCAGATCCGGCTGTGGGCAGAACGGATAATAATGCCCCACGAAAACCCTACCTTCCGAAAATGCCAACTCCTTAAACTTTCCACTCTCCAACCCTAACCCTTCACTCAACACCTCCATCAAAGCCTCAGCAAATCCGGTAGCACACAAATCCCATTCGACCACCTCTCTCCTACATATCTCCGGTATATCCTCCACCTCCGCCGCCTTTATTCCTGTCCATACCTGAAACAAGTCGTGCCAGCTCGCAGCTTTAGTGCGATACAAATCATTATTGCTTGCAAGTATGACACCTCCCATCCCATTTTCACGTTTGTAGTACTCGGCCTTCATTTCTGGTGGTTGCTCATGGAATACTCTTTTAGCTTGTTGACCCCGTGTAGCTCAAAATGAGCATTGATATTGATTTTGATGATAACAAAACTCAAATAGAATCTATCTAACCCAATTTTAAAGTGATGTGTAGATTCTTTCTCTTATTCATAAAGAATATTTGAAATTGTATCTAAGGAGGAAGAATACTTAAAGGCATCTCAAGACAAATCCAAGATGAGAAAAGACAAGATTATGTAAGCCAAGACTCAAGGTAAAGGTATGAAAGACATAGAGTTAGAAATTGAGTCTTAGGACTTATGTGAAAAGAATAGATGAAAGTTTAGTCTAATGAAGCTCAAAATTAAATTTTCTTTTAAAAAATTTCTCTCATCATGACCTTAGATATTACTATTGGAAAATATTTTTCTAAAGGTCTAAATCAGATTTTTTAAATATTACAAGTTGAGACATGCAGCTGTTGAATTAGTTTGCTAACTTGTTTGCTAAAGCATTAGTTTGCTAATGTATTTGCTAAAACATTAGTTTACTAACTAGTTTACTACTGTTGACAATATTTCATTAGTTTGTTAAATGATCAGAGTTGCTCAACTTCGCACAAAAAGACAAAATAACAACTATTTTGTCTTGAGCAGAGTGTATAACATTCCAAAAAGGTTTCAAACAGACTAAAATGATTTAGGACTATAAATACACCTTTACTTCATTTTACACTTGATGAAAGCTTACATTTGAACTCCAACTTTGATTTTTCATTTATTGCTTTCATTCAAGAGCTTTAAAGTCTTTGAGCTACCATTGGCAAATCTGCTCATCTCTTCTTTATAGCTTGATTTGTATTAAGTGAGAGTGAGTACTAAAACTTTGAATTGCATTTAAGAGAGGTTGTACAAGCACCTATTGAAGCTTGAGAGTGTGAGTGCTTGAGATAGCACTTGTCAAAGTTTCAAGCTACCTTGGTAAAAGCTTGATGTTGAAAAAGTGTAAGGGGCTTTTGGTCTCTTGCCTTTAAAAGAGTAAATAGTGGAGAGAAGACTCAAAGAAGGTTCTTTGAGAGAGTGGATGTAGACTAGTTAAGCCGAACCACTATAAAAATCATTGTGTTTGATCTCTCTAACCTTAACCTCTTTACTTTTGTGCAATTTAATTTTTATACATGACATTGAATATTGAATGAATAGATTGAGCTGGTATATTTGAGGATTTATGAGTATGATGAGAAACTAGTTAAATATCTTGTGATGCATGTTATGTTAAAAATTGCTATAAATATTGATTAAAGCTTGAATTGCAATTTAGGGACACTTTATTGAAATACATATCACTGTCATTATATATTAAGGAGCACCTAGTTGAACAAAGTCACAATTTTTCATTAGCCTACAAGCAAGGGCCGAAAAATTGTTAAAGTCCAATTCACCCCCCTCTTGGACTATTTTGGGACAACATAGCTTGAGTTGTTTGGTCCAGCACTGAAATGGGTATCCCATGGTTGATAACTTGGAAACAAGCCCCAGGTTTTGGCTGCATCTTTGATTTGTTCAACGATCTTGGGATGGTGGGTAGTGGAGATTAGGTTGGTGAGATAAGTAATTGGTATATTAGTGTGTGTTTGACAGCATTTCAGGTCAAAAAGGGTTTCAGCCGGGTGTACGAAGAGTTTAGGAATAGAGGTGATGCCGGAGTCTGCAAGGCCCTTCACTCCGATCTTTGATTCATCGAATTCTTTCAGTTGTTTCACCACATCATTGCCTGAGGTGGTATTAGCAGCAGCTGCCATCTTCTGCACCTGGTGCCTTTGTGCCTCGTAACCGTAAGATATATAGGGGTATAGAAGCTGTGGTTTGGTTCTGAACCGAGCCCAAATCAAAATAATGTAAAATATTATTCGATTTAAATTGACAAGGAATCAATTTGGTTCCAATAGATTTTTTTAATTATTTTTTATTTTTAAAGTTATTAATCAAATCGAAATAAAAATTTAAACTAAAAAAATTAAATTAACTCAATTGAATTTGATATTTCAATTATAACCGATATTGAAAAAGATATATATATATATATAAATTTTGTATTCACTCGTTACAAGTTTGTGTGATTACCAATAACCCCACTTACCTGTGAGTATACATTAGGAAGTTAGGATTTGAATTCGGTTAATATTTTTAAAATTTAAATTTATTTTAAATTAAATTAAAATTTATTTTAATTATTTAAATTCACTTTAAAATTAATTATTATTATTAAATTTTTATTTAATTTTATATATTTTAATTAATAATTTATATAAAAATTATTTTTTATTTATAATTTATTTTTTAAAAAATTTAATAACTCTATAAAATATTTAATTTTTATTTTATTTAAAATAACATATATAAAATTTTATAAATATTATAATAAAAATATATTTTTTATATTTAATTAAGTAATTAATATTTCAATTTCTGCATTTTGCCAAAAAAAATACCAAACTGCCTTTGACTAATTAATTGAAATGTTGAACATGCTTTTTTTTTTTAATTATTATAAACTATGAATTTTATTAAAATTAAGAGGGAAAATAAGGGAGGAAATACTCAAACTACCCTAAAGAGCCAAACCTCCCCTGCACAAACAGACATCGAACCAGAACTATTCATAACAGAGGCAACAAAATCCTAATTAAGATCTAAGATCAGCAGCAGCTCAAGAGCCATAAGGATGTTGAACATGCTTTTATTGCATAAACTTTCAGGATTCCATCATTCCTTTTCATAATTCTAATAATGATTTCTTCATAATGATACTAATTTCCTATTTTGATTTTATCCAGAAGAGACTTGCTATCCAACCCCTTACTGTAAAAATTATCAAGGCACTCTTGCATCGTGAAATCTCGATACATGGCTGGTTTTTCATTCGATATCAGCTCTGGTAAAGGCCCATAGCAACCACTTTCTCTCCACCTGCTTAGATTGAAAAATTCTACTACTGAAATTCTTGGTTTCTTACATGAGTTTGCTACCACTCTATGCTGCACACTTTTGTACTCCCCATTTGACACTATCTGCAACAATTTAATCAACTCAATATCTAATCCATTTCTTAAATTCCTCTACTTTGACAAAAAAAAAAAATTCCTCTAATATTGTAACTGAATATAAATTCAAATTGAAATATGCATTAAAATTTGTATTATTATTACCTGAAGAAAGTCCCCAACATTAATAATTAACCCACCATGCACGGGCTTCACCTCCACCCACCCATCACCATGCTTCACCTGCAGCCCACCAATCTCATCTTGTAACAGCAATGTCACCACACCAGGATCTGTATGTGCCGTAATCCCTACCGTCAGATTCGGCTGCGGACAGTACGGATAGCAGTGACCTACCATACACCTAGAATCACTAAACGTAAGCTCCTTGAATTTCCCTGCCTCTAGCCCTAATCCTTCACTCAACAACTCCATCACAACCTCACTCACTTTCTTAGCACACACATCCCATTCCATCACCTCTTTTCTGCATATCTCCGGTATCTCCTCGGTGTTCAACGGCACCGGAGCCATCCACATCTGCAATGAGTCGTGCCAGCAAGCAGCCTTTGTACGGTACAAATCATTATTACTAGCATACATTACACCACTTCCTTCTTTTCGAGTATAGTACTTAGATTTTACTTCATGTGGTTGCTCATGGAAGGATTTGATAGCTTTCAAGGTTGAGTCAAGAACCGATTGACAAATACCATGGTTGATCACTTGAAAGAAACCCCAGTTGGTGGCAGCTTCCTTGACTTGGCTAATGATTTGTTCTCGGTGGTGGTTGGAGTAGATGTTGGATAGGTCGATAATGGGTATGCTAGGAGATGTATGCGATGAGTTTGGCTTTAGATCAGCTAGAGTATCTGGTGCGTGAATGAAGATTTTGGGAATGGAAGTGATGCCAGAATCTGAGAGGCCCTTGACACCCATCTTGGATTCGTCGAATTTTTTAACTTCTTCCATTCGATCGTAGTCTAAAGTAGGAGTTGCAGTGGCCATTTTCTTTTGTTTTTAGAGTGATGGATGGACGATGGAAGATATGTTGGTTTTGGATTTTCAATTACAACAAAGATGTCAAGTGCTATGTATCTTCGTTAAGAAAATGACCAGAAAGAAAGATTGAGAATCGTAAGCTGAGGATTTTCCTTTTTTCTTTTAAGCAATGGCCAAAGCCAACAGAGGTTAAAGTCCGAAGATGAACAGGTCAGCCCATACAATAAACTTGCTGTTGATAAAAAAAAAAAAAAAGAAAAAAAAAACAGACAGCTACTCAGAAAAATAGCAGAAACTTAGAAATCTGAAGTATGATTGTCCGAGAAAGGAAAAATTATTGTGTACTTCCCAGCACATGCTCTTCCCTCATAAAGTCATAGGATCCATTGCTTTTTAATGTATTGCTTCACCGTAAATTTAAAATGGAAATGTGTGAAGATTTATATATTTAATAGTAAATTTTGTTATATTATTTAATTTTTAAATATATATTATAATTTTTTCAAAATAATTAAATATTAAAAAAATTAATTTATTTTTTTTAAAAAATAAAATTTATTACTTTAATTATATTAATTATTTTTTTTAAATTATTTAAAAATATAAGTAGCCCTATTGCATATATGCATTCATGTATTATTTGACATTAATCTATTGAATATGTGGATTATTTTTTCTATTAAATATCTAAACTTATTAAAATTTTAATAATTAAATATAAATTCACCATGTTAACAGTGATTTATAAAATTAAGAAAAAATTATTAATATCTTTTTATTTTATTATTTTAATCTAATTTTTTATTAAAAATTGAACAAAAAATTATAGTGTATTCCTTATCATACCAAATTAAGATTAAAAAAACTAATTATCATAATTAAATATATTAATATAAAAAATATACTTTTTGCCTTTATGGTTTTTTTTTATGAATTTGAATTATGACTTGAGTTGAAAAAGTCTACAACCTTCTTAGCACACACATCCCATTCCACCGCCTCTTTTCTGCATATCTTTGGTATCTTATCTCCTCGGCGTTCACCGGCATCAGAGCTGATGTCCCAAAATATGTCCAAGAGGGGGGTGAATTGGACTTTAAAAATAATTTTTCGATTTTTGCTCAAAACTTTTAAAAAATTGCAGCTTGGTTCAACTTAATTGTCTAATGTGAAATATGAACAATACAGCTCTATTGATAAGTTGATTCAAAGTTGGGTCATAAGCAATCAGTATACTGATCTAACAGATTATATTGGCATTCAGTAGAAATTTCAGTAATCTGAATAAGTTTACAACACAGCAAACAGAGCAGTACACCAGATATATTAATTGACAGCAAATCAAACAATAAGCAAATTAAATCAGATGTCAGCAGATTCAGCAGTAAACCAATTTTTTCAGTTTGCAGCAAGGTTAACAATAAGCAGTATCAACTTTCATATCAGCAAAAGCACCTCAATCAGAAAGATAAAATGCATAAATGTAAAGAGTAAGGGTTGAGAAAATTAAACACTGAATTTTTATAGTGGTTCGGCTCAACTAGCCTACATCTACTCTCTCAAAGATCCCACTTTGAGTCTTCACTCCGCTAATTCTTCTCTTTTAAAGGCAAGAGACAAAAGCCCTTTACAAATCTTCTCACCAAAGCTTTTTACAAGTAGCTTCGTACTTCTACCAAGTGTTATCCCAAACACTTTTCACAATCAAGCTTCAATAGGTGCTTGATTGACCTCTCATAAATGATAATAAAGTGTTTAAAACTCACTCTCACTCAATACAACAGAATCTATAAAGAAGAGATGAGTAGATAAGCCAATGATGAGCAATAAAAACACTTTGAGCACTTTGAATGAAAGCTTTTATGATTTTGAACAGTAGAGAGACTTTCATTCAGTGCAAAATGACCAAGGGTAGGTGTATTTATAGTTTTGAAACGTTTTTTACTGTTTGAGAACTCATTTGAACGTTACAATTACGAATTTCAAGAAAATAGCCATTATTTTGTCTTTTCTGTGATGTTGTGCAGAGTTGAGACAGTTATCATACTGAAAAAAGTAGCAAACCAGTTAGCATACCAAAAAAAGTAGCAAACCAGTTAGCATACCAGGAAAACTTTTCTGCATAACTTTGAAAACTTTAGAACTTTACACCAAATTATAATCAAATACTTTTAGGCCATTGAAGATATTTAAAAGAAAATTTTTTGAGGGATTGAAAATAAGTATCATTGACTTCTACTCCTCAATTCTTTTCACAAGCAATCCTAAAAGTTAAAACTAACTTCTATACTATATGTACCTTCAAATTTGATCTTCAATACAGCTTTGGAAGGCAACCTTTTCTTCTTTTATCTCCTTTGATTCATCCTGTGTTATCTTTAAAATGTCATCCTTTCTTCAAAAGCACGAATCCATCATGAAATCCTTGAGTCTTTTTCTTTATTCTTTGTGAAGCATAACACTTAAAATAATGTTAGTTTGATTCTAGTTGAGTTTTGGTATTATCAAAATCTATGCTCCTTTGAGCTTGTAGGGTCAACAATTTCCTCATTTTTGATGATGACAAAACTCAATCGAATCACCATGTAAATATTGACAAGTATGAGTATGTGTATGAATGTATATGTGGGAATAACTCCCCCTATGTATGTGCTTATATCAACATTTAATTCACAAATAACTCCCCCTATGTATGTGCTTATATCAACATTTAATTCACAAATAACTCCCCCTAAATAATTTCAATGAAATATTCATAAGCATTTTCTGTCTCAAGGAGTTTTAGGCAAGTGTGACTAAAATACTAACTAAATATGCACAATATATTAATCACAAACTACATTAATCACAAGTTATACCAACAAGATTACTCATTCATCTCTCCCCCTTTTTGTCAGCATCAAAAGAACATGGGAGAAAACATGCACATGTGTATAAATCAAAATTTAGTTTAAGTGCAGTAAACAAAATAGTCAAAGTAGTAGATAATATGGCAAACTAATTAAAGTTCAGAAAACTAAAAATAGCAAACGAAGTAGCAAACTAAGAGACAGACTGTCAGACAAAATTAAATCAGTAAACATGCAGTATGGTTATTTATCCTTTCAGCCTAGAGCTTCTTCTGATTTGTCTTGGAGCAGCCATCTTCACCTTTTTTGGCTTGACAGGTTTATCACTCAAGGTTTGAAGGATTTCAGCAGCCATTGCAGTTGCAGGTGTTAAGGGAACAATAGGGCCAGCAGCTAACTCGATTCTGTGATAGTACGGTCTGCCAGTAAATTTTTTGCTAGTTTTAGCCTTTTTGCTAGATAGTTTACCAGTTTGCTCTTTCTGCTTGCTTCTTCATTCCTTTTGAGCTGTTTTTGCCTTTTCTTTTGCAGGTGTTGCAGGAGCAGGAGTCTGCGATTCTGGCTCAGATTCAGAGTCACTCATATCCTTCCCATTTCCTTCTTTGCTGCCTCCTTTTCCATCTCCATCATCGGAATCTTCTTCATCTTTTTTAGTTTCCTCTTCTTCTTCCTCTTCTTCTTTCTCTTCTTCCTTTTCTTCCTCTTCCTCTTCTTCTTTTTTTGTTTCCTTTTCTTCCTCTTCTTTTTCAGTTTCTTCTTCTTCTTCTTCTTCTTCTTCTTCTTCTTCTTCTTTTTCTTCTTCTTCTTCTTCTTCTTCTTCTTCTTCTTCTTCTTCTGTTTGAGGAACAGAACCAGTAGCAGCCTTACTGGTTTCTCCAGCTTCAGTGCTTGAAATACCCAAATGAACTTTGATTTTGAATAATTCTTCCACAATTTTATACATCAACATCAAAGTTCCATCAATCTTAAAATCAAGAGCATTCATAAGAACAGTTTGAAAAGCTCTAAATTTCTGTATTTCTTCAAATTCAATTTCAACAAATTCCCTTAAGTTGTTCACTTCTTCCAGAATTCCTTCAACATTAAAAGTACCACTTGCACTATCCTTAGAACTAACACCTTATTCAAACCTTAGTTTTCTGCCATCATCATCTTTCTGCAGACTTGTAATTGGGATCATATTTGTTCTAAGTTTCTCAGTTTCCAGAGGTATCCCAAAGTCTCTAAACAGGCCATTAAGAAGATGGGCATAGGGTAGTTTGTAAGGTGGTTTCCATTTCATAATTTGCTTCAACATAAAGTAGGCAAGATTAAACTCAATTTGATTCACAATATGCCAAATTATGCAGAGATCAAGTGTACTTAAATAGTTTGGACTGCCAGTTCTAGGATTCAGCACATAGATGATAAAACTATGAAGAATTTTGATGTGTTGGTGAGCATGGGCAATGCTAGTCTTATCTTTTACTTCTCCTTTAAACACTTCAGCCTCAAAATCTCTTTTATTGAATCCGCCAACAGCAAATACTTCTTTATGAGAACAAATTCTATTCCCACTGTTTGGGATGCCTAGGGCTTTTGCTAATCTTTCTACTATCACCTCATAGACTTTTCCTTTTATTTTTACCTTAAAAGATTCATCTCTTTTAGCATCATTAACTCTTAAATTCTTATAAAATTCTTGAACTAAATCCACATATACTCCTTCAGTGTTAGAGCACAATCTGTCCCATTTTGATATTCAAACAAAGATTGTAAAGGAACAGAGACTTCAGTAAAAGCAGGCCAGTGGATGTACCTTGGTTCATGAATGGCCCTTTCCATATGCATAATTGGAGCTTTTGAAGTCTTTTTCTTCTTGGATCCTTTTTCATGGACAGGCTCACTGGTCATTTTCTTGGATTTTTCTTTTGATTTTCCAATTACCAGAGGAACTTCTCTTTGTGGAGGAGGAGATGCAGGAACACTCGCATCAGTGGAATCTGAAGATGATGAGGGTGTAGTGACTTTTCCTTTGCCTTTTCCTTTTGACCGTGCCATGACCAAACCAGAAGAAAATTTGACAGTAGGGATAGAAAAAGCTAGGTTCACAAATTGAACAATGTGAGTAGTCAATGTATAATCATTAGAAGCATATTAGCACAATGTTATGTAAAAAAAAAAATTTAGGACTGATAGTAAGAAATATTCGGGTTTTTTAGAATCAACAACAACAAATTCATGAGTTTGTCATATGGTGCATTTTTGCGTAATGTGAATACTCAAACTAAGAAAATTTAGCAGCTAATTTTGAAAGCAAAACAAATAGAACAATCACAAAAAAAAATGTAAACACGCTTCCATTAATGTTTTGGATTCAATACCTGAGACTTGTAGAGAGAGAGAATACGAATCGATGATGACAGAAGAGAATGTGTCAAAAAATTTTAATCCAACGAGAATCACCTTGAATGGTTTCTTTTGGCAGATTTAGAGAGATAACGGGGAATGAATAAGAAGATTTTAGGGATTTTCTAACTTGAAACGATCGATTTGATTCAAAGCCAATGGGTTTAGGAAATTTTTAAGGAAGATGAAGGGAGATGATGGTTGTGAGGGTTGTGAGTGAAATGGGTTAAGAAATGGAGAGAAGATGCATCCTATCATGTTTTGGGAGGCGATGTTTCGGAAAAGAGAAGTAATTTTGAATTTTAAACTTGAAAAGACATAAATGGAGATTTTTGCATAGTGATGGGTACCGTGTACTAGTGGAGAAGCAGAGAGAAGGTTGATGGTTCTGGAAAAAAAAATTTGAGTCCCGTGCTGTTTAATATGTCAAAAGTCTGTTTTGCCCTTAAAACACATAGTGATGCAATGCTTTAAATAGAGGGGTATTTAAGTAATATGCTTTTTAAACATGCAAAATAGGTGCTCGAAAAATAAAAATAATCTTAGAGTTTTAGTACAATCAAACCTGACTGCCAGTTTGCCAACGAAAAGTTAGGAGCAGCGGTAAAGCATTTAGCAAATAAGAAAATTAGCAAACAAATTAGTATGCCACTGCAATCAAATTCTGCAGAATACTGTTCATATCAGATCAGACCCAGAATTTTCCAAACTGCACCAGAGATGTCAGAACACATTTTTAACACTACAAACCAACATATATCACTTCATTTTCATATAGAAACATGAGAGTGCATCAAAAGTTAGTCAAGAGCATTAGTCATACCAAGTTCTCTCCTTATTTTGCAGAAAATTTCCTCATTAATTGGCTTTGTAAAAATGTCAGCAAGCTGCTTTCAGAAGGGACAAATTCAATTTGAATATCACCATTTTGAACATGATCCCTAATAAAATGATGTCTAATTTCAATATGCTTGCTTCTAGAGTGTTGGATAGGATTTTTTGATAGGTTTATCGCACTAGTATTATCACACCTTATGGGAATGTGATCAAATTTAATTTCAAAATCTTCAAGCTGTTGTTTCATCCATAAAATTTGTGCAACACAACTTCCAGCTGCAATATATTCAGCTTCTGCAGTAGAAAGTGCAACAGAGGTTTACTTTTTACTGTGTCATGAAACTAATGCATGACCTAGAAATTGACAAGTTCCAGAAGTGCTTTTACTGTCCAGTCTACTACCAGCAAAATCTGAATCACTATAATCAATAAGATCAAATGATTCACATTTTGGATACCATAAGCTAATGTTATGAGTGCCAATGAGGTACTTAAAAATTCTTTTAATTGCTACAAGATGAGATTCTTTTGGACATGATTGAAATCTTGCACATAAACATACACTGAAATGAATGTCTGGACTAGATGCTGTCAAGTAGAGTAAAGAACCAATCATACCTCTATAGAGTTTATTATCTATCTCTTTACCTTTTTCATCTTTCTCCAGTTTAACTGTTGAGCTCATGGGAGTTCCGATGCTTTTCATATCTTCCATTTTGAACTTCTTTAGCATGTCCTTTATGTACTTAGACTGATTTATAAAAATTCCATCTTTCATTTGTTTAATTTGCAATCCAAGGAAGAAAGTAAGTTCATCCATCATACTCATTTCAAATTCACTTTTCATCATATTGGAAAATTTCTTACAAAGAGAATGGTTAGTAGCACCAAAAATAATATCATCTACATAGATTTGTACAATAAACATGTCTTTTCCTAGTTTCATAATGAAAAGAGTAGTATCCACTTTTCCTCTTTTAAAATCATTTTGAAGCAAAAATTTACAAAGTCTCTCATACCATGCTCTAGGAGCTTGCTTTAAACCATAAAGAGCTTTAGTGAGCTTGTAAACATGATTTGGAAAACGAGGGTCTTCAAACCAGGAAGTTGAGCCACATACACTTCTTCATCAATATATCCATTTAAGAATGCACTTTTAACATCCATTTGATAAAGAATGAAATTCTTAAAACATGCAAATGCACACAACATTCTAATAGCTTCAATTCTAGCAACCGGAGTAAAGGTTTCATCAAAATCAATACCTTCCTCTTGGTTGTATCCTTGAGCTACTAGTCTAGCTTTATTTCTAATTACATGTCCTTTTTCATCCATCTTATTCCTAAATACCCATTTAGTTCCAGTAACAGAATGCTTTTTAGGTTTAGGAACAAGTGTCTACATTTTATTTCTTTCAAATTGATTTAATTCCTCTTGCATAGCAAAAATTCAATTTTCATCATTTTGAGCATCATCATATGTTTTGGGTTCAAATTGAGAAACAAAAGCAATATTATCAAAATATCTTCTAAGTTGAGCTCTTGTCATCATTCTTTGTGATAGACTATCAAGAATGTCATCTTTGGAATGATTTCTATGGTACCTCCATTCTTGTGGAATATCTTGATGCTGAGGTTCCTCAATTTGTAATTCTTCCACATTTGGTTGAGAGTCTTCTTGAATTTCAACATTTGTGGAGCAAGGAAGTTCTTCTTCTTTGTCATTTTGATCATCCTCCACTAGTTGTTTTGAATCAAGCTCATCTTTATTTGAATTCCTTGAATTTAGAATCTGCTTGTAACAACCCAGAAAAAAAAAATTTTGATTTGAGTTTGGCGTGTGACAGTGGATTTCCACTGTCACTGCCAACATTTAAAAAAAAAAAAAAAAAAAGGTTCAAAAAAAAAACGGGAGGAGGACCCTCCCCCCCGCCCCCCCCACCATTTTTCTCTTCTCTCCTCTCCTCCCCTCTCTTCTTCTTCTTTCTTTCTTCGGTGACCGGCCGGCGACTTCCCAAGCAGCTCCCCACCCGGCCGGCGACCCTCCGGCGATGGCCAGAACCACCAGAAACGGCGGCAAGAGAGGGAGAAGAGAGAGAAAACACGCGCACAGTGGGCAGCAGCTTTCCGGCGCGATTCCGGCTTCATCCGACGTCCGATCGAGGCGATTCAGGTGGCGTTGGAAAGCTTGTTCCGAGAGCTTTCTTTTGATACTAATTTTGCAGCAAATGGAGGTCGGATGAGTGAGATATGGAGGAGAGAAGTTTCGGGTTTTTCGAGCTTTTTCGTCAGATTTAGGACGATCTGACCGTTGAATCGACGATCCGAGACCACCTATGGACTGAGGAAGAGGAGAGGAACATGATGGTATGATCAGATCCGGCAAATGTCACAGGCGACCGGCGGCCGGCCACCGTGCGCGGTGGTTCAGGCCGTGGCTCCGGTGGGCTATGGAGATGATTCAACTTCCAGAGGCTTCCTCATAAATTTTTGGAATTTTTGAGACACAGATAAACTTTGGGTAAGACAATTTTTATTATTTCTCTGTCTGTGGAGCATAAATACAGTGTTTCTTAAACAGGAAAAATTGGAGAAAAATTCTAAGAAAAATATATGATGAAAGTAAAATTATTTGGATATTCTATGGTGTTTGTTGAATTTTTGAGTGATTGTAGAATATTTTTGAAAAAATATAGATGGATTTTAGTTAGATTTTTAGCATATGGGCATATAGGATTATTTGAAATTAAGATAATTAAATTTTATATAATTGGTTGAAGCTTGAGGATGGAGGTTTAAATATGTGAATATTGAATTGGGTTGAATTAAGAGTATATTAGATGTTGGAAACTTATGGAATCGAGTAAAATTCTTGAATAAAATATTCATGGGTGATTAGAAAATTACAATTCATTTTGCAATAGTCTTATAATATTATTAGGGATCGCGGGGCGAAATCTTAGAATTTTTAGAGCTCGTTTGAGTGGATTTTTTCAAAATGTCAATTATAGGGACTAAAACGTAATTTTTAAGATTTTAAGTATTATCTTATTTGGAGGGCCCAGGAGGGGCCATGTGATATTGATGAGATGTGATTGTGGAAATTGAGAATCTAGAAGTGTTATTTGAGCCTTTTTGTAGGTTGGGTAGGTCCCAGGTATAGGGGAAACTCTGTCGGATTTTCGGCATAAATTAGGCTGTTTATTGCCTCTTTAGAGCTTTATTCTAACTTAGTACTAATAAATTTATAATTTAATTATTAGGTGATCGAGATCAGCTATTTTTCTGCATCCAGCAGCCACAATAATCATCGGTGTACTGTGAGTAAAATATTAATTTTAATTGTAATTTCGATATTATTATATGTTCAAGCATGCCCATGCATCACTTATATGTATATATTTATGTAGTTAAACTCTAGGCACGTTTTATGTTGCATTCACAACTGTTAAAGTGTCATGGATGTGTTTGTGGTAATTTGGAGCAGTGTGCGTACGTTGGCGTGCGTGTGGTATAGTGTTGGATATGGACAGGACGGGTAGACACGGCTTGAGATCTTCGCTGGGGACCCAGTCCTTCGGGGTAGTCACAGCTTGAGTTCTTCGCTAGGGCCCGATTTGGTTTATTAAGCGAAAGTCCGGCTTGAGTTCTTCGCTGGCACAGGTTGGATTTAAGAGGGCTGTATAGGGGATCAGCTCCTATATATTATGATTGATATTACTGGGTGTGTGAGTGCTCCAAATTACCTTTTTACTGTTATGATGTGAAATTATTGCTGATGTTGCATTTCACTCTACAGGGTGCATTAGCTTTAGATAGTTATAGAGATGGTTAAAATTGATATTTTACTTTCTGAGTCGAACGCTCACTCCTGTTCACCATATTTTTTCTAAGCTACAGGAGGAGACCTTTTTCAGAATAACCTGTCCCTTTCCTCGTAGGTTATGAAAAGATTACTTAATTGTATTGTTATTCTCTAAATTCGTAATTTAGGACTCCGCATGTACTAGTAGTAGTATTAATCCTGTCAGGGACTGCGTGAATTCAAGTTTTTGTATTAATAAATGAAAAATTTTTATGAGTTTTAAATAGTTTGTAAATGATGTAACAGGGTTGAGCTGGGCTCCCCTAATTTCAGTTTCTGATAATTACTGGATTAAGTTGGCCCGAAATGAAATTATAATAGTTTGATTTAAATTATTTTATACGCATATTAGGCCTAAATTGTGGGCTTGGTTATGGATTTTAGAACAGTAAGGCTTACTACGGGCCTCGGGGGCTTTATGCCGGCCCAGGTCCTAGTGCCGGTCCGGCCAATAGGTTGGGTCGTGACACTGCTCAATTTCATCATCACAAGAATCTTTCCTTTGCAAGGAAGTGTTAGCATCATCAAAAAGTATATGCATTGATTCTTCCATGGTCAAGGTTTTTCTATTGAAAATCCTATATGCTTTGCTATTTGTTGAATAACCTAGAAATATTTCTTCACAAAATTTAACATCAAATTTTTTGAGATTGCTGTCTTTGTTATTCAAAATGTAACATTTGCAACAAAATACATGAAAATATGCAATATTGGGTTTTCTTCCTTTCCAAAGTTCATAAGGAGTTTTCTTTAAAATAGCTCTAATGGAAACTCTGTTCAAAATGTAGCATCTTGTATTCTGACTTCCACTTGAAATATTTTGGTAAACTATTTTCATTCAGCATTGTTCTTGCCATTTCTTGCAAAGATCTGTTTTTCCTTTCAACAACTCCATTTTGTTGAGGAGTTCTAGGAGCTGAAAATGTATGATAAATACCATTTTGAGAGCAGAAATTTTCAAACAAACTATTTTCAAATTCTTTTCCATGATCACCCCTCAAAAATGTAATGCAATAACCTTTTTCATTTTGAGTTCTTTTGCAAAAAGCTTGAAATATATCAAAGGTTTCATCTTTATGAGCAAGAAAGAAAGTCCATGTGAATTTTCAAAAATCATCAACAATTACAAATGTATATGCCTTGCCTCCTAGACTTCTAGGTGTGATTGGACCAAAAAGAGCAAGATGTAATAGCTCTAATGGTCTAGACGTAGTTACAACATTTTTTGATTTAAAAGATGATTTTGTATGCTTACCAAGTGCACATGCTTTGCATTGAAACTCTTTTTCAAATCTTAACTTTGGAAGTCATCTAACAAGATTCCTTCTAGAGAGTTTAGCAAGTGTACTCATGCTAGCATGTCCTAATTTTCTATGCCATAACCATGCACTATCATCTGAAGTCATAAAGCATGCTTCACAATTCTCTTCAAGACTTGTTAAATCAAGTAGGTAAATATTATCTATTCTAGCACCAGCAAACATAACATTATTTCCATGAATCTCACAATGTGTAGAAGTAAAAATGACTTTAAAACCATTATAACATAGTTGACTAACACTTAAAAGATTATATTTTAATCCTTATACTAATGCAACATTCTCAATGCAAGGATTTTTACTAATAGTTCCACATCCAATAATTTTAGCTTTGCTTTTATCACCAAATTTGACATAACCTTCTTCTTTTAAAGTAAGAGAGGAGAACTTGCCTTTATTTCCTGTCATGTGCCTAGAGCAACTGCTATCTATGTACCAGTGTTCTGTTTCCAGTATACTCCTTAGGCAGACCTGAAATTAGTTAACTGTCTTTAGGTACCCAAGCAACTTTGAGTCCTTGTGTGTTAGTAATATTAGGTAGGGTTCCTTTAGGCACCCATACTTTCTTTGCCTTAAAGGTTCCTTTCCTAATAGGACAAGCATTAATCATATGACATTTATGATTACAATAAAAGCATGTAATATTTGGTTGAGAAAAAGATGTAGCTTTAACAAAATAATGTTTGTATTTTCCAAATTTCATAAATCCATCATAACAAATTTTTCATTTGTGGATCTTTGATTCTCAAGAAGTATATCAAGTGTTTCTTTTCCCTTTGTAAATTTAGTTAAATCTCTTGTTAAAGATTCAACTTTTGCTTCAAGAATTCTATTTTTCTCAAGAAGTTGTTCACACACTTCTTTTGATCTTTGAAGCTCATCATTAACTTCCTTAAATAATTTCATTTGAGATTTGTAAAATTCATTTTCCTTTGAAGCCATACTCAAGGAAATATTTTCTGATCTTAAAACACAATTTTCATGAACCAAAATTTTGCATTTCTTTTTAAAAGATCTATATTTATCATATGTCATTACAAATACAAGTTCTAATTCATCAACATTAGAAAGTTCAAGATTTACCTCATTCTCACTATCTTCAATATGCGAGCTTTCACCTTTTTCTTCAATTGCCATCATACAAGCATTTACAGCATCTTTGTCACTTGTTTCGTCATTTGATGAAGAGTCACTATCACTCCATGTTGCTGCCATTGCCTTTTTACTTTTATACTTTCTAAACTTGTTTTTCTTCTTCAATGTAGGACACTTTGGCTTAATGTGGCCTGGTTTGTTACACTCATAACCAACTATTTCACTTGAATGATTTGGAGTCTTTGGAGCATATTTCTTTGTGAACTTCTTGTATTTGCTTCCACCTTTTCTAAATGCTCTTTTGAATCTTTTGACTATCATAGCCATATCTTCATCATCATCACTTGAAGCACTTGAATCATCACTTGAAGCACTTGAATCATCACTTGAACTAGCTTTGAAAGCAACACTTTTCTTTTTCTCATCTACCTTTTCGGATATGAAAGCTATACCTTTCTTTTTCTTTTGATCACCTTCTTTCTCATCTTTCTTATAGATCATCTCATGTGCAATAAGAGAACCAATTAGCTCATCATAGGTGTATTTTCTGAAATCCTTGGTGTCTTGAATAACAGTGGTCTTTGCTTCCCATGACTTTGGAAGAGATCTCAAAATTTTCTTTACGAGTTCTTGTTCCTCAAATCTCTTTCCAAGAGCTTTAAGAAGATTGACAAGATTTGTAAATCTAGTACTCATTTCAGCAATAGTTTCACCAGGTTTCATCTCAAATAACTCATAATCACAGATGAGGAGGTTTGCCTTTGACTCTTTCACAACATCAGTTCCTTCATATGTGACTTCTAGTTTGTCCCATATTTCTTTTGCAGTTTGACATCCTGAAATACAATTATACTCATTAATATCAAGAGCACAATGAAGAATGTTAATAGCCTTGGCATTGGTAGAAATTTTCTTCCAATCATTATCATCAAATTCAACTTCAGCTTTAGGAATTTGTACAGTTCCTTCACTGGTTTTATAAGGAATATAAGGACCATCTTTAATTATTCTCCACGCATCAATATCAACAGATTGTATAAAGTTTCTCATTCTAGTTTTCCAAAAGGAGTAATTTGTGCCTTTAAAAAGTGGTGGTCTAGTGATAGAATAACCTTCAGCTAAGGGGGTAGGTATACCAGCTGAGTTTCTAGATGAACCAGCCATGTGAATGGATCACTCTAAGGGGTCTAATCCTCAAGCAAGAGAGACAAGCTCTGATACCAAATTGATGTCCTAAAATATGTCCAAAAGAGGAGTAAATTGGACTCTAAAAATAATTTTTCGGTTCTTGCTCAAAACCTTTGAAAAATTGCTGCTTGGTTCAACTTAATTGTCTAATGTGAAATATGAACAATACAGCTCTATTGATAAGTTGATTCAAAGTTGGGTCATAAGCAATCAGTATACTGATCTAACAGATTATATTGGCATTCAGTAGAAATTTTAGTAATCTAAATAAGTTTAGAAATTTTAGTAATCTAAATATATATACAATTGACAAAGAATCACACATATATTAATTGATTAAATCGATGTCACAGATTCAAATCTTAATTTTTGATTAACCAATTGTTTGGGCAAGGTTAACAATAAGCAATATCAACTTTCATATCAGCAAAAGCACCTCAATCAGAAAGATAAAATGCATAAATGTAAAGAGTAAGGGTTGAGAAAATTGAATACTGAATTTTTATAGTGGTTCGGCTCAACTATCCTACATCCACTCTCTCAAAGATCCCACTTTGAGTCTTCACTCCGCTAATTCTTCTCTTTTAAAGGCAAGAGACAAAAGCTCTTTACAAATCTTCTCACCAAAGCTTTTTACAAGTAGCTTCACACTTCTACCAAGTGTTATCCCAAACACTTTTCATAATCAAGCTTCAATAGGTGTTTGAATGACCTCTCATAAATGATAATAAAGTGTTTAAAACTCAGTCTCACTCAATACAACATGAATCTATAAAGAAGAGATAAGTAGATAAGCCAATGATGAGCAATAAAAACACTTTGAGTACTTTGAATGAAAGCTTTTATGATTTTGAACAGTAGAAAGACTTTCATTCAGTGCAAAATGACCAAGGGTAGGTGTATTTATAGCTTTGGAACGTTTTTGACCGTTTGAGAACTCATTTAAACGTTACAATTACGAATTTCAAAATAGCCGTTATTTTGTCTTTTTCTGCGATGTTGTGCAGAGTTGAGACAGTTAGCATACTGGAAAAAGTAGCAAACCAGTTAGCATATCAAAACAAGTAGCAAACCAGTTAGCATACCAGGAAAACTTTTCTGCATAACTTTAAAAACTTTAGAACTTTACATTAAATCATAATAAAATACTTTTAGGCCATTGAAGATATTTAAAAGAAAATCTTTTGAGGGATTGAAAATAAGTATCATTGACTTCTACTCCTCAATTCTTTTCACAAGCAATCCTAAAAGTTAAAACTAACTTCTATACTATATGCACCTTCAAATTTGATTTTCAATGCAGCTTTGGAAGGTAACATTTTCTTCTTTTATCTCCTTTGATTCGTCATGTATTATCTTTAAAATGTCATCATTTCTTCAAAAGCACGAATCCATCATGAAATCCTTGAGTCTTTTTCTTTGTTCTTTGCGAAGAAAAACTCTTAAAACAATGTTAGTTTGATTCTAGTTGAGTTTTGGTATCATCAAAATCTATGCTCCTTTGAGCTTGTGGGGTCAACAGGAGCCATCCATATATTTAATGAGTCATGCCAGCAAGCAGCCTTTGCACAATACAAATCACTATTACTAGCATACGTTACACCACTTCCTTGTTTTCGAGTATAGGACTCGGATTTTACTTCATTTGGTTGCTCATGGAAGGATTTGATAGCGTTCAGGGTTGAGTCGAGAACCAATTGAGGAATACCATGGTTGATCACTTGAAAGAAACCACAGTTGGCAACAGCTCCCTTGACTTGGCTAAGGATTTATGGTCTGTGGTCGTTGGAGTTTGTTAAATTCCCAGTGAAATTATATTTTAATTTATTTTAATTTATCTTAATTTTACAAATCAAAATAATTAATCAATTTAATATGCAATTCAACCATTTATATATACCTAGTTTTGTTCATTCCGGATGTATGGATTGATTCCCAACAGAGTTGATGTTGGATAGGTCGATAATGGTTATGCTAAGAGATGACTGAGATGTGTTTGGCTTGAGATCAGCTAGAGCTTCTGGTGCGTGCGGGAATGAAGATTTTGGGAAATGGAAGTGATGCCAGAATCTGAGAGACCCTTCACACCCATCTTCGATTCATTGAATTTTTTCAATTCTTCCATTCAATCGTAATCTAAAGGAGAAGTTGCACTAGCCATTTTCTTTAGTTTTTGAGTGATCAATGGATGATATGATGGTTCTGGGCCTTTAATTACTAAGCCAAGAGATTGACAGTGTAACAATTACGGATGAGATTGACAGTGTAGTAATTACGGATGTGATGTAAAATGGAATAAGTTCAATTTACTCTCTGTATTTATTGAGGAGATTCAATTTAATTCATTTTTAACTTTTAATCTAATTTAACTCATAAATTTTGATTTATGTTTAAATTAGTCCAATTAATAAAAATATTATTAACTCAATTCTATAAAAAGAGACTTATTATCGAACTCAAGGTACTATCCAATAAGACGAATTATTTGAATATATGCCACTATCTCTCCTTACACTTTTAAATAGTCTTAAATAAAGATAATATTTAATTATTATATTAATATAAAAAATCAAATCCAAATGGAATAAGATTGCGCTAAGTTAATCATCAGACAATAATAAAAGCAATATGGAATATCATCCATATATTAGCCAATGAAAAGGCTTTGTAAATTGCACTAGACAAGACACGGGTACAAAATAACTCCAGACAGGTGTCAGAGAATGCCACGATGCCCACCAGCACAATTATATGCACTAAGCTAATAAGGCATCATCAACAAGAAAGTGACACCTGTCCCATACCAAACAAAGCGGATATTATAAAAAAAAAAATATAATTCAACGAAGGACTTTATTTGATCCAATCTTATATCTAAAATCCTATGCATGCATCGTTTGTTTTAAGAAAAATAATTTATATATAATACATATTTTTTTATTATTTAATTATAATATTAAATTAATAATATATATTTATATTATATATATATATTTTAATAAAATTATTAAAATTTATAAAATAATATCATCTTTTGAAAATAAAAAATTATTATATATATATATATATATATACACGCGCCATATTGAGTTTTTTTTTTTAAATAAAAAAACTTTTAATCAAAGTCAAGCTTATGATTCTTTGCTGACCCATTAGTTATTTTGTTGTTCCCCCAAAGTCAAATTCGGCTGGTCCCTCAAAGTCAAATTCCCCAAAGTCAAATTCGGCTGGTCCCTCAAAGTCAAATTCCCCAAAGTCAAATTCGGCTGGTCCCCCAAAGTCAAATTCGGCTGGCTTAGCAAACAGCTAAACAACTAGGGCTACGTGTAGATTCACTTTTTTTTTTAATTATATTTTTTTTTATGCTATAGGGACTAAATTGATTCGCATCAAATATAGATTAATAGAGATAATTTTATAATTTTATACTAAAAAAATAAAATTTACATTATTATTTTTTTATAAATCTTCTTTTTTATAAATTTTCTTAAAATAATATATATAATTTAAATTTAATATTTAAATTCCCTCTCATGCATTTATATTTAATTTTAAAAGTGCTATAAATTTTAATATTAAAAATTTTTATTTTACTAAAACAAAAATTAGCAATAATAAATGTAATCCGAAGAGTTTATGCTATTTTTTTTATTTTTTATGATTATTATGATAAAATTTCTTAAAAGATATATAAATTTAAAATTAAAATTTCAATTTATGTTCTTTAACTCTAAAATTTTATCATTACTTTTAATGGCATGCATATAAATTAATTGAACTTTTTTTCAAAGCATAAATTAATTGACTTAAATATTTCATTTTGAATCATATTAATAAATTCTATATACAAACCTATGCAATACATGGGCATATAATATTATATATTAATATTATGGGTAATTTTAACAATTCAATAATTAAAAAAAAATCATATACACTCATTCATGGTATGCAATAATTAAAATTTTATAAATTAAAAACTACAAATAAAAAAAAGGTAATATACAATTAATATAATTATATTATCGATGTCATAATTAGTAACTATATAAAATATAGAAAAATAAAGAAAAAACTTAAAAATTTCTAAAAAGATAAATAAAAATACTAAACAAAAATAGAATTGCATGCAAGTCTTTTTTTATTTTTATAAAAAAATGTCATTCAATCAATAATTTAATTATAATATATAAATGCAATATTTTAAATTATATATAATAGGATAAAACAAAATGAATTTTTAAATATTATATAAATTTTGTTTTCTATTTTTTTTTAATTATTACAATATTTACACTTTTTTTAATAGAGTTATCGACCATAATTGATCAACTCTTTTTCCTGGATTTTTTTAAACAAATCTGGATTTTTTTTCCCCTTCTCAGATATTACAACTTTTCAATTTTCTACATCCACCAACCACCAATGCAAATTCATTATTTGGATGTTGAGATTTCACTATCTCTGTTGTATGTAATTGACTGAAATAAAACCCACTTCCTTGTCACACTGAAATGCTTACATATTAATAAATGAGAAATTTTTACAAATATCAGGTCCTGTTTTTTTTCCCTTAGTGAAAATTTTTTTTTTGGGGGTATTTTCGATGAGTTTTTTGACAGTGGATCGTTAACTTCTTTTAGTTAGAAAATTTTAAATCCTTACATATAAATAATAATTTTCTATCAATGAAATTTATTAGTACAGTTTGCTCCTCTCTCGACATTTGGTAGTTTAAAATATTTTGTGAGTTATAGACTCATAAAGGTAGAAATTTTGTGAGTTATAAACCTCTTTCTTTTGCATTAGCATAACTCAGCTTTCATTATTGGATGTTACAAGTCCTAAAATTACTAGACACAGAGTAAAGCCACAACATGAGGATGCTCGTTCATTTTTATCTATGGTTAGATTGAAAGAAAACCCACTTACCTGTGACATTGAAATGACAGTATATTAGGACTTACATTATTAATATATGTTAATGAAATCCAATGGAAAACAGACATTTTCAAATACGAACAAGAAATTGAGCTTTCATGTGATTAGTAAACAAAAGAAACTCTCTCTCACAAAATTCAATATAATATAATTTCCATACTACTACAAGAAAAATGAAAAAGAAAAGCAACAAAAGCATCTATAATATTATATATTTTTTTTAATATTATATAGATATCTCTAATTCACTTGATTAAAATTAATCGTGCTTATGTCAGGTTGACTGTTAAAGAGTGAAGTGCTTTTAATGGGTATCATTTCTATTTATAAATATTAAACACTCGACCTCGTTGAAGAAATAAAAGTGTCGAGCTACTCATATCAAAGCTTGTTACCACTGAGTTATTAATCAAACGAAAATTTCTTATTTGTTAAATCCACATTAACAAACCTAGCAAAAGAAGGTTTAATAGTCCTCCACAAAGAGAGTATATGTATAGGTTTGAGTTGAAGAAGAAAACTTGTTGCTTCAGAGCATAGGAGAATCATATGCTTGTTTGGTGCTTTAACCTTCTAAAGAAAACAGGAGTAAATTCTTCAAGTTTTTTCTGAGGCTAATGTCAAGAGCCCAAATGGCCTTTGGATCTTTTAGGCACAAATATCTTGTGCATCAATGATGGCCCGTTTAGGAGTCAAATGGTTCAGCTTTGTTTAGGCTTTGAAAGGAAAAGGTAACATCAATATCAGCCTGTTAATATGGGAACAATTAAAATTTTGAAATAACCCTATTTTATAAATCATATCAAATTCATGATTTTTATATTTATGAGTTTAATATATATTTATAATTTTAATTAATTTTATCAAATTTAAATCTTATATTTCAAATCTTCACAACCAAACACAAGGTAAGATAGTCTAAAATTGTGTTGTAATTTATTAAAGCTGAGATTTCTGGCAATTAATATGAACAAATATATTCCTAACATATACATTTCATTTTTTTTTTGGAAATATATATATATATATATATATATATATATATTAATTTTTCTAGTTCTACTCATTATTTATACTCGTAATTTAATTTTTTTATATACAGTTTAAAAAAAATGATTCTAATAAAAGAATAAATTTTAAAATATTTTAATTTTTTAATTTTAAATTTTAAAATATTATAAAAAAATACTTCTAAATTAATTAATACTAAAAAATATACACATATATATACTATCAATATTAGATTGAGACTAAAAAAATATATACAAATATAATCACCCATATTCTAATAATATATATGATATATGAATTTAGTTTTAATTTTTTTATTTATTATGTATATTCAGGGATGTAGCCATTCATGGGCAAGGGGGCAGTGGGGCCCTGAGATTTTAAAAATTTTGAAGGGTGTAATAGTAATTTCAAAAAAAATTTATTGTTACTCACTAAATTTTGATGGGCATTGGGAGTGTAGTAATTTTTAAAAAAATTAGTATTTTTTTACTATTATTTACCAAATTTTGATGGAGCAATGGCCTAATATTTTTTCATTTTACTTTTCTAACAAATCCATAAATACCAACTTCTATACTTTGAAATTTAAATTATTAGACAATATCATCAAATCTTTAATCATCTTTTTCATCCATTTCAAAAACTTTAATAACTTTCTTTTCATATTTCATTACTATTGTTGGAATTGCAAATAGCTGTAAGACTTGAAAATAATAATTAGTTATAGAAAAAAAAATTATAATTTATAAAAAAATGTTTGTATATAGAATTTTATTTACATAACAACTCATTTTGTAAATAATAAAACTATACATTTAGTTAATTTTATTAGATTTTATTAAAAACTAAAAGATATTTATGTTTTCTCTAGATAAATAATTAAAATCATTCATCAATTATAATATTAATATTTAAATATCTTATATCGTTGAAAAATACTATTATATTCTTACTGCACTTTTTTATTGAAAAAAAAAAAAATCATTCGTATAAATGCTTAGGTTTTAAACATGTAGAGTTGGGTAGGGCAAAAAAATTATGCTTGCAGAAATTAATGGACTTGAGCTTTTTATTTTGTGTCAAGTTTGGTATGGCCTTAATTATATATTATTTATTTATATATAATAAATAAATAATTTTATATTTTAATATCTATTTAAATATAATAATATCATGCTATAAATAATATAAAATATTACATAATATAAATTTTTATTTAATATAATTATCTAAATAAAAATTTTGTATTAAAAATTAAATTAATAAAATATTCAAGCCGGTCTAACGCAGTTTGAGCATTTCCTAAGGGTGGGTTTGAGCTCAGGGTTTTGAGCCCATCTTTAGATTGAGCTCGGAACCTTAGAATTTTGATTTTTACCAAGCACCTTTATTTACACAATGATAGAAGGTTAAAAAAATTAAGAGTTAAATATTACCTTTATAAATTTTAATCTTTAAAAAGTGTAATTATTAACTTGACTCTAAAATTAACATTTAATCTTTCAAGAAGGCATAAATATTAATGAGGTGAAAAGTTAATCTATTCTTTTTTAAATATCTAAACGTCGAATAAAAGTCATAGGAGTAATAATTACTTCTTTGTTAATCTCGTACTTAATCTCGTATCAAACACCCCCTTAGAGTATAAGTATAAATGAGTCATTGCTTGAGGTTTAACAACTAATTTACTTACAAACAACTCACTTTTGCACTAAATATAGCTCTCTTTGCAAGTTTCATTATTAGATGTTACAAGTACTAAAATTATCAAACAAAGTCTATGTGTAAAACCATAACATGAGGATGCTTATTATTCATTTTTATCCTTAGCTCAACTTCAACTCCTCAGTTCTTTATGGGTATATTCATTACAGGATTCTTCATGCTCCAAGCATTGAGTTTCTTCACTGTGATAGTCTCAGACCCATTATTGAATACAAACAAGTGAGCCTTATCAAATATAGCCAAAGTAGGATAAACCCTAGATGTGATCACTGTTTTGCCTCCTGCTCCAAAGCTTGTTACCACTGAGTTATCAATCAAACTCCTAAGCGAAAGTTTCTTATTTGTTAAATCCACATTAACAAACCCAGCAAAAGATGGTTTATATAGTCCACTCCCCAAGGAAGAGCTGTAAAATTAGAAGAGCAAAATGTGTCAAAACTAGGTTAAATGATAACGGAGAGGTATATGTGTAGTATTGAGTTAAAGAAGAAACCTTCTTGCATCAGAGCATAGGAGAACCACGTGCTTGTTTGGTGCTTTGAAAATTCTAAAGAAAACAGGAGTAAATTCTTCAAGTTTTCCTGAGGCTAATGTTAAGAGCCCAAATGGCCCTAGACCACCCTGAGCTTTGGATCCCCTTTGGGCACAAACGTCTTGTGCATCAATGTTAGCCCATTTAGGATAAAATGGTTCAGCTTTGTTAAGGCTTGGGAATGAGAAGGTAACATCAACATCAGCCTGTTAATACAAGAATAATGACAAATTATTTGAACTTCCGCTTCATTAGTATTTAATATCATGCAAAACGCTAGAGATTTAAATTTTAATATCTTTTTTTTTTCTCAATTTTCAAACCTGGGCAGCAGTGATGCCTTTGACTTCAACGTGTTCTCCCTTTTTGAGCTTTTGATTGCTCAATTGAACCCTTTGCCCTCTTAAAGTTTCCAATTCTTCAACAGGCCATTGTACCACTTGTCTTCCACTTGGGTCTAGCCACATCTTCCGTGGAATGGTCTAACATGTCGCGAAAGAAAGAATTAGTTTGGTGGTGTGGAGCCTAGAAAGAGTGAATAGCCAAAATAAACCTCAAGTAATTACCTGGATACCAGCCCATCCTTTTTCCTTATCATCCTTTGCAGAATCAGACTCATTAGCCCAACCCCACAAAATCCTCCGACTCTTGCTTGGGTCAAAGAAAGTCTTAGAAGCATAAAAGTTCCCGTAATCAAATCTAAGCCCAGCCCACCCATCAACAGAAGTATTATCAGGAATGTATCTATCCTCCTCCTTATCATATGTACCAACAGTGTAGTACTCATATCTTGTAATGTCCAAGCTAACCTTGAATACATGCTTCACATTTTGCCCAACAACTGAAGGATCCAACCCGTATGCGCCGGATAATGAAGCCGGGAAGAAATCCGGACATTCCCACATGCCTGTTTTCGGAGCCGAGTGAAGAGGGTGTTTGGCCTTAACCCATTGCTTAAAATCCTTACTCCTATACATATATGCAATGCCTCTATGCTCTCTCTTACTCCCAACCAAAATCCTCCAATGCCCATCAACCCACCAGGCAGTAGTTGGGTCACGGAATGCACTGGCATTCACACTGGTATCTGGATCCACAATCGGATTATCATTGGGTGTGACCCACTCGCGGAGATATGGATCGGATAAGTTTTTGGGTATTGCATAGTTTTGGATCTGACGTTGTTTTTGGTCAACTCCAGTGTACAGGATTACAGGCTTGTTTCCTGGAAGAACAGTTGCTGAACCAGACCAACATCCATTTATATCGAACCATTTTGATGGGTAAATTGCATGGTCAAGAGCTTCCCAATTGATCAAATCCTTTGATACAGAATGAGCCCAAACTATGTTTCCCCACACTGCACCTTTGGGGTTGTATTGGTAGAACAGATGGTATAGCCCATTGTAGTACATAGGCCCTGAAATTTTATATATCATATTACAAGAAATGTAAAAATGCAAAAGATTTTCCAGGTTCATGTTTTGAAAAGACTAGAATACTCACCATTTGGATCTATTGCAGTGAAAATTTTCCCAGTGAAATTTAAGCAGCAAAAGCATTACGTAAACCACAAAAATAAAAAGAAAAGTTAGCTGTAATTAATTAAGGAAGATTAATACATTAATTTATTAATATAATGACAAGAAAACATAATAATAAATATTGAAAAATAGAAGAAGAACCAAAACTAAGACGAAATGTAGACAGAGATAGAGAAGCATGCAAGTGGCCTAAGCAATAGAGTGCTCTCAAAGTGGATCACTATGGACCACCATATAAAATGGGCAAGCTTGCAAATTAGAACATGTGGTTCTTGTAAAGGTCGATTGGCCTTGAGGAGAAAGGAGAAGATTCTGGCAAGGATACTACTGTAGAGTTCCAAAACTTAGGTATTCACCTTTCGGTGCCCACTAGAGCTTTGTGCTTATTCATTGCATCAAAAGGTCCTTTGCATTTCTGGTCCCTTTTAAATCTCACCAGCCTCGTACTATCTATGGCCAAGGTTAGGTTTTTCTTTTTCTTTTTATTTTTTTTTTTTCATAAGAGTCTGTTGCAAAACAAGTGTTCATTTAAATATCAGTTCTAATCAACTTTAAACTATTAAAGGCCAATCGATATGTTAGAAGCTATTTTTTTTAAAGCAAAATACAGGTATCTGAATTTAAGCCTAACTCTACTCACTTGCAGGAGACCCATTATAAAACTCAAGTGCTTCTGGTAAAAATTTTCTCTGTTAATAAGGATCAAGAACTCAATCTTACTTAAGATATAGAATTTTTTATTAATAATTGTTAAAAGTTATATTTTAATATACTCTAATCAATACATTTTAAATGAGTATTTAAAAAAAATAAAAATTATAATATTAATGTTAAATAGACTTCAAACTCTTTATTATCATGGACTCTTTTTCTATTCCTATTAATTTAATGGATCAAAGACTAAAAAATCAACTTTTTTAGGACAGATCATAAATCCTTTTTAGCCCAAGAAGACAAGATAAGCCGAAGTTCATGGATGCCTGAAAGCATCAAAGCCATTGTCAAATTAGTTTAGTGTTTCATGACAAAATTTTTGTTGAGAATTTTTTTAATTATATTAATTAAAAATATTAAAAATTAAATATAAAATATTAAAACAATAAAAATATGTTTAAATTATTTTTTTATAATTAAAAATAAAATAAAATTTTTCAATATCAAATCAGAAATTATTCCATTAAGAATCGAAATCCTTACTGCTCTTTTTCATAAGTAATTATATGATAAATCCGTAATTCTATATAGACAATAATAAATTTAAATAAATATTTAAAATAATTAAATAATTATTATTTTTAATTATTATTAAATAATTATTACTTAATAAAGCTCATTTATATATACTTATCTTGACCTGTCATTTGTAATTCCTCTTTTCCCAGTCTTTATAGAGCATGAAAAGTAGTACAAAGAAAAGCCAACTTTTCTTTTTCCTTGTAAGAAAAGGAGTATTAATAAATAAATCCACTTAAAACAAATTGATAATTCTTCCAAAGGGAAGCTATAACCTCAAGTCTTCCATGGGACCCAAGAATTTAAGTTTGGCAACTCCAAGACTACTGCAATATGCAGGGAATAAAAATGATGACATGGGTGGTGAGTCAACACTTATAAAAATTGGGAATTTGTCCATATATCCACTTGGCAATTAAAACTTAATATTGCTTGTCATTTGGGTGGGTTTGTGCAGTGGTGGCAATAACTCCCATGGGAGGGCTTTTATTCTCCGGTCATAAAAATTTTGTCCGTTACACCACCAAGATTATTTTTACTTGTATAAATTAATATATACTTTCAATAATGAAAATAGTTTCAGTGTCTCTAATACTAGGATAGGGCTACAGGATCTCAGAGCCACTAAATATACAGTTCAGAAGAGGAAGGATTAGAGGGGAAAATAATATTTTTCAACGCATCACATCATGCAAATTAAGCAAAAACCATTAAAGAAAAGCAAAGCAACAAACACAGAAATTAGAAAAGCACTGTTGTATAACCATAATTCAATGAAGAGAAGAATATGTAAATATATATACCGTTGATCCAGTGCATGGGAGGCTGGAAGTGATAGCCAGTTCTGTGTACTCGATTCACCTTAACAGCTTTGAGGTTCTGATACTGAGGGTAAATCCTGTGAGATCCCTCTACTCCATTTTTGAAGAAAACCAAGAGAAAAGCGATTACTGCAAGAAACTTCGTCCCAGCCATGAGCGCAAGAGGGATGAAACTACCAACAACAAAAAGGAAAAGAGAACAACCCTAATCTTTATTTTTCTAAACTTGTTTGATCTGCTGGGATAATGAGAGAGGTAGGAATGAGATTTTGGGGAAGGAGGAGGATGTATTTATAATGGCAGTGTGTGGGAGATTGAGAATAATAAGATTTCTTTTTTTAAGGAAAATAATAAGGTTTATTTCTTGGGAGCTTTTTGATAGATTTCCAATATGTAATGCAGTAAAAAAATTTTATATCTTTTGTGAGCGAGTTTAAATGAATTCAATAAAAAAAAAAAAGTTATTTGATAATGGAGAGTGCTGTATTGATCAATAATAAGTCATTCTATTATAATATTGTCCATATACAAATTAAGCTGAGTCCTTTACTAATTCTGATTAGAAATTCAGTATTTTTAGTATAATTTACCAATACTAATTTTTTAATAATAATATTGGATCAATATATTAAAAATATAATATTTAGACTCTATTTTAAAAATATATATATATATATATATATATATATATATATATATATATATATTTTTTTTTAACATTTTAGACACTCTAGAAAATAAATCAATAAAAAATAGATATTATATATATGTGTAAAAGTGTCATCTTGTAATATAAAACTATATAAACTTTAATTTAATGAACATAAAAGTCCCTCTTACCTATGATGATAACCAATTTCTTAATTATTGTGATGAAGAATCAAGAATTTTAAAATTTTTAAAAATTTTATTTAAATACCATTGAACAAAAATAAAATTTTCTCCTCATGCGCTTCTCTCATTAATAGGGTAAATTTAATAATTTCTTGTAAAATATTTTAGATTTTGATTTTTGACTAGTGAATTTTGATTAGGTTTTGATTCAATGTTAGTGTGATTTTTGGTACACACAATGGAATGCTGAATACAAATTATCTCTGATGAGGAATTTGGATATATCTATGGAAAATTCAAAGAAATTGAATTCCTCAAAATAGAAAGGAATCAAGCAGAAGTCAGATCTCAACCTTCTTAAGAGCCTTGAGCTAAGCAGCCGCATTGAGTTTACTGGATTTTACCTGAATTTTTTGTGACTTTGGTTATAAATTATGTGACTGTGATTTTGGTCATAATTTTTGGTTGAGTTACTTCTTGTTAATTTTGCTTGGATATATATATATATATATATATATATATATATATATATATATATATATATATATATTTGTAATTTTTGTGATGTTAGGTAAAGCATGTGAGAAAATGGAGAGCAAATGATGGGAAAATAAAAGAGAAATGAGAAGAGAACGTGTGGAAAAAATTTTATTTTTATTTTAGGATATTTAAGTAATTTTATTTTTTATATTTAGAATTTTTGACACATTATTATAATGACAAAAGAACTTATTATCATGAATAAGAATGACTTTTTTTTTAATCATCAAATTAATGTTCATATGTTTTATATTATAAATTGAAATTTAGAAATCGTATTGTTACTTAGATTTATATTTCAAGTTGAGTCCCACCTCCTTTGAATTATATAATATATATTTATAAATAATAAATAAATAATATTTTAATTTATATATTTGTTTAAATATATAATAAAAATATTACATAATTGCAATTTTATTTATATATTTTAAATAATTATATTAAATAAAAAATTAATTTAAAAATAAATTATTAAAAAATAGACTCAACCTTACCTAGTCCCAGCATTTACTTGGTTAGGGTTTTGGGCCCACCTTCTGATCGGGCCGGGACATCAGACGTTGACGTTTACCAAGGTCATGTATGTTAACTAGCGTTATGCACGGTTTTTCAGAAATTTAAACTGAATGGAAGCTAAAAAAGAATTATTACTATTGAAATCGAAGTTATTTTATTATTTTAGTTTGATTTTAATTTTTTTTATTAATAATTAAATTAAAATTAAATTAAAATCATACTAAAATTGAGTCAAATTAAATTAAAGAATTAATTTTATATATATATATTTTTTTATATATATATTTTAGATATATTACATAATTTTAATAAAATTATATATATTATATGTAATTAAGATGACTATATATATAACTTAATTTGTTATTAATTATAAATATATATATGTAACCCAATATTAATTTTATTATTTTTAATTATAAATACATTAAATCACTTTATAATCATTAATTATCTTATTAAATTATCTTTTCATCATGTAGTATACTTTTTTGTTAAAAATTATATAATTGAAAAATATGTATAACATAATAGAATATATTTATTAAGATATAAGTTATGAAGTGACTTAATTTATGTATATGTTATTTCAAGAAATTAAATTATGACCTACTCAAAATGTCAGTGATGCGATCTGAATAAAATATTTTCTGAGATATGTGGTCATAGTGAAGAGTATGAGCTAAAATAATATTTAAGAGTTAATGTTAATAATTGAATTCACTAAGTTTAAGATTATACTAGTTATTTTATTTTTAATTTGAAAAAGTTTTAATTATAGTTTACAAAATTTTTATAAACAACATTTACTATATTAAAGTTAAATTTATTTTTAATACTTACTAAAATTTAAATTAATAGAAATTATATATTGTCCAACAAAATTTTAACTTTAAATAGTTGAATGAAAATATAATAAAGAATTTCTCTAAAGCTAAAAATTACATAGTTTTATACTCTTTATTTAGATTATATTAATCCTATCTCATATTATATTTGCTGATTTGTTGTTATTTTATAATTTAAATGGAAATATTATATGATCTATTATGTGTAGGATAGAGTACTTACCGTCATACAAAAAATTTAAAACTTTTAATAAAAGCGTAACTCCCAAAGAAATTTGAGTAGATGCTGGCCCACTGTGTTATCCCCACTCAATGTCAACAATCCATCTCTAGCACTTGCTAGGGATTTAAATCCATTACCTTGGCTATAATACCAATTATAAGATCGAGTACTTACTACTATGTCAAAAGCTTAAACTTTTAGCAAAGGCACAACTCTAACCTCTTATAGCGTATTAGCCTAAGCGCCATAGGTCAAAGATACCTGGGCAGAATACTGGCCCACTGAACTATTCCCACTCAATGCCAATATTATGGATATTTTGTGTTATCTTGTATTTTTATGTAAGAATTGTTAGTTTAATTTTGGTATGTCTTTTGAGTAAGTTATTATGTTTATATTACTTTATTGATATTTTATTTTAATATTATTGCTATTATTTTTATTGATATTTTGATGTTAGAAATATATAATTATTTTTGTTCTTTTAAAAGGAATATAATAATACTGCAATTTTAAGTGCAGTAACCGATAACTAAATCGAATCAGAACAAAAACTGAAATCCAAAATAGAACCGAAGCTAGAATCGAACCAAAAACCAAAAGTACTTAGAACTGAATTGGAATTGAAACCGAAATTTAGTTCATCTTTTGGTTCCAAAAAATGAAAAAACTAAAGTATAGTTCTGATTCTGGTTCTTACAAAGAACAGAACTTGTCACACCTTACCCCTCTGTAAGGCATAACATGATCTCGTAGTATACTTAATGAATTACCGACTCCGCCTACCGATAACCCATTAAATATACTACAAGAGATTTTAAAATAATTTTCTTACTTTTTGATAGTGGTGAGCTTTTCTAGCAGGTATTAAAAACATTTAATTGAAGTTTAAAAACAATTTAAAATTTTTGTCTGTTTTTATTTTTCAGCAAATTTTAAAAAATTTCGGCAGAGTGCCGACTGTATTTGAGAAAACCGAAAAATTTTACCTGTAGAAAACACTTCCAATATAACACTTCATCAAATCACAACCACCATTTCAACTCAAATCAATACAAATTAGCTCAACTCCCATAATTCAAATCAAAATTTCACAACTCAAGAATTTCAATTTAAATATTTCCGAAAATAGAGATAATTAGTTTCATACACATTGCATTAAAGAAAAATTAATTTACATTTATCAGTCCAAAATTTACATCAGAAAATTCAAAATAATATTATTACAAAATTTGTACAACTACTCATGACCAATTTACAAATGTACATATAGTTAAATATATCAAAATAAACATGTACAATCAGGGTATAAGATTATACCCGACAAAAAGTCCAGAAATAGCTCTGAAATCATCAAGACTTACTCTGTTTACTCTACTAGTCTCTGCTCATGACAATGAAAAGTTTTACGAGTACAATGACTCAGTGGTGCACAACATAACAGAAATACAATTTTATGTGAAAATCAAATCACATTTATTCAATTATGGTACTGAAAGGAAAAGCAGATACAAAACACAATTTTATACTTTTAGTCAAATATTCTCATTTCGGAAGTCACAAAATAATTTCATAAAAACACACAGTTATATCATGCCATCAATACAAAGTTCATCTCAATAGCCAGAGGCTTATTAGGAATCTCAAGGCTAGCTAGCTCAATCTATGGGTATCCATTCAATTTCTTCCTCTATTGGCATACACCTCAATACTTCAGCCAAAGAGAGAATTCAAAATTTAAAACTAATTCCTCCCACTAAGCATGCTAGTGAGACATTCAGATATATGGTCATGACACTGTGGTTTCAAAACTATCTTAATATTTTACTAAATATTTATTGACAATTCAAACATATACAATTAAATTTCCAACAATTTAAGTCAAAAGCATAATATTCATTTCATTCACAAAAAAATAAATCACAATTTATTCATCAAAATAAATTGTCAAGAGAATTTACAGAAAAATTTTATGTTGTGCACAAACCTTGTGTGAGTCGCCTATAGACCTTGACTCGATGTCTCGGGTTCTTTCTCGATATTCTTTTCAACTGAAACACACAATTTTATAGTGTTTCAGTATCATAACGTCTAATAAATTCAACAATAATTTCACAATTACTTATTTCTAACCCTAAGATGCTTAAATTGACGTTCTTAAAAATTTGTATTTCGGGGTTACTATTTATGTCAAAATGTTGACTTTTTTATACTTAATAGGTATGGGAATTTCAATTATACCCACATACCACATTTTAGGGGCCTAACTTATTGGTTTTGATTGTTTCTTCAAATTTTAAGTCTCCTAAGCACAATTTCAAATTTTCAGTTTTGATGTCATATTTTGCACTGTTCCATTGGTTATGTTGCTGTAGAAATTTGATAAAGTATTCTTCATAAAAGTTGTTTCTTATTATCTTATCTTTAATTTCCTTTTTGAATCACTCCATTTGGAGTTTTGTAGCCCAAGTTATGGCCATTTGAACATGGATGGCTGGATTGGTCTAACCCAGATTTCTGGGCACCTAATTTGGTTATGGCAGTTTTGGATCTCTAATTTTGGGTGGCAAAATGACTTAGTTATGGGCAAAATTTGGATTGGTGTTCTTCATGAAAGTTGTAGTGCTCTGTCATACCTTTCCAATGCCATAAAAATCAAGTCATTTGGACCTTTATAGCATAAGTTATGGCTAAATGAATAAACACTGTTCATTTGGTCATTTTGGTATAGTGGCAGTGCACTACACCCGAGTTTGACCTAATTGTTCACTATGTTAAAGTCACTTTCTGGGCATGGTTCCTAAATGAAAAATGTGTCATTATGTGTCTATTTTCATTCCCAAATGGCTTCACACCAATTGGGTTGGTAAATTTTTAGTTTTAATCCTTGAAAGAGACCTAGTTCAAGCTGCCAGAATAGTGACCCTAACCAATCCAAATTGCACTTAGTTTCTACCAATTCAAACATACCACAAATGGTCCCAATTGACCATTTCTCACTTCTATTAGGGTCATTTGCACCAATTGACCATTTCCTCAATTTTTCCCAAATTTTCAAGAGGGTTAAAAACCCTAATTACACAATTTTGAAATCTAATGCAATTAAAGTCATTATTCAACATCTACCCATATATTTCAACTAAACTATGCTTTTTAATTCATCAAAATCATGCAATCTCTACTCCCTCAAGGCTTGGCTGAAATTCACAATTGGTCCTCCATATTTGATTTGTTTTATTTTATACAATTCTAACTTAAGGGAAGTGCCTAAGCATGATCATGAGAAAGAGTTAAAGAATTCTTACCAACCTCTTGTAGCTTTTCAAATCTTCACTTTTCTACTTCGCTTTTTAAATTCTTCCTTCACCAATCTTCTTACCAAGGTCAAATTTCAAGTTTTAATTAGGAGAACTAAGGGTTTTAGGGCTAGTTTAGAGGGTTACTCAAGCTCAAGATTGAGCTTTAATGGAGTTTGGGAGTGAGAGAGGAAAGAGATGAGAGAGATAAGAGAGGTGTGTGGGACAGCCAAGAAAGAAGACCACTTTTTAAATTTCTTTTTTTTTCTTTTATTAATAATTATCTCTTTTTTTTTAATTTTAATAAATTGACTTTATTGCATCATCCATGACATCATAATTCCTATATATATATATATTTTTTCTTTTCTTTTCTTTTCATAACCTCTTCAATTTAAATCCATCTTTCATAATTTTAATTTCTCACATTTTATTGGACATTTAGGTCATGAGTCACCTCTAGGGGTAAATTGACCAAATTGCCCCTTACCGGTCTAATCCGATTTGTAAGTTATTCGATATTTATTCCAGATCCTTGACCTAATTATTAGACCTGCTTAACAATTCTTTTCTGTAATTTTCTCTTTTCCACTGTGTTCGCAATAGTCCTTAGAACAGCGGCGTCACATTTTCCGATTCAAAATTTGGGTTAAAACTGACCTCGCAGTCATTTCTCGGGAAGGTCACTAAGAGCTGTGACTCCCAGCTCATTTAACCTTTTATGTTCTGTTTTTCTTATTTATACTTAACTATCTGGTAATTACCAATTATTTATATTCAGGACTTATCTAGGTATCTTCGATATGATTTTAATTCCCTTAATTATCCGGACCGACACCGGTCATCGAAATAGTAAAATATACCAGGCTATACAAATAAGGGTGTTACAGAACTGGAACTTATACTGCAAAGTCCTAATGTTAACCCTTATGTAGAGTAGAATTATAAATAAGTTACTTCTAAGTTATTAGAAATTTAACTCGACTCTTTCATTTAATAGGCGAGCTTGAGCATAATTTTTAAGCCCATTTAATAAAATAGTAGAATTTAAGATTATTAATACTCTATTCGTTTAAGTTCACAAATTGACTCATTTGTAAGTTCGATGGGTCTATTATTTATAAACTTGTAAATTATCTCATTTTTAGGTTTGTGAGTCCTCTCTTCTGTTATTATTATTATTATTATTATTATTATTATTATTATTATTATTATTATTACATAATTATAAAATAAAAAATATAATTAAATTATATAATTATATAAAATATAATTTATAATTATAATAATATAATAACAAGTGTCATTATAATTATTATTTAATTGTTAAGATTATTAGACTTGTTTTTAAATGAATTTACATAATAATTAATAAACATTATATTTTTTTTTTTTAATTTGGCTAATTAAGTTTAGTGATTTGAACTTAAACTCATAACCTTAATAAATAAACTAAATGTGAACCAAGTTTAAATCTAATAAAATCTAAATGATCTAAATTTAAGCTTTAATATCTGAGCTTGAGTGTAAGTTCAAATTCAAATTCGAGTTCAATTAAAACTCAAATTTTCAAGCTTTTTAAAACTCAGGCAGGCTTCTTTGGCAATTCCTTATTTATTACACTCAAAAGTAGGATATGAATCAAAAGGGTTTTGAACCCTTGAAAAGTCACGGAGGCATCTTTATATTTTCATCTTAACTTTTATCCTAAAATTACTTTTTATCTATTTTTAAGATAATATTTGATTTAATTTTATGATAAAATTCATTTCATTTATGAATGAATTTCTTATTTATATATTTTACATTAAATATGAGATTCATTTTAAATGAACTGAATTTTATATTTGGTATAAATGAAAAATTCAATTCAAAATGTTATTTTTTTCAAAAATACCCTTTTATATCTACTATTGCATATATTTTCTTTTTCTTCTTCTTCTTTTTAAATTAAAGTATAAACATTTAAAATAGTTATAACGTCATCTATTTACATGTGTGCGTGTCCGCCTATATCTGTGTTTTTGTTCTTTTATGTATGTCTATTTACTTCTGTATACATCTGTGTCTATTTGTATTTATGTGTATGTTTATATTTATGTTTATCCATATCTGTTTATTTATATTTATATTTATGTTTGTATTGGTATTTGTATCTGTGTCTGTCTGTCTGTCTGTCTATATCTATATATTTGTATCTGTATTGTCAGCCTATGCCTATATATATTTGTGTCTATCTATGTCTGTATATGTGTTTATTTATCTACATCTATATATGTTTAAATCTATCTATATTTGTGTCTATAATTGTATTTATATTTATCTGTGTCTATCTGTTCATGTTTATACTTGTGTATGTGTTTGTATTCATCTGTCTATGTTTATATGTGTTTGTCTATATCTTTTTATTTTTATTCGTATTTTTGTTTGTGTTTGTATTGATTTTTAGACATGTCTATCTATGTCTATATTTGTACTTGTCTGTATCTTTGTCTGTATTTATCAGCGCATGTTTGTATTTATCTATATCTACATTTGTGCTTATCAATCTATATCTATATGTGTTTATTTTTGTATATATCTACGTCTATATTTTGTTTATATTTGTATTTGTGTTTATGTCTGTTCGTTTATGTGTGCGTATCTTTGTTTATGTATTTTTTGTCTAAATCTATATCTGTGCCTATTTGTATATGTATGTATGCATGCATCTATCTTTATGTGTTTGTCTGTATCTGTGTCTATATCTGTGTCTATGTCTATATCTATTTGTGTTTATGTCTCCGTCTATATGTGCTTGTTTATTTATATTAGTGCTTGTATCCGTGTCTATATCTATGTCCATTTATATGTCTGCATATGTCTGTCATAAGACAAAATTAAAGAACGTACATGAGAAGAGAAAATAAAATAGAATGATATATAATAAGAGGTAATTTTATCACATAAAATATATATTATTTTAAATTTAGAATTCATTTGTAAATTCTATCAATTTTAATAAATTTCAGTTTAATTATGACAAATTTTATGGAATTAGTTATTAAGAATTCTAAATAAATTTTCATTCAAACCAAACATTCAAAATTTATATTTACAAAAAAATTTCATAAAATTTTATGAAATTTATTTGTAGTAAATATGACTAAAATATAAAGAATAGGATATCTCAAGTTTAAAATTCTTTATTTTATTTTTTATAAAATTTATCATATTTATTTTAAATATTATGTGGATGTAGAAAAATACACTCCTAAATTATTTGGAGAAATGATTTAATTTCATCACATAAAAAATCATTTATAAAATTAATAAATTATCATATTCATCATAAAAAAATTGTTAAAAAGAAAATAGTTACAATCCTTTAATTTTTACTTAGTTATTAATTTTTTTATATATAAAAATGAAATTACATTTATAGGTCAAATGCCATTTTTTTCGTCCAAGGTAGACACACACATAGTTCTGTGACAGAAATGGACACTTGTTAAAACTATGACAATTTTAATAAGGTCTTTATTCCCATGTAAGCCACACATGCATGTTGTCCACAACCGATATGGGATCCCAAAGGACCAGTTCCTAAGCACACCCAACTTACTCGTGGATTAGTCTTTCATTGTATTTTTGGGCAGCTGGTTTGGTATTTTTCTTGTGTCATTGCTATATTGTCATGGGTTGTGTTATTGTGTTAGGATAGGATAGGAATTAGGAAGTGGGTTTTAGGAGGGACATTTTGTTTGTTATATGCTTATATAATAAATAAAAAAAGAAAGAAAGAAATGAAATGATTAAAATCATATGTTACCACAAAGTATATAGCTGTTTTGGGCATCATAAAGCATGTGGAATATATGTGTTTGGTACACTTTAATTGGCACATTTACATTGGAATTCAAAGGTGAAGTTGGTCCCAACTCTGCCTTCCCATCAAACATTATTGGCGTCAACTGAAGAAAAACTATTCCTTTCTTTTTCTTTTAGCTGAAAATAGAAAGGCTTAAAACATAATTATATCCCTATATTTATTGAAAATATTTAATTTAGTTATTTGTAATTTTTTATCTAATTTAGTTCAGAAATTTTAATTTAAACTCAATTTAATTTAAAAATAAAAAAAAATTAAGAAATTAAATTTCTTAATTTTTGGGTTAAATGAAGAAATTAAGAAATTTAATCTCAAAAATTAAGAAATTAAACTTCTTAATTTTTTATTTAAATCCAGAAATCAAGAAATGTAGCTTATCAATTTTAATTTTTAAATTAAAACTTGCAGACTCATTTTGATGAAAAATTGAAAATAAATTAAATTGAACTTTTTTAATAAATATAAGGGTTAAATTAAATATTTTACCAAAATGGAATTATCAGTTTACTCAATAAACTAATCAGCTCTTCTATTAGACGGAGAATTTGAGTCTTTACCACCTATCATTTTAATGGATAAGTGGTATGCCATAACCTTAAATTAGAAATCATCCGTTCACTCTCTCTATAAATATATTTTAAATTTCAATGTGTAATAAAATAAGTTTTTTTTATTAATAATTAAACTCTTATCTTTTAATTTTAAAATAATTAAATTAAAACTCGTTAATAATGAAATTTATCTTTATTTACTATATCAATAAACAGATTTACTATTTAACTAATACAATTAATATAAATAATAAAAAAAAATTTTAATATAATTACAAAAATAAAATCAAAGAAAATTCTATAGGCTTTATTACTGGCAATGATAACCTTCCAAGTAATATTCTTCCCCTGATTTGATTTATTAATTAAGTTGATGTTTATATTGGATTGAGTAGTCCATCCATATCTCATATTTACAGGGAAATAGATTTGATCGAATGATTTGATTTTATATATTTTTTAAAAAATAAAATAATTTATTTCTGCAACTCTTATCTTAGATGTATACAACTCCTTCAGTGTCCAACACTCACTACCATACAATATAGCCAGTCATATGGTTGTATGGTAAAATTTTTCTTTCAACTTATTGGGAATCTTGCGATCACATAAAACTCCCGTGGCACGTCTCTACTTCAACCATCCGGCTTTAATCCTATGACTAATATCCTCCTCACATCCCCCATCTACTTGAAGGATTGAGCCGAGATATTTAAAATGATTACTTTGGGACAGTACCACTTTATCCAAACTAACTCCTTCCTTATCACCAGTTTGGCCTTCACTGAACTTGCAATGCATGTATTCTGTTTTCGTTCTACTTAACTTAAAACCCTTTAACTCTAGAGTATTTCTTCAAAACTCTAGCTTTCTATTGACTCCTTCTCGCGTCTCATCTATCAGAATACATTGATAAAACTTAAAAATAATTAAATTTAAAATAAGTATGAAATAAGCTAAAAAAAGATTAAAAATGAAACTCAAATTGATAAATATAACTAAATCAAACTAAATTAAAATGTTGTGCACCTCAAAAGAGTGTAAATTAAAAAAAAAAAACAAAGCAAATGTATAAAATACAATGTTTATGTGGTTAACCCTTTCCATCTACATACACGAACATGTCATTATCCACTATTCATAAAATAATCATTAGCTCAAATTATACTACTCATCAATCTGATTACACCCTAAAAGAACTCATACTACATAAACTATTCATAGTAAATACATTAGTTTTCTCAGTCTCCTAATTCTCTCAGTCTCCTTTAGATATGACCAATATATTTACTACTTTAACTGCTATACTATAAATGGTGTCTTTAATTGCGATAGACAATAATCCCTTTTTTCTTGAATTACGTCCTTTTCCAAAGTTTCTTTCCCTCCATGAAACTGTAATGGACAAGAACCCCTCATTAATGTGCAACAGCCCTATTCTATGGGTTAAAAACCACTCTCCATTCACTCTCTCTGAGCAAAACTTTTTATTCATTGCCAAAGCGAAATAACTTTTTGTCACGACCCAACCTATGGGCCGGACCAGCACTAGGACCTGAGCCAGCCTAAAGCCCCCGAGACCCGTAGTAAGCCTAAATATTCCTCAACCCAAATCTAAGGCCCATTTGGGCCTAATTTCAAGAATTCAACCGAACAAAGTCCGGCCATAAAATGGACATTTTAACGATGAGTTTTTAACTCACCCGACCTGTAAACACAATATATAATCAATTGGGGAGCTCAGCTCACCCTCCACATACTCATAATAACATAAAGTCTAATGGGAGCTCAGCTCCCTCATCCAGTCCAACATACTTGCATATAATAAGTTTACAGGTCCAACATGACAAATTATATTACAGACCCAAATTAAATAAATATTTCTAACACATGCGAAAATTCTAGGAGTTACTAGAATTACACATGCGAAATTTTTTTTTTTTTTTAATGCTCATATGCTTGCAATGCATTGTATCCCATCTGCACAAGGAAATTAGAACAATGTTAAACTCTGAATAAGGAGTATAGAAAAGCTTAAAACAAATATATGAAAGAAATAAAGAGTCAATGAAAAATTAGGAGTTATGCACAAAAATGCTAAGTTTAGGTCTTTAGCTTGACCATACCCACTCAAGAATTTATGGAGAATGAGAGAGATAGCAAGTTGCTATCTTCTCAATTGGCTCACCAACTGAATAGTGCCTCAACCTTTGCCCATTTACCTTGAAATTACCTGATTTTTCACCAAAAATTTCCACAGCACCATGAGGGAAAACTTTCACAATTTTGAATGGACCGGACCACCTTGATTTTAATTTTCCTGGAAAAAATTTCAACCTTGAATTGAATAAGAGAACCAAATCTCCTTCTTTTAAGTCCTTTTTCTTGATATGCTTATCATGCCATTTTTTAGTTCTTTCTTTATAGATCCTAGCATTTTCATAAGCATCAAGTCTCAATTCTTCTAATTCATCAAGTTGCAAAAGTCTTTTATGTCCAGCAGCTTGTAAATCAAAATTGATTGCTCTAATGGCCCAATAAGCTTTGTGTTCTAACTCTACAGGCAAATGGCATGATTTCCCAAAAACTAACCTATAAGGTGTAGTTCCTATGGGGGTTTTAAATGCTGTTCTATATGCCCAAAGAGTGTCATCTAATTTAAGGGACCAATCTTTTCTGGACTTATTGACAGTTTTCTCCAAGATTTGCTTGATTTCTCTATTTGTGATTTCTACTTGGCCATTTGTTTGAGGGTGATATGGTGTGGCAATCCTATGTTTTACCCCATATTTTCTCATCAATTTTTCAAATTGGTGGTTGCAAAAATGGCTACCACCATCACTGATTATGGCACGTGGGGCACCAAACACAGTCAAAACAAATTTTTCGTAAATTTCAACACAACTTTTGCATCATTGGTAGGTGTAGCAATAGCTTCTACCCATTTAGATACATAATCCACCCCTACCAAGATATATTTATTCCCATAAGAAGATGGAAATGGCCCCATGAAATCAATTCCCCACACATCAAACAATTCAACTTCTAATATGGACTGTTGGGGCATCTCATCTCTCTTGGAAATGTTGCCTACCCTTTGGCACCTATCACATTTGCTTACAAAGTCTCTCACATGTTTAAACATATTAGGCCAATAGAAACCTGATGTCAAGACTTTTTCAACAGTTTTGGAGACACTAAAATGACCACCATATTCAGAGGAATGACAATGGTAAATAACATCATTTATTTCTTCCTCTGGTATACATCTCCTAATTATTCCATCATTACATCTCCTAAACAAAAGAGGTTCTTCCCAAGAATAAAATTTAACATCATGCAAGAATCTTTTCTTTTGCTGCCAAGATAAATCAGGTGGCAAGACACCACAAGACAAGAAGTTCACAATATCAGCAAACCATGGAAGTGCAGAATTCAACACATACAACTGCTCATTCATGAAAAAATCATCAATTGGCACAATTTCATCATCTTTATTTTCAGTTTTTATCCTAGAAAGGTGATCAGCCACCACATTTTCAACACCCTTTTTATCTCTTATTTCCAAATCAAATTCTTGAAGTAATAAAATCCATCTAATCAACCTAGATTTAGCCTCTTTCTTGCTTATTAAATACCTTATTGCTGCATGATCAGTGAAAACTATTACCTTTGAGTTGACCAAATAAGAACGGAATTTATTGAGTGCAAATACTACCGCAAGGAACTCCTTTTCAGTTATGGCATAATTAACTTGAGCTTCATCAAGGGTTCGGCTTGCATAGTAAATGGCATAAGGTTTTCTATCTTTTCGCTGGCCAAGGACAGCTCCAATAGCAAACTCGCTTGCATCACACATGATTTCAAATGGCAAAGTCCAATCCGGGGGTTGCATGATAGGAGCTGTTGTTAATGCCGTCTTTAACCTGCAAAAAGCAACTATACAATCTTGATTAAAATAAAATTTAACGTCATGATTCAAAAGATTTGTTAAGGGTTTAGCAAGTTTAGAAAAATCCTGAATAAATCGCTGGTAAAACCCGACATGTCCAAGGAAACTTCGCACTCCTTTGACAGTGGTTGGAAGTGGCATTTTTTCAATAATTTCTATTTTAGCTCTATCCACTTCAATTCCCCTATTTGAGATTAAATGCCCTAAAACGATTCCCTCTTGGACCATAAAGTGGCATTTCTCCCAATTCAACACCAAATCATTATCAGCACATCTCTGCAAGATTTTAGACAAATTAGTCAAGCATGAATCAAAATTAGTACCATAAACTGAAAAGTCATCCATGAAGACCTCCATAATTTCTTCAATAAAATCAGAAAAAATGGCCATCATGCACCTTTGAAATGTGCCAGGCGCATTACACAATCCAAATGGCATCCTTCGATAGGCAAAGGTGCCATAGGGACAGGTAAAGGTAGTTTTTTCTTGGTCATCAGGATGGATTGGAATTTGAAAGAAACCAGAATATCCATCTAAGTAACAAAAGAATGAATGCTTGGCTAATCTCTCTAACATTTGATCCATAAAAGGAAGGGGAAAATGGTCTTTTCTTGTGGCATTGTTCAACTTCCTATAGTCTATGCACATTCTCCAACTCGTAATGATTCTAGTGGGTATCAATTCATTATTCTCATTTTTAACAACTGTCACCCCACCTTTTTTTGGTACAACATGCACAGGACTAACCCACTCACTGTCAGAAATAGGGTAAATAATTCCAGCAGCTAGTAATTTTAGGATTTCCTTTTTCACAACATCCTTCATTGTAGGATTCAATCTTCTTTGGTGTTCAATGGAAGGTTTACTATTTGGCTCAAGGAAAATCCTATGCATACAAACTGTTGGACTAATTCCCTTTATATCATCAATTGCATAACCCAAAACTCTTCTATATTCTCTCAAAACTCTCAACAATTTTTCATTCTCAATATCAGTCAAACATGCATTAATTATAACAGGATATGTTTTATTCGGTCCAAGAAAAGCATACCTGAGGTTGGAAGGAAGAGGTTTAAGATCTACCTTTGGGGCATCCTCTACCTTTAATGATGGTGGTTTAATCTCTAAATTTTGTACTCCTTCAAGTTGAAAAATTGTGGCTTCAGGATGTGGTGGAGAGCTCTCCAAGTGTTGTGCAAAAGCAGCTATGTTGAGATTATCATCATCAATACTCCCACCATGGACTAAGCAATTTTCAAGTGGGTCTTGTGGATAGCTTTTTCTGAAATGCTCTTGAACAATCTCATCAATAATGTCTACTCGCAAACAAGACTCAACTTCTTCATGTTTCCTTTTCATGGCAGGATTGATGTTGAATATCATTTGATCATCTCCCACTCTAAGTGTTAGTTTCTCACCCTTTACATCAATTAATGCACCAGCTGTTGCCAAAAAGGGTCTTCCCAATAAGATAAGAACTTTTGTGTCTTCTTCCATATCTAAAATGACAAAGTCCACCGGAATGTAGAATTTCCCAACCTTGATAGGCACATTTTCAAGAATGCCTTCTGGATACTTAATTGAACGGTCAGCCAATGAAAGATACATGTTTGTGGGCTTCAACTCTCCCATATTCAACTTCTCATATATTGAAAGAGGCATTAGGCTGACGCTAGCTCCAAGGTCACATAAAGCATTTACCACACAATTATTACCAATATGACAAGGAATGGAAAACACACCCGGATCTTTGAGTTTGGGAGGTAACTTCTTCTAGATTATAGCACTGCATTGCTCTCCCAGGTTGATGGTGTCATAATCTTCTAGCCTTCTCTTGTTGGAAAGAATCTCCTTCAAAAACTTGGCATAACTTGGCATTTGGGATAGTGCCTCAGTGAATGGCACATTGATATACAACTTCTTTAGCACTTCAAGGAATTTGCCAAATTGTTTGTCTAGTTTATGCTTGATGAATCTTTGAGGGTAGGGAAGGGTGGGCTTGTAAGGTTCAGGTGGGATGTATGGTTTCTCTCCCTCATCTTGCTCACTTTTGCTTTCTTCTTCTTTTTCATTTTTCTTGCTCTCAACTGAATTTTCTTCTTTTGTGCTCTCTTTTTCTTCTCTCTTGTTTTCACTCTCTTGACCAACTTTTTTACCACTTCTCAAGGTTACAACCTTACATTGTTCATGAGGGTTTTGTGGTTGGCTAGGTAGTTTCCCATAGGAATTGCTTCCCGATGAGCTTGCTTGTTGCGCCAATTGAGTCTCCAACATGCGGTTGTGGACTTGTAATTGATCCATGGTTTGTCTCATGTGTTGCATTTCTTCCTCTAATTTGCTATTCATCTTGCTTTGTTCAGCAAAAAATTTCTCCATCATGCTTTCCAAGGTTGGCTTCGGTTCATGAGGTGGAAGGGATTGTTGTGCTCTTGCTTGATATCCCGGTTGTGGTTGCCTTGTGGGCTGAAATTGAGGCTGAAATTGAGGTCTATTCTGCTGCACATACTGCTGGTTATGAGGATAATTTGAGCTTTGGCCTTGTTGAGCAAAAGTTGCTTGTGGTCTCCATGTTGAGTTGTTCACATTAGAATAAGTATTTCCCATAGGTTTCTGTTGATAACCTCCTGCATAAGCAGCTTGTTCTTGCAAATAATCATCACCATAAGAATAATCAACTCCACAACTTTGAGTTCCATCTGTGAAGGCAACTTGTTGCATAGTTGTAGGAGTTGAGGTTGTTGCCTTTGTGCAGAAATCACTAAGAAGCTGAGTTAACTGATCAAATCTTGCATTCATGTAGCTAACTGAGTCAAGTTCATAAATCCCAGCCTTCTTTGGCTCAAGTGCTCTAGGATTTCCCCATAAATGGGTATTATGAGCAATCTTCTCTAATAAATCATAGCATTCTTCACTTGTCATTCTCATAAAATCTCCTCCTGCTTGTGAATCAATTGTGTTTCTTATAGCTGGAGTAACTCTGGTGTAGAAATTCTGAACAATCATCCATTTCGGTATTTCATGATGAGGACATTGCCTTTCAAGCTCCTTAAATCTCATCCAAGATTCATACAAAGTTTCATCATCCCTTGGTTTAAAAGCTACCATCAAATTCCTCAAATGAGTGGTCTTCCCAGGTGGGAAAAATTGAGATAGAAAAGCTTGAGATAGTTGCTCCCAAGTAGCTATAATAGCTTGTGGGAGTGAGTCATACCACTCCAATGCTGAATCCCGAAGAGAAAATGGAAATAAGGTGAGCCGAATAACTTCATCTGAAACTCCAGGTTGTCTTTGTGTACCACATATCATCAAAAATTTCTTCAAATGAGAATGAGGATTTTCAAGTGGACTACCTCCAAATTGTGAATTCTGAACCATTTGAATAAGACCAGTCTTTAACTCAAATTGATTAGCTCCAATAATAGGTCTGTTATCTCTCACATCTGCACATCTAGGAAAAGCATAATCCAACATGGATCTTCTTTGAGGATCATTTTGATTAGCAACTGCATTTTGCCCGTTTTGCTCATTTCCTCCATTATCTCCACCAATAGCTCTATTTTGATTCTCCATATTTTCTATTGTCACCTCTTGCTCAAATCTTTGTTGTTCTTCTTTTTCTGCTTCTTTTCTTCTTTTGTATTCCTTTTTGTTGGCTCGACAGAATTTTTAAATTTCAGGATTGAACAACAATTCAGTGTCACTTGTGCTTTTCGATCGTCTCATAAACAAGAAAAGTACCTGAAAAACACAAGGAACAATAGTGAAAATAAAAGAAAATAAAAATTCTAATTAGCTTAAAACAATTAAAATCCAACTTAAAAACAAACAATTCCCCGGCAACGGCGCCAAAAACTTGATACGGTGTGTCCGCAAGTGCACGGGTCACAGTAGTATAGTTTTAAAAAATGATATCGATCCCACAGGGAATTGTGCTTAAATTGGAAATAAAAGTATAAGCTAATTAGAATGACAAAAATTAAAGATGTAAAATGAAATTTCAAATTAAGACAAAAATTAAAGATGTAAAATGAAATTTGGAATTAAAATTGGTATTTGAGGAATTAAGACTAAATTAATCAATTAACTAAAATTAATTAAACTAGATTACCAAAAATTAATGTGGAATTTCTATTTATGAAATTTGAGAGGAATTAAATATAAATTCAATAAAAATTAAAGTGATTCTAGAGATTAGATTTTTCAATATTGTTTGCATGTGGTTTATCCCTAATTTAGCCAAACACATGAGAATTGCAATTTTGAGGGAAATCAATTCTTAAATTTTTGAAACCTTTTTCAAGCATTTCAAAGTTGGTTTTCATTAAATCAAACCCTGTTCTCACGGTATTTCAAACCTAACAAAAACCCATTTAAAGCTCTAATTGATTTTTAGAAAGTTCCCCTTAATCCTCTTAGCTTATCTCTAACACCAAGAAAATAAAGTTTATTGCAAGATTATCTATCCCTAATATTCACTTTTCAGTCCATCTATTAAGGATTAAAGCTTAACTTAATGAGGGCCCATTCATCAAGCAAGGCAACAAGCTCACAAGCAATAAATCAAAATGTAACAAATCCCATTTAAATGGCTAAATCAGTTCAAAACCACAATACAAATCAATATTTACAAACCCATCTCTAGAATCTCAATCAACTACTCACAAATCATTGTTTAAAGACAAACCCAAATGTATAAATGAAGAAATAATGGAAGTGTAAGCTAAGGGGTAGAAAAACCCAGAAATATGCAGCAGATTCTGCTGCAGAAAAGTGCAGAAAATGAGTTCTGCAGGCTGCTGAAAAAAAAATGCAGAAAGTGCTCCCTCCTTTTCTTTCTAATCTTGCCAAAAATGCCTCTCTTGCTCTCTATGGAAAGAAAATGATAAAATGAGGCTTTATATAGGCTAAGGGTCTGCCCTAGAATGGGTAAAAGGGGGAAGGTTCCAGAAAAAGTGAGGTAAAAAGCTGGAGTAACGGAAATGCCACGTCAATTATTTCCAGTAAAAATGACATAAGCCGAGTCAGTTGTGTCATGGGTTGTGTTGCGGGTTGTGTCGCTCTTGGCGTGAATATCTGACGATCGACACAACCTGCGACATAAGCTAATTCGGTTGTGCTGCAAGTTGTGTCGCTCTCGGCCATTTTTTTACTCAACTTCAAAATTTTTACAATTCGACTTTAATCTCCTCCAAATGGCTACTCTGATCAAAATACATCAAATTTCTCCAAATTTACCCTACAAAACAAATAAATTCCAAAAATTAAACTAAGAAATGTGAAAATTGCAAAATTGACTAAATATATACTAATATCTATAATAATGGCTATGAATAAGGGTAAATTATGTGCAAAAATTACACCTAAATGATGATCTAAAATGCATGCATCAAATTCCCCCATACTCAAACTCTTGCTTGTCCTCAAGCAAAATTTCATTAAAACTCATTTGGAAGGGAATAGAATCAGTCTTTGAAAACACAAAAATCACTAATCCAAACCACCAACTTACCTCTAGCCACTAACATTCCAAGTTCCCACCAGCAAAAGCACAAAGAATGAAGCAAGCACTCTCAACAATTACAGAATAGCTAAGAATTAACCAATCAACCCAAGCAACAAATACCAACCAGCTACAAGAGTCAATTGTGCCAAAACAAACCTAAATGAAATAGATAGCCAATGTGTCTCAAATAGATGGTGAGTAATGTATGGAAGATTATATTGCCCATATGCAAGCATAAAAGATCTAACTCTACTAATGTAACAAGCATTTTTTAAAGAATCATTAGGTCTTTTTAAGGGTTGTAATGGGGTCCAATAGGGTAAGATTGTGGTTAACAAAGAAAGGGAATAAGGTAAACAAAATATGAGAATAATATTAACCATGAAACTCAAAGTGCATCCATTTTTTTTTCTTTTTTTTTTCTTTTTTTATAATAGTAATTTTTTTATCAAGAGGAAAGAAATTCACAATGAATTTTAAGTGCTAACACAATAAAGGGACTACTTTTATAATATATTTTTTATTTTGTATGTCTCCCTATTTCACATCACACCCAAAATTACCTTTGGGATATTTTTGTGACTATTTTTTTTTTATCAACTTTTCACAATTATTCTAGCACTTTTCAAGATGTTTCAATCCTCCAAGTTTTTTTTTTTTTTTATCAAAATTTTTTTTATGCACTTAATTGCTAAAATATTATTCTCATAATAGGTGGTAGTGTTTAGGTTTAATGGCTAGGTAAATGATTTGGGTTCCAAAGAAATTAGGGAATTAAGGTTCAAGGGGGTTTGCAAGGGTTAAAATGAGATTAAGGTAGGTTAAGGCTAAATACGAGGTTTAAAATATGAAGGAATGCCTAAATCATATTCTTATCAAATGCAAGTTAAAAATTTCGCTTTGAAAGATCTAAGATGCTTGTTCTAGGAATGGTGAGACGACAAGGACCATTTTCTTCCTTAAAGGCTTATTCAGGCACTCAAAACTCAAAATAACTAATCAGAATCTACACACCTAGATGAATGTATTAATTTTCAGCTATTAAGTAAGAGAAAGAATAATGCTTAAGACTTTGTACCCAGCTGGAACTTTCATTCCACTAACCATCTAAAGGCAAGTTGGATTGCTTGAATAAGTGGCTTATGGAATTCAGAGACTGGTTTAAAAATCCAAAAATTTTAAATGAATGAATGAACTGCATGAGTGTATAAATGTATAGTCAACCTATATGCAACTAAGTATGCATAACTAAGTATATGAAGCTATATGCAGTGTATATACGTGAATATGTACAAGTATGAAGTAATGAATGAGTATGTCACTATATGCAAATGAAAAAGGAAAAAAATAATTTTTGCAAAAAATTTACCCTCTCCCCCATACTCAGAATGAACATTGTCCTCAATGTTAAAAGAGTGCATGAAATGGGATAATGTGCAAAAAATGGGTAGCTCATATGTGCATAAAGAATTATTACCCTGTTGCATAAGCGATAGCACAACTTGTGTTGACAGTGACACAAGCTGAGATGAGAAGTGTTACCTCATTGAAGTGCAGCCAATTTAATTAGATAAAATTTGGACAGCTGCTGCACTTATTGCAAAAGAAACAGTGCAATGGAATCCATTAAATCAATTAAACTCAAAAAGTTGAAATAGGAAGTTAAGCTCAAAAATGTAACCATCAAGTGTAAATCCGAAATAGCAAATCAAAGCAAGTGAGCGATGTACTAAAGATATAAAAGAAAATTGTATTTTATGAGGAACTAAAAAGAAACTGAATAAGTAAATGGTTTAAGTAAAATAAAAAAAACAACACAAGCAAAATATTAACTAAACAAGTTCAAAATACTAATGAATTAAGCAACGAAATTAAAGACATGAAATGTAAATGGAGAATAAAAGCTGGTCAGTCAGGTATGAGAAGTCCTTTGCCCTTGTCATCTTGTGGAGGTGGTGGTGCTTGTGGTGGCTGCTGTGGAGAGATGATGCTCAAAATCAGTGCTTGGTTTGTTTCGATCTTCTCCAGCTTAGCTCGCATGACTTTCAACTCGTCTTGCATTTCAGCACTTCTATCCAAATATATGTCAGCTAAATCTCGTAGTGTCTGAAAAGATACATCCGTCATTTGCCGAAAAGAATAAATTTCATCACTGAGATTCTCCATGAATGTCAAAAGAGTTGCTATGGATGGTCCAAAAGCTGTTGATGAAGCAGGTTGAGTAGCTGGTGGAGCTCGGCTTGAAGGTTGTGTAAAAGGCTGTGCAAATGGTCGCTCAGATGCTGAGGAGGAGCTAATTGCAGTGGGCGAACCAGGTGGTGGGTCTGTTAGTGCAGGAATCTCATATAGCTTGGTAGCCTCATTTTTTATACAAAATTTTTTGTTGGCCAAATGGGGTCCATCCAAAAATAACAAACCCGTTGGAAGAGCAGGACACTTGTACATTTGAGGATTAAAGCCAAAATAATGGGCAATGGGTGTGACCAATCCTCCAAAGACAATATTACCAGTACCCCTAGTGGTCTGGCGGATCACATGGCGGCAGAAATAATAACCAGGGGAAGCTTTTTTGCCAGTTTTTGCACACCACAAAAGAAGAGATCATACTGTGACATTGTGCCAACACTAGATCCTCTGCCTAAAATTGTATTTGCAATTAGTCGCTGAAACAATCTCAAGGCATGATTCTCAATCTTGGAGGCCTTACTGTGTTCTGGTTTGAAGGTACCTGCTGAAGGTGCAATTCGCTTCCAAAATTCACACGCATTATAGTCCCATTGGCTAGTAGGTATTTTGAACAGACCATCAGGTGGAAAGCCAAATATATGGTGAAAATTATCCATAGACAGCACCCTATCTTGACCAAGGCATCTAAATTTGATTGTCAATTCATTATCCAATGCAATTTTATGCTCATTAGTGGACAGGGAGGCCATAAATTCCTGCACTAAAATGGGGTAGACCAGTTCCTGTTTATGTGCAAATCGCACCCAACCTAATGCATCTAACAGAGTCTGCATTTCATCATAAATCTTCAAGGATTTAAGTGTAGACACATCCAAATACCGAGTTTGAACCATTTGTCGGGCGACAACTCTTGCCTTATTTTTCTTCATATCGGCAGTAGGTAATACCCAGTGTGTAGCAGTAGGCGAAGAGGAAGGGAATGCAAAGTTACCTTTAGATGTACCGGGGCGCTTAACCGCTGACTTCGGAATTCCACGTCGGACAGCAGGCGCGGCGGGCATTGGAGGCGGGATTGGGGGTTGTTGTGTGGCCGGTTCGGGTCGTTTCCTCTTGACGCCGCCCGTCGATTTGTGTGGTTTAATGCTTTTCGCCTTCTTCTTTTTGTATGTGGCGATCGGAGCGTCAGCAGAATGGGCCGGCGATGGGTCGGCGTGCATGGGTGGCGTGGTTTGGGGTTGTGGCGGCTGTGAGGAGTGGGGAGGTGAGTTTTCGAAGGATAATGGGGATTCGGACATGGCGAAATGGAGGGGCGTGATCGGAAAAGGAGAAATATGGGAAGAATGGTGGGTGGTGGAGGCGACGGTGAAGATGAAGGTGACGGCGGGATGGGAGGGTTGTGTCGGGAGCGATGTCGAGAGGGAGAAGGGGTTATGGGTTTACGGGTTGTGGGCTTGGGGATTGGGGTTTAGTCGGTTGGGCTGGTTTTAGGTTTGGTTTCGGGCTTGTAGGTTTTGGGTTTTTTAATCGGTTGGGTTTTAGATTTAATTTTTGGGTGTGGGCTTTTGGGTTTTACTGCTGGCCCATTCAGGTGAAGGGAGTTTTTATCCCTGTTATGTCGCAAGTTGTGCAGTCTGCTGCCCAAAAATGACCGAATTTCATAGCACCTAAAAAAAAAATTGAAACAAATTAGATTTCGAATGATTAAACCTTTATAACATGAATTCTAATTGTTCAATTTGTCATGTTCATCAAGTTCTCATAAAAAAATAATTTTTCAAAGCACCAATTCACACATCCAAATTCAAATAATTTTCCTTTTAATCCAAGATGTCAAAATTTGGAAAAATTTTCTCTTGAAATTAACCAAAAGGGCAATGAATCCAGCAAATACTCAACAAAAGAAAGATGAAAATTATAAGAGAATAAATTTAAAACTAAAATTTAAAGCTAAAAATAAAATTTTTATTGCTCATTTGCTTGCAATGCATTGCATCCCATCTGCACAAGGAAATTAGAACAATGTTAAACTCTGAATAAGGAGTATAAAAAAACTTAAAACAAATATATATATGAAAGAAAATAAAAAAATCAATGAAAAATTGTGAGTTATGCACAAAAATGCTAAGTTTAGGTCTTTAGCTTGACCATACTCACTCAAGATTTTATGGAGAATGAGAGAGATAGCAAGTTGCTATCTTCTCAATTGGCTCACCAACTGAATAGTGCCTCAACCTTTGCCCATTTACCTTGAAATTACCTGATTTTTCACCAAAAATTTCCACAGCACCATGAGGGAAAACTTTCACAATTTTGAATGGACCGGACCACCTTGATTTTAATTTTCCTGGAAAAAATTTCAACCTTGAATTGAATAAGAGAACCAAATCTCCTTCTTTTAAGTCCTTTTTCTTGATATGCTTATCATGCCATTTTTTAGTTCTTTCTTTATAGATCCTAGCATTTTCATAAGCATCAAGTCTCAATTCTTCTAATTCATCAAGTTGCAAAAGTCTTTTATGTCCAGCAGTTTGTAAATCAAAATTGATTGCTCTAATGGCCCAATAAGCTTTGTGTTCTAACTCTACAGGCAAATGGCATGATTTCCCAAAAACTAACCTATAAGGTATAGTTCCTATGGGGGTTTTAAATGCTGTTCTATATGCCCAAAGAGTGTCATCTAATTTAAGGGACCAATCTTTTCTGGACTTATTGACAGTTTTCTCCAAGATTTGCTTGATTTCTCTATTTGTGATTTCTACTTGGCCATTTGTTTGAGGGTGATATGGTGTGGCAATCCTATGTTTTACCCCATATTTTCTCATCAATTTTTCAAATTGGTGGTTGCAAAAATGGCTACCACCATCACTGATTATGGCACGTGGGGCACCAAACCTGGTCAAAACAAATTTTTTCAGAAATTTCACCACAACTTTTGCATCATTGGTAGGTGTAGCAATAGCTTCTACCAATTTAGATACATAATCCACCCCTACCAAGATATATTTATTCCCATAAGAAGATGGAAATGGCCCCATGAAATCAATTCCCCACACATCAAACAATTCAACTTCTAATATGGACTGTTGGGGCATCTCATCTCTCTTGGAAATGTTGCCTACCCTTTGGCACCTATCACATTTGCTTACAAAGTCTCTCACATGTTTAAACATATTAGGCCAATAGAAACCTGATGTCAAGACTTTTTCAACAGTTTTTGAGACACTAAAATGACCACCATATTCAGAGGAATGACAATGGTAAATAACATCATGTATTTCTTCCTCCGTATACATCTCCTAATTATTCCATCATTACATCTTCTAAACAAAAGAGGTTCTTCCCAAGAATAAAATTTAACATCATGCAAGAATCTTTTCTTTGTCGCTAAGATAAATCAGGTGGCAAGACACCACAAGACAAGAAATTTACAATATCAGCAAACCATGGAAGTGCAGAATTCAACACATACAACTGCTCATTCATGAAAAATTCATCAATTGGCACAATTTCATCATCTTTATTTTCAGTTTTTATCCTAGAAAGGTGATCAGCCACCACATTCTCAACACCTTTTTTATCTCTTATTTCCAAATCAAATTCTTGAAGTAATAAAATCCATCTAATCAACCTAGATTTAGCTTCTTTCTTGCTCATTAAGTACCTTATTGCTGCATGATCAGTGAAAACTATTACCTTTGAGTTGACCAAATAAGAACGAAACTTATTGAGTGCAAATACTACCGCAAGGAACTCCTTTTCAGTTGTGGCATAATTAACTTGAGCTTCATCAAGGGTTCGGCTTGCATAGTAAATGGCATAAGGTTTTCTATCTTTTCGCTGGCCAAGGACAGCTCCAACAGCAAACTCGCTTGCATCACACATAATTTCAAATGGCAAAGTCCAATCCGGGGGTTGCATGATAGGAGCTGTTGTTAAGGCCGTCTTCAACCTACAAAAAGCAACCATACAATCTTGATTAAAATCAAATTTAACATCATGATTCAAAAGATTTGTTAAGGGTTTAGCAAGTTTAGAAAAATCCTGAATAAATCGCCGGTAAAACCCAGCATGTCCAAGAAAACTCCGCACTCCTTTGACAGTGGTTGGAGGGGGCATTTTTTCAATAATTTCTATTTTAGCTCTATCCACTTCAATTCCCCTATTTGAGATCAAATGCCCTAAAACGATCCCCTCTTGGACCATAAAGTGGCATTTCTCCCAATTCAACACTAGATCATTATCAGCACATCTCTGCAAGATTTTAGACAAATTAGTCAAACATGAATCAAAATTAGTGCCATAAACTGAAAAGTCATCCATGAAGACCTCCATAATTTCTTCAATAAAATCAGAAAAAATGGCCATCATGCACCTTTGAAATGTGCCAGGCGCATTACACAATTCGAATGGCATCCTTCGATATGCAAAGGTGCCATAGGGACAGGTAAAGGTAGTTTTTTCTTGGTCATCAGGATGGATTGGAATTTGAAAGAAGCCAGAATATCCATCTAAATAACAAAAGAATGAATGCTTGGCTAATCTTTCTAACATTTGATCCATAAAAGGAAGGGGAAAATGGTCTTTTCTTGTAGCATTGTTCAACTTCCTATAGTCTATGCACATTCTCCAACCTGTAACAGTTCTAGTGGGTATCAATTCATTATTCTCATTGTTAACAACTGTCACCCCACCTTTTTTGGTACAAAATGCACAGGACTAACCCACTCACTGTCAGAAATAGGGTAAATAATTCTAGCAGCTAGTAATTTTAGGATTTCCTTTTTCACAACATCCTTCATTGTAGGATTCAATCTTCTTTGATGTTCAATGGAAGGTTTACTATTTGGCTCCAGGAAAATCCTATGCATACAAACTGTTGGACTAATTCCCTTTATATCATCAATTGCATAACCCAAAACTCTTCTATATTCTCTCAAAACTCTCAACAATTTTTCATTCTCAATATCAGTCAAACATGCATTAATTATAACAGGATATGTTTCATTCGGTCCAAGAAAAGCATACCTGAGGTTGGAAGGAAGAGGTTTAAGATCTACCTTTGGGGCATCCTCTACCTTTAATGATGGTGGTTTGATTTCCAAATTTTGCACTTTTTCAAGCTGAAAAATTGTGGCCTCAGGATGTGGTGGAGAACTCTCCAAGTGTTGTGCAAAAGCAGCTATGTGGTGATTATCATCATCAATGCTCCCACCATGGATTAAGCAATTTTCAAGAGGGTCTTGTGGATAGCTTTTTCTGAAATGCTCTTGAACAATCTCATCAATAATGTCTACCCGCAAACAAGACTCAACTTCTTCATGTTTCCTTTTCATGGCAGGATTGATGTTGAATATCATTTGATCATCTCCCACTCTAAGTGTCAATTTCTCACCCTTTACATCAATTAATGCACCAGCTGTTGCCAAAAAGGGTCTTCCCAATAAGATAGGAACTTTTGTGTCTTCTTCCATATCTAAAATGACAAAGTCCACCGGAATGTAGAATTTCCCAACCTTGATAGGCACATTTTTAAGAATGCCTTCTGGATACTTAATTGAACGGTCAGCCAATGAAAGATACATGTTTGTGGGCTTCAACTCTCCCATATTCAACTTCTCGTAAATTGAAAGAGGCATTAGGCTGACACTAGCTCCAAGGTCACATAAGGCATTTGCCACACAATTATCACCAATATGACAAGGAATGGAAAACACACCCGGATCTTTGAGTTTGGGAGGTAACTTCTTCTGAATTATAGCACTGCATTGCTCTCCCAAGTTGATGGTGTCATAATCTTCTAGCCTTCTCTTGTTGGAAAGAATCTCCTTCAAAAACTTGGCATAACTTGGCATTTGGGATAGTGCCTCAGTGAATGGCACATTGATATACAACTTCTTTAGCACTTCAAGGAATTTGCCAAATTGTTTGTCTAGTTTATGCTTGATGAATCTTTGAGGGTAGGGAAGGATGGGCTTATAAGGTTCAGGTGGGATGTATGGTTTCTCTCCCTCATCTTGCTCACTTTTGCTTTCTTCTTCTTTTTCATTTTTCTTGCTCTCAACTGAATTTTCTTCTTTTGTGCTCTCTTTTTCTTCTCTCTTGTTTTCACTCTCTTGACCAACTTTTTTACCACTTCTCAAGGTTACAACCTTACATTGTTCATGAGGGTTTTGTGGTTGGCTAGGTAGTTTCCCATATGAATTGCTTCCCGATGAGCTTGCTTGTTGAGCCAATTGAGTCTCCAACATGCGGTTGTGGACTTGTAATTGATCCATGGTTTGTCTCATGTGTTGCATTTCTTCCTCTAATTTGCTATTCATCTTGCTTTGTTCAGCAAAAAATTTCTCCATCATGCTTTCCAAGGTTGGTTTCGATTCAGGAGGTGGAAGGGATTGTTGTGCTCTTGCTTGATATCCAGGTTGTGGCTGCCTTGTGGGCTGAAATTGAGGCCTATTTTGCTGCATAAACTGCTGGTTATGAGCATGATTTGAGCTTTGGCCTTGTTGAGCAAAAGTTGCTTGTGGTCTCCATGTTGAGTTGTTCACATTAGAATAAGCATTTCCCATAGGTTTCTGTTGATAACCTCCTGCATAAGCAGCTTGTTCTTGCAAATAATCATCACCATAAGAATAATCAACTCCACAACTTTGAGTTCCATCTGTGAAGGCAACTTGTTGCATAGTTGTAGGAGTTGAGGTTGTTGCCTTTGTGCAGAAATCACTAAGAAGCTGAGTTAACTGATCAAATCTTGCATTCATGTAGCTAACTGAGTCAAGTTCATAAATCCCAGCCTTCTTTGGCTCAAGTGCTCTAGGATTTCCCCATAAATGGGTATTATGAGCAATCTTCTCTAATAAATCATAGCATTCTTCACTTGTCATTCTCATAAAATCTCCTCCTGCTTGTGAATCAATTGTGTTTCTTATAGCTGGAGTAACTCTGGTGTAGAAATTCTGAACAATCATCCATTTCGGTATTTCATGATGAGGACATTGCCTTTCAAGCTCCTTAAATCTCATCCAAGATTCATACAAAGTTTCATCATCCCTTGGTTTAAAAGCTACCATCAAATTCCTCAAATGAGTGGTCTTCCCAGGTGGGAAAAATTGAGATAGAAAAGCTTGAGATAGTTGCTCCCAAGTAGCTATAATAGCTTGTGGGAGTGAGTCATACCACTCCAATGCTGAATCCCGAAGAGAAAATGGAAATAAGGTGAGCCGAATAACTTCATCTGAAACTCCAGGTTGTCTTTGTGTACCACATATCATCAAAAATTTCTTCAAATGAGAATGAGGATTTTCAAGTGGACTACCTCCAAATTGTGAATTCTGAACCATTTGAATAAGACCAGTCTTTAACTCAAATTGATTAGCTCCAATAATAGGTCTGTTATCTCTCATATCTGCACATCTAGGAAAAGCATAATCCAACATGGATCTTCTTTGAGGATCATTTTGATTAGCAACTGCATTTTGCCCGTTTTGCTCATTTCCTCCATTATCTCCACCAATAGCTCTATTTTGATTCTCCATATTTTCTATTGTCACCTCTTGCTCAAATCTTTGTTGTTCTTCTTTTTCTGCTTCTTTTCTTCTTTTGTATTCCTTTTTGTTGGCTCGACAGAATTTTTCAATTTCGGGATTGAACAATAATTCAGTGTCACTTGTGCTTTTCGATCGTCTCATAAACAAGAAAAGTACCTGAAAAACACAAGGAACATTAGTGAAAATAAAAGAAAATAAAAATTCTAATTAGCTTAAAACAATTAAAATCCAACTTAAAAACAAACAATTCCCCGGCAACGGCGCCAAAAACTTGGTACGGTGTGTCCGCAAGTGCACGGGTCACAGTAGTATAGTTTTAAAAAAATGATATCGATCCCACAGGGAATTGTGCTTAAATTGGAAATAAAAGTATAAGCTAATTAGAATGACAAAAATTAAAGATGTAAAATGAAATTTGGAATTAAGACAAAAATTAACGATGTAAAATGAAATTTGGAATTAAAATTGGTATTTGAGGAATTAAAACTAAATCAATCAATTAACTAAAATTAATTAAACTAGATTACCAAAAATTAATTTGAAATTTCTATTTATGAAATTTGAGAGGAATTAAATCTAAATTCAATAAAAATAAAAATAAAGTGATTCTAGAGATTGGATTTAAATTGGATTTAAATTTAAATTGGATTTAAATTGAAATTGCTATTTATGAGATTTGGAGGATTTAAATCTAAATTCAATGAAAATTAAATTGATTCTAGAGATTGGATTTTCAATATTGTTTGCATGTGGTTTATCCCTAATTTAGCCAAACACATGAGAATTGCAATTTTGAGGGAAATCAATTCTTAAATTTTTGAAACCTTTTTCAAGCATTTCAAAGTTGGTTTTCATTAAATCAAACCCTGTTTTCACGGTATTTCAAACCTAACAAAAACCCATTTAAAGCTCTAATTGATTTTTGGAAAGTTCCCCTTAATCCTCTTAGCTTATCTCTAACACCAAGAAAATAAAGTTTATTGCAAGATTATCTATCCCTAATATTCACTTTTCAGTCCATCTATTAAGGATTAAAGCTTAACTTAATGAGGGCCCATTCATCAAGCAAGGCAACAAGCTCACAAGCAATAAATCAAAATGTAACAAATCCCATTTAAATGGCTAAATCAGTTCAAAACCACAATACAAATCAATATTTACAAACCCATCTCTAGAATCTCAATCAACTACTCACAAATCATTGTTTAAAGACAAACCCAAATGTATAAATGAAGAAATAATGGAAGTGTAAGCTAAGGGGTAGAAAAACCCAGAAATATGCAGCAGAATCTGCTGCAGAAAAGTGCAGAAACGTGATCTGCAGCTGCTGGAAAAAGAATGCAGAAAGTGCTCCCTCCTTCTCTTTCTAATCTTGCCAAAAATGCCTCTCTTGCTCTCTATGAAAAGAAAATGATAAAATGAGGCTTTATATAGGCTAAGGGTCTGCCCTAGAATGGGTAAAAGGGGGAAGGTTCCAGAGAAAGTGAGGTAAAAAGCTGGAGTAACGGAAATGCCACGTCAATCATTTCCAGTAAAAATGACATAAGCCGAGTCAGTTGTGTCGTGGGTTGTGTTGCGGGTTGTGTCGCTCTCGGCGTAAATATCTGACGATCGACACAACCTGCGACATAAGCTAATTCGGTTGTGCTGCAAGTTGTGTCGCTCTCGGCCATTTTTTTACTCAACTTCAAAATTTTTGCAATTCGACTTTAATCTCCTCCAAATGGCTACTCTGATCAAAATACATCAAATTTCTCCAAATTTACCCTACAAAACAAATAAATTCCAAAAATTAAACTAAGAAATGTGAAAATTACAAAATTGACTAAATATATACTAATATCTATAATAATGGCTATGAACAAGGGTAAATTATGTGCAAAAATTACACCTAAATGATGATCTAAAATGCATGCATCAAATTCCCCCATACTCAAACTCTTGCTTGTCCTCAAGCAAAATTTCATTAAAACTCATTTGGAAGGGAATAGAATCAGTCTTTGAAAACACAAAAATCACTAATCCAAACCACCAACTTACCTCTAGCCACCAACATTCCAAGTTCCCACCAGCAAAAGCACAAAGAATGAAGCAAGCACTCTCAACAATTACAGAATAGCTAAGAATTAACCAATCAACCCAAGCAACAAATACCAACCAGCTACAAGAGTCAATTGTGCCAAAACAAACCTAAATGAAATAGATAACCAATGTGTCTCAAATAGATGGTGAGTAACGTATGGAAGATTATATTGCCAAACCCATATGCAAGCATAAAAGATCTAACTCTACTAATGTAACAAGCATTTTTCAAAGAATCATTAGGTCTTTTAAGGGTTGTAATGGGGTCCAATAGGGTAAGATTGTGGTTAACAAAGAAAGGGAATAAGGTAAACAAAATATGAGAATAATATTAACCATGAAACTCAAAGTGCATCCATTTTTTTTTCTTTTTTTTTTCTTTTTTTATAATAGTAATTTTTTTATCAAGAGGAAAGAAATTCACAATGAATTTTAAGTGCCAATATAATAAAGGGACTACTTTTATAATATATTTTTTATTTTGTATGTCTCCCTATTTCACGTCACACCCAAAATTACCTTTGGGATATTTTTGTGACTATTTTTTTTTATCAACTTTTCACAATTATTCTAGCACTTTTCAAGATGTTTCAATCCTCCAAGTTTTTTTTTTTTTATCAAAATTTTTTTTATGCACTTAATTGCTAAAATATTATTCTCATAATAGGTGGTAGTGTTTAGGTTTAATGGCTAGGTAAATGATTTGGGTTCCAAAGAAATTAGGGAATTAAGGTTCAAGGGGGTTTGCAAGGGTTAAAATGAGATTAAGGTAGGTTAAGGCTAAATGCGAGGTTTAAAATATGAAGGAATGCCTAAATCATATTCTTATCAAATGCAAGTTAAAAATTTCGCTTTGAAAGATCTAAGATGCTTGTTCTAGGAATGGTGAGACGACAAGGACCATTTTCTTCCTTAAAGGCTTATTCAGACACTCAAAACTCAAAATAACTAATCAGAATCTACACACCTAGATGAATGTATTAATTTTCAGCTATTAAGTAAGAGAAAGAATAATGCTTAAGACTTTGTACCCAGCTGGAACTTTCATTCCACTAACCATCTAAAGGCAAGTTGGATTGCTTGAATAAGTGGCTTATGGAATTCAGAGACTGGTTTAAAAATCCAAAAATTTTAAATGAATGAATGAACTGCATGAGTGTATAAATGTATAGTCAACCTATATGCAACTAAGTATGCATAACTAAGTATATGAAGCTATATGCAGTGTATATATGTGAATATGTACAAGTATGAAGTAATGAATGAGTATGTCACTATATGCAAATGAAAAAGGAAAAAAATAATTTTTGCAAAAAATTTACCCTCTCCCCCATACTCAGAATGAACATTGTCCTCAATGTTAAAAGATTGCAAGAAATGGGATAATGTGCAAAAAAAAAATGGGTAGCTCATATGTGCATAAAGAATTATTACCCTGTTGCATAAGCGATAGCACAACTTGTGTTGACAGTGACACAAGCTGAGATGAGAATTGTTACCTCATTGAAGTGCAGCCAATTTAATTAGATAAAATTTGGACAGCTGCTGCACTCATTGCAAAAGAAACAGTGCAATGGAATCCATTAATTAAATTGATTAATCTCAAAAATTTGGAATAGGGAAGTTAAGCGCAGAAAATATAATTATCAAATGTAAATTCTGAAGGAGCATATCAAAGCAAGTGAGCAATGTACTAAAGATATAAAAGAAAAATGTATGTTATGAGGAACTAAAAAAAACTGAATAAGTAAATGGTTCAAGTAAAATAAAAACAACACAAGCAAAATAAGTTCAAAATATGAAGTAATTAAGCAATGAAATTAAAGACATGTTATTTATTTTTTTTTTTTTAATGCTCATATGCTTGCAATGCATTGTATCCCATCTGCACAAGGAAATTAGAACAATGTTAAACTCTGAATAAGGAGTATAGAAAAACTTAAAACAAATATATATATATATGAAAGAAATAAAGAATCAATGAAAAATTATGAGTTATGCCCAAAAATGCTAAGTTTAGGTCTTTAGCTTGACCATACTCACTCAAAATGTTATGGAGAATGAGAAAGATAGCAAGTTGCTATCTTCTCAATTGGCTCACCAACTGAATAGTGCCTCAACCTTTGTCCATTTACCTTGAAATTACCCGATTTTTCACCAAAAATTTCCACAGCACCATGAGGTAAAACTTTCACAATTTTGAATGGACCGGACCACCTTGATTTTAATTTTCCCGGAAAAAACTTTAACCTTGAATTGAATAAGAGAACCAAATCTCCTTCTTTAAAGTCCTTTTTCTTGATATGCTTATCATGCCATTTTTTAGTTCTTTCTTTATAGATCCTAGCATTTTCATAAGCATCAAGTCTCAATTCTTCTAATTCATCAAGTTGCAAAAGTCTTTTATGTCCAGCAGCTTGTAAATCAAAATTGATTGCTCTAATGGCCCAATAAGCTTTGTGTTCTCTAACTCTACAGGCAAATGGCATGATTTCCCAAAAACTAACCTATAAGGTGTAGTTCCTATGGGGGTTTTAAATGCTGTTCTATATGCCCAAAGAGTGTCATCTAATTTAAGGGACCAATCTTTTCTGGACTTATTGACAGTTTTCTCCAAGATTTGCTTGATTTCTCTATTTGTGATTTCTACTTGGCCATTTGTTTGAGGGTGATAGGGTGTGGCAATCCTATGCTTTACCCCATATTTTCTCATCAATTTTTCAAATTGGTGGTTGCAAAAATGGCTACCACCATCACTGATTATGGCACGTGGGGCACCAAACCTGGTCAAAACAAATTTTTTCAGAAATTTCACCACAACTTTTGCATCATTGGTAGGTGTAGCAATAGCTTCTACCCATTTAGATACATAGTCCACCCCTACCAAGATATATTTGTTCCCATAAGAAGATGGAAATGGCCCCATGAAATCAATTCCCCATACATCAAACAATTCAACTTCTAATATGGATTGTTGGGGCATCTCATCTCTTTTGGAAATGTTGCCTACCCTTTTGCACCTATCACACTTGCTTACAAAGTCTCTCGCATGTTTAAACATTTTAGGCCAATAGAAACCTGATGTCAAGACTTTTTCAACAGTTTTGGAGACACTAAAATGACTACCATATTCAGAGGAATGACAATGGTAAATAACATCATTTATTTCTTCCTCTGGTATACATCTCCTAATTATTCCATCATTACATCTCCTAAACAAAAGAGGTTCTTCCCAAGAATAAAATTTAACATCATGCAAGAATCTTTTCTTTTGCTGCCAAGATAAATCAGGTGGCAAGACACCACAAGACAAGAAGTTCACAATATCAGCAAACCATGGAAGTGCAGAATTCAACACATACAACTGCTCATTCATGAAAAACTCATCAATTGGCACAATTTCATCATCTTTATTTTCAGTTTTTATCCTAGAAAGGTGATCAGCCACCACATTTTCAACACCCTTTTTATCTCTTATTTCCAAATCAAATTCTTGAAGTAATAAAATCCATCTAATCAACCTAGATTTAGCCTCTTTCTTGCTTATTAAATACCTTATTGCTGCATGATCAGTGAAAACTATTACCTTTGAGTTGACCAAATAAGAACGGAATTTATTGAGTGCAAATACTACCGCAAGGAACTCCTTTTCAGTTGTGGCATAATTAACTTGAGCTTCATCAAGGGTTCGGCTTGCATAGTAAATGGCATAAGGTTTTCTATCTTTTCGCTGGCCAAGGACAGCTCCAATAGCAAACTCGCTTGCATCACACATGATTTCAAATGGCAAAGTCCAATCCGGGGGTTGCATGATAGGAGCTGTTGTTAATGCCGTCTTTAACCTGCAAAAAGCAACTATACAATCTTGATTAAAATCAAATTTAACGTCATGATTCAAAAGATTTGTTAAGGGTTTAGCAAGTTTAGAAAAATCCTGAATAAATCGCCGGTAAAACCCGGCATGTCCAAGGAAACTCCGCACTCCTTTGACAGTGGTTGGAGGGGGCATTTTTTCAATAATTTCTATTTTAGCTCTATCCACTTCAATTCCCCTATTTGAGATTAAATGCCCTAAAACAATCCCCTCTTGGACCATAAAGTGGCATTTCTCCCAATTCAACACCAAATCATTATCAGCACATCTCTGCAAGATTTTAGACAAATTAGTCAAGCATGAATCAAAATTAGTGCCATAAACTGAAAAGTCATCCATGAAGACCTCCATAATTTCTTTAATAAAATCAGAAAAAATGGCCATCATGCACCTTTGAAATGTGCCAGGCGCATTACACAATCCGAATGGAATCCTTCGATATGCAAAGGTGCCATAGGGACAGGTAAAGGTAGTTTTTTCTTGGTCATCAGAATGGATTGGAATTTGAAAGAAACCAGAATATCCATCTAAGTAACAAAAGAATGAATGCTTGGCTAATCTCTCTAACATTTGATCCATAAAAGGAAGGGGAAAATGGTCTTTTCTTATGGCATTGTTCAACTTCCTATAGTCTATGCACATTCTCCAACCTGTAACAGTTCTAGTGGGTATCAATTCATTATTCACATTTTTCACAACTGTCACCCCACCTTTTTTTTGTACAACATGCACAGGACTAACCCACTCACTGTCAGAAATAGGGTAAATAATTCCAGCAGCTAGTAATTTTAGGATTTCCTTTTTCACAACATCCTTCATTGTAGGATTCAATCTTCTTTGGTGCTCAATGGAAGGTTTACTATTTGGCTCCAGGAAAATCCTATGCATACAAACTGTTGGACTAATTCCCTTTATATCATCAATTGCATAACCCAAAACTCTTCTATATTCTCTCAAAACTCTCAACAATTTTTCAATCTCAATGTCAGTCAAACATGCATTAATTATAACAGGATATGTTTCATTTGGTCCAAGAAAAGCATACCTGAGGTTGGAAGGAAGAGGTTTAAGATCTACCTTTGGGGCATCCTCTACCTTTAATGATGGTGGTTTGATTTCCAAATTTTGCACTCCTTCAAGTTGAAAAATTGTGGCTTCAGGATGTGGTGGAGAGCTCTCCAAGTGTTGTGCAAAAGCAGCTATGTTGAGATTATCATCATCAATGCTCCTACCATGGACTAAGCAATTTTCAAGTGGGTCTTGTGGGTAGCTTTTTCTGAAATGCTCTTGAACAATCTCATCAATAATGTCTACCCGCAAACAAGACTCAACTTCTTCATATTTCCTTTTCATGGCTGGATTGATGTTGAATATCATTTGATCATCTCCCACTCTAAGTGTCAATTTCTCACCCTTTACATCAATTAATGCACCAGCTGTTGCCAAAAAGGGTCTTCCCAATAAGATAGGAACTTTTGTGTCTTCTTCCATATCTAAAATGACAAAGTCCACCGGAATGTAGAATTTCCCAACCTTGATAGGCACATTTTCAAGAATGCCTTCTGGATACTTAATTGAACGGTCAGCCAATGAAAGATACATGTTTGTGGGCTTCAACTCTCCCATATTCAACTTCTCATATATTGAAAGAGGCATTAGGCTGACGCTAGCTCCAAGGTCACATAAAGCATTTGCCACACAATTATCACCAATATGACAAGGAATGGAAAATACACCCGGATCTTTGAGTTTGGGAGGTAACTTCTTCTGGATTATAGCACTGCATTGCTCTCCCAAGTTGATGGTGTCATAATCTTCTAACCTTTTCTTGTTGGAAAGAATTTCCTTCAAAAACTTGGCATAACTTGGCATTTGGGATAGTGCCTCAGTGAATGGCACATTGATATACAACTTCTTTAGCACTTCAAGGAATTTGCCAAATTGTTTGTCTAGTTTATGCTTGATGAATCTTTGAGGGTAGGGAAGGGTGGGCTTGTAAGGTTCAGGTGGGATGTATGGTTTCTCTCCCTCAACTTGCTCACTTTTGCTTTCTTCTTCTTTTTCATTTTTCTTGCTCTCAACTGAATTTTCTTCTTTTGTGCTCTCTTTTTCTTCTCTCTTGTTTTCACTCTCTTGACCAACTTTTTAACCACTTCTCAAGGTTACAACCTTACATTGTTCATGAGGGTTTTGTGGTTGGCTAGGTAGTTTCCCATAGGAATTGCTTCCCGATGAGCTTGCTTGTTGCGCCAATTGAGTCTCCAACATGTGGTTGTGGACTTGTAATTGATCCATGGTTTGTCTCATGTGTTGCATTTCTTCCTCCAATTTGCTATTCATCTTGCTTTGTTCAGCAAAAAATTTCTCCATCATGCTTTCCAAGGTTGGCTTCGGTTCATGAGGTGGAAGGGATTGTTGTGCTCTTGCTTGATATCCCGGTTGTGGTTGTCTTGTGGGCTGAAATTGAGGTCTATTCTGCTGCACATACTGCTGGTTATGAGGATAATTTGAGCTTTGACTTTGTTGAGCAAAAGTTGCTTGTGGTCTCCATGTTGAGTTGTTCACATTAGAGTAAGCATTTCCCATAGGTTTCTGTTGATAACCTCCTGCATAAGCAGCTTGTTCTTGCAAATAATCATCACCATAAGAAGAGTAATCAACTCCACAACTTTGAGTTCCATCTGTGAAGGCAACTTGTTGCATAGTTGTAGGAGTTGAGGTTGTTGCCTTTGTGCAAAAATCACTAAGAAGCTGAGTCAACTGATCAAATCTTGCATTCATGTAGCTAACTGAGTCAAGTTCATAAATCCCAGCCTTCTTTGGCTCAAGTGCTCTAGGATTTCCCCACAAATGGGTATTATGAGCAATCTTCTCTAATAAATCATAGCATTCTTCACTTGTCATTCTCATGAAATCTCCTCCTGCTTGTGAATCAATTGTGTTTCTTATGGCTGGAGTAACTCTGGTGTAGAAATTCTGAACAATCATCCATTTGGGTATTTCATGATGAGGACATTGCCTTTCAAGCTCCTTAAATCTCATCCAAGATTCATACAAAGTTTCATCATCTCTTGGTTTAAAAGCTACCATCAAATTCCTCAAATGAGTGGTCTTCCCAGGTGGGAAAATTTGAGATAGAAAAGCTTGAGATAGCTGCTCCCAAGTAGCTATAATAGCTTGTGGGAGTGAGTCATACCACTCAAATGCTGAATCCCGAAGAGAAAATGGAAATAAGGTGAGCCGAATAACTTCATCAGAAACTCCAGGTTGTCTTTGTGTGCCACATATCATCAAAAATTTCTTCAAATGAGAATGAGGATTTTCAAGTGGACTACCTCCAAATTGTGAATTCTAAACCATTTGAATGAGACCAGTCTTCAACTCAAATTGATTAGCTCCAATAATAGGTCTGTTATCTCTCACATCTGCACATCTAGGAAAAGCATAATCTAACATGGATCTTCTTTGAGGATCATTTTGATTAGCGACTGCATTTTGCCCGTTTTGCTCAATTCCTCCATTATCTCCACCAATAGCTCTATTTTGATTCTCCATATTTTCTATTGTCTCCTCTTGCTCAAATCTTTGTTGTTCTTCTTTTTCTGCTTCTTTTGTATTCCTTTTTGTCGGCTCGACAGAATTTTTAAATTTCAGGATTGAACAACAATTCAGTGTCACTTGTGCTTTTCGATCGTCTCATAAACAAGAAAAGTACCTGAAAAACACAAGGAACAGTAGTGAAAATAAAAGAAAATAAAAATTCTAATTAGCTTAAAACAATTAAAATCCAACTTAAAAACAAAAAATTCCCCGGCAACGGCGCCAAAAACTTGGTACGGTGTGTCCGCAAGTGCACGGGTCACAGTAGTATAGTTTTAAAAAAAATGATATCGATCCCACAGGGAATTGTGCTTAAATTGGAAATAAAAGTATAAGCTAATTAGAATGACAAAAATTAAAGATGTAAAATGAAATTTGGAATTAAGACAAAAATTAAAGATGTAAAATGAAATTTGGAATTAAAATTGGTATTTGAGGAATTAAAACTAAATCAATCAATTAACTAAAATTAATTAAACTAGATTACCAAAAATTAATTTGAAATTTCTATTTATGAAATTTGAGAGGAATTAAATCTAAACTCAATAAAAATAAAAATAAAGTGATTCTAGATATTGGATTTAAATTGGATTTAAATTTAAATTGGATTTAAATTGAAATTGCTATTTATGAGATTTGGAGGATTTAAATCTAAATTCAATGAAAATTAAATTGATTCTAGAGATTGGATTTTCAATATTGTTTGCATGTGGTTTATCCCTAATTTAGCCAAACACATGAGAATTGCAATTTTGAGGGAAATCAATTCTTAAATTTTTGAAACCTTTTTCAAGCATTTCAAAGTTGGTTTTCATTAAATCAAACCCTGTTTTCACGGTATTTCAAACCTAACAAAAACCCATTTAAAGCTCTAATTGATTTTTGGAAAGTTCCCCTTAATCCTCTTAGCTTATCTCTAACACCAAGAAAATAAAGTTTATTGCAAGATTATCTATCCCTAATATTCACTTTTCAGTCCATCTATTAAGGATTAAAGCTTAACTTAATGAGGGCCCATTCATCAAGCAAGGCAACAAGCTCACAAGCAATAAATCAAAATGTAACAAATCCCATTTAAATGGCTAAATCAGTTCAAAAACCACAATACAAATCAATATTTACAAACCCATCTCTAGAATCTCAATCAACTACTCACAAATCATTGTTTAAAGACAAACCCAAATGTATAAATGAAGAAATAATGGAAGTGTAAGCTAAGGGGTAGAAAAACCCAGAAATATGCAGCAGAATCTGCTGCAGAAAGTCTTGAACGTGATCTGCAGCTGCTGGAAAAAGAATGCAGAAAGTGCTCCCTCCTTCTCTTTCTAATCTTGCCAAAAATGCCTCTCTTGCTCTCTATGAAAAGAAAATGATAAAATGAGGCTTTATATAGGCTAAGGGTCTGCCCTAGAATGGGTAAAAGGGGGAAGGTTCCAGAGAAAGTGAGGTAAAAAGCTGGAGTAACGGAAATGCCACGTCAATTATTTCCAGTAAAAATGACATAAGCCGAGTCAGTTGTGTCGTGGGTTGTGTTGCGGGTTGTGTCGCTCTCGGCGTGAATATCTGACGATCGACACAACCTGCGACATAAGCTAATTCGGTTGTGCTGCAAGTTGTGTCGCTCTCGGCCATTTTTTTACTCAACTTCAAAATTTTTGCAATTCGACTTTAATCTCCTCCAAATGGCTACTCTGATCAAAATACATCAAATTTCTCCAAATTTACCCTACAAAACAAATAAATTCCAAAAATTAAACTAAGAAATGTGAAAATTGCAAAATTGATTAAATATATACTAACATCTATAATAATGACTATGAACAAGGGTAAATTATGTGCAAAAATTACACCTAAATGATGATCTAAAATGCATGCATCACTAGAATTACACAAACATAAATAAATAACCTGCGAAGAAGAAAAGCAGGTTAACCACAACAATAATCCTCCTGTAGCCTGGAAAAATAATGAACAGGAGTGAACGTTCAACTCAGAGAGTAAAATATCAATTTTAACCATAATCTCTATAGCTTCTAAAGCTACTGCACCCTGTAGAGTGAAATGCAACATAAAGTGTGCCTAGAGTTTAACTACATAGATACATATTTATAAGTGATGCATGGGCATGCTTGAACATATAATAATATCGAAATTACAATTAAAATTAATATTTTACTCACAGACTCAACCGAAGTCACTGTGGCAGCTGAGCAGAGGAGGAAGGCTGTCCCGGCTCACCTGACAATTTTTTTTACAATCATTTAAAAAATTTGACTCAATACAAACTAAGAAAAAGACCAAAGATGTTCTAAGTAGTGTCGAAAATCCGGCAGAGTCTCCCCTATACCTAGGACCTACCCAACCTGCAAAAAGGCTTAAAACACACTTCCATATCCACAAACCATATATTCACAACTCAATCACATCACACAACCCCTCCTGGGCCCATCCAAATAGTCATCAATCACAATATGTAAAATTATAGTTTAGTCCTCATAATTTAACCCTCTTGCAAAAATTACCCAAATAAGTTCTAAAAATTTGCCCCGCGGTCCTTAGTATCATTACTAAGCTAATGCAAAAGGAATTATAATTTTCTGAGCTACCATGAATATTTTATGAATTTTTAATCTAATTCAAGCACTAGAAAATTACAAAAAAGTAAGGTTCGGGTTTACCTATACGGATTCCGACTCCGGGGACGTGCTCGGGACATTTGAAAATGGTGGGATAGCCAAAATTTCGATCCAATTCCAAGACTTTTTCGGTAGCCGGTCTGTCTGGCTGGAAATTCACTGATCCGGGCAACCGTTGAATTTCCCCGAATTGAAGGTACCTACACGAAGCCCACAACACGAGGGTTAGTATATAATTTGTACAGAATTTTCTAAGCTCATTTAATGTTCAGAAAAATACTATGAAGTTTCGTGGGACCACCGAAAAATGGTGTCGGAAAATTTTGAAATTTATATTGCCACGAAGCTCTCGACGAGTGGAGCGCTCCGGTACTCTCGGTTTTCTTGTAGGGTTCACTGTTTGCGAGAAATCTAGCCCAAAAATCTAAATGGGCTAAAATTTCCCAGACAAAAATTAGGCAAAGCGCTTGATAGATTTTGGTGTTCTTGGTGTCTATGGAAAGCTCTCGAGGTGTAGATAGTGTTTGATGCAAGACCCTGCCCAATCGGTGGCCGGATCGACCAGATTCTGGCCGGGAAGCTGAAGTGGCGTGCTGCACGTCGGGGGTCTTTGCGCGCGCTTTCCCGGCGTTCCAGGCGACGGCCTGCGAGGAGGGAAGGACGAGGCGGCGCACCGGAGAGCTAGGCCGGCCTGGGAAGGAGGGAGGAGAGAGAAAATGGGAGAGAGAGAAAGAAGGGTCAGGATGCGCGGGGAAGAGAAGAAAAAAAGGAGGGAGGCCGGTCCAATTCGACCGGTCCGGTTCGATTCGATCGGTTCAATTAAGGATACAAAATTTTGAATTTTTAGTCTGCCTTGGGACTAAAAACGAGGCCCAAAAATTTTGAAAAAATTCTAGAAAACTCAAAAAAATTCTTAGAGTCCAAATATATTTTTAGTTTTACCACGTGGTCTTTGACTTAATTTTTAAAAATCATCAAAGTTTTATATTTTCGGAAAATCGAACCCGATTTCTAAAATCCGAAAAATTTCAAATAATTTTCTAAAATTCAAATAAAATAAAATATTAATATTTACTCATAAAATAATAAATTTAAAATTAGGGATGTTACACTTTTTCACAATACTGTTAAAATAACACTAAAATAAGAGTTATACTCTATATAGAAAATATTCCTCCATCATATTGAGGAATATTTCTTTCACACAAATTAAGAAAATGTCTCTATCTAAATCTCATAATTCTAAAGTAAAATGATTCAATTTAATTTGATTTAATTTTCTTTCTAATTTAATTTAAATTTTTTGTACAATTAACTCCAACTAAGATTCGAATTCAAGTTTTTATAATTCTAAAAACGATTTCAATATCATTGAGTGAAAATTTATTGATATCACTTAGTGAAAATTTATTGATAATCTATTATAAATTTCAATTTATTCAGAATTTTAACATTTAGATTGATAATCACCCCTAATTTTTGAGTTGTTTGCTTATTTGTTTTGAGATTTAGTTTTGGATATTAAAAAAAAAAAATTCCAAAGCATAAATAAAAACTAAAAATAAGAACCACTAAAAAAAAATGGGGGTTTGGAGGTAACTTTCCATCAAAAATTTGTTAGTTTTAGGTATGGAAATGTGTCAGTATCTTTTGGAGAAGGCAAAAGAAAAACATCCCATTTGGGAGGACGAAGATGGGCACTACCCACCCACAAAGGACTGCTGATGAAATACTTGTTTTCTTCTGCAGTGGCATCCATTTTAATTTATAAATCCTGACGAATAGAGAAGTTGGAGGTGTAGGAATCCCATCATATAATATCAGATTGGATTCTTTTCTGTTGAACTAAAAAAAAAAAAAAAATCCAATCAGGTATCATGGAATGATCGTTTCTCATATAAAATTCAATATGGTATTATTTTATATTAGATTTTAAATGGTTGGAAAATCTAATAATTTTATCTTAAGCATGTGCCACTTGATTGGCAGATGTTGGAGCAAACACGTAGCTTATGTTCTCACATGCAGAAAAAGGAAACTAGTGCACTTGATGATTAGATCATGAACTAACTTGAAAGCTTATGATAATTTGTGTTTATTTATTGAGTTAAACGAATAAATTTAATTGATCTTAAGCTTCTTTTTCTTATCGTTAAATAATCTTAAGCTTTACTAAACAAATAATAGCTACAAGTATAGTTGAAGTCATCTCATTATAATGTTGTTAAACATATATATAACTGGTTAGTCACTCCTCAATAACTCAAAGATAAGCTTCTTTATTCATTCTGATAAGCTTGTTTATAACTCAATGATAAACCACTTCCACTATCAAATTTTTAATGTTTAGTATTAGTAGAAAGTTGCCTTTAAATTAAATTATGTTATGAGATTTTCACAAATATATATATATATATATATATATATATATATATATATATATATATATATATTATATGATTTAAATTAAATAAATTATTATCAAAACTTTTAGACGACTCTTTTGGTTTAATTTTATGATAAAATTCATTTATAAATGAATTTCTTTGTTTGGTATATTTTAGATTAAATATGGAATTCATTTCAAATGAAATGAATTTTGTGTTTGAAATAAATAAAATAAAATAAAATGATAATAATAAAATAATAATTTTATTACTTGAAATATATACGATTTTAAATTTAAAATTTATTTACAAATTCTATCAATTTTGATGAAATTTCATTTAGTTATAATAAATTTCATGGAATTTGTTATTAAAATTTCTAAATAAATTTTCATTTAGATCAAACACTAAAATTTTAAATTTACAAATGAATTCTATTAAATTTTGTAGAATTTATTTATACCAAACACTTTTTTAGAGTTTTTTTTAATATATACAATTGACTTCAATTAAGACTCGACTTTGAGAACTCATAATTTTAGAAAAAAAACTCTAATTGTAACACCCTCACTGTAGCAATTCCATACATTTCTTTATCAGGTGTCGGTCCTGACGACTAGAAACGTCTGGAAAAATAATTAGACTAGAGTGAGGAACCATAATAACTCAAATATTAATAAGAAAAATTTAGAAAAAAATTTTGAAATAAAATACAACCAAGTTAAACGAGCCGGTGCCCAAGCGATGGGTAACCAGAGTGAAGTTGCGGTTCTCGCAACGAGGAGCCCTAGACCCGGGAAAAAATTCATAAAATAATTTTTGGGACTCCAGAGAAGGGTCATTGATGTTCCTATGGCATTAGAATGCCAAGAAAATACTTAGAAAAAATTTTCAATCGGTACAGACAATTTTGACCCGTTAAACTAAACGGAGGGCATTTTGGTCATTTCGCCTTCAGAGACGATTTTTGGCCGACTTGTCCAGTTAAGTAAATAATTATTATGATCTAAAATATGAATAAATATTGCTAAAAATTAAATTAAAAATGAATAGAAAAGAAAGAAAAAGAAAATGACTTAAATGCTTAATTATGACATCACCATGATGTCATTTAAGTGCCCTCCACTAATCACCATTCAACAACACAACAAAGACTCTTTAAAAAGAGAAAAATGGCAAATTAAGAAACCAATTTTCTGGTTCTTCTTCTTCCTCAAAACGTGAACCTCCCCTCCATAACCCTCCATGAAAGTTTCCTTTAATTACTTCCATTTCCCATGAAATTCCACTATTAAACCCTAAGTCACTTTCATTAAAACTTGTCCACTCATCTTGGGGAAGTGTTTGGCAGCCTAGAAAAGGAAGGAAAGTGAAATTTAAGCTTGAAAAATTCTGCCCTACAAGAGGTTAGTGCACCTATCTACTTAAAACCCTTATTTTCTATGTTAGAGACTTGAAATCAATATGAATTTGTGAATTAAATGAACCAAATTTGAGTGTATGCCTACCATGAATTTCGGTAGCCCTATTGAAGGAATAGGAATGAGTGTTTTGTTGGACTTAGAGTGGACTAGAAATGATGTTTAAGGTACATATACACAAGTATAATGAATTGGTATGCTAACTAAGGTAATTGGTGTAACCCTTGAATTTGAGCTAGGGTTTAGGAGTGAAAAATTGGACTTGGCTTATGAAATTGTTAAAGAACATTCTAGTGGTCAATTAGTGACCATTTGAAGAAATTTGACCATAATTGGGACTAAAATATAGCATGGCAAAGTGAATGAGTATACTGCCTAGAGAGTGCAGCATGGTGGCTGAGATTCCAGCCCACTTAGACAGCCATAACTTTGGTTGTGTAGGTTCAATTGGTGTTTGGCCAATTGGACATGAAACTAGGCTTATAATGGCACATTTTTTCTGAAGAAACCATGCCCAAAAGACCAAAGCAAGTGGACCAAAAGTTGGCTCCAATCCGGATACCCTGCAACCAGCACCTGCAGAAATGACCAAATGAACAGTAACTGTTCATTTGGCCATAACTCACTGTAGAAATGGTCAATTGACCTGAAATTTTTACAGCAACAAGTTAAGACCTAGACAAACAACTTTCATGAAGAAACCTACCCCAAATTATAACCAGAACCTAACCCAAATGATAGTCACACTCACTGTTCGTGATACTATAGATTTGGTAAATTCTGCAGATTTGAAATCCGGCCAGTTATGGTTTTTGGACCATATCTGGAGCTACAAAACTCCAAATGGAGTGATTCAAAAAAGGAAATTCAACTAGACAAAATAAGGAACAACTTTCATGTTTACCATTTCTTCAAATTCCCACTGTAACAGTCATTAATGGAACAGTGAAGTTTAGGTACAAAAACTGGAAAATTTTGCTCACTTGGTTTAAGCTTAGAAATGGTATTAATGCTTAATGCCAACAAGTTTTCAATGCAAAATGTGGTATGTTGGGAGTGTCAAAACCAATGTACCTATTTTCTATCCAAAAGTCAACATTTTTGTTGACCAATAAGGTGAATAGTGACACCAAAACTTGAAAATTCAAAATTTGAAATTAGAAATGCATCTAGGGGACTTTAAATTGCAATTGGCAATTAATACTAGCAAATGTAAAACTAAAAATGTGGGATCTTTGTGTAATTAGAATTAATATATCCATTAAGTATAAAAAGGTCAACATTTTGGGTTGACTAGTAAGGTGAATAGTAATCAAAATGATTAGTAAATTAAGATGAAGACCTAGAACCAATTCTAAGCTTAAATGCTTAGAATTGTATGACAAATGTGGACTATGCATCCTAGTCAAAATTTTTAAAAAGAAATTAAGGCCATAAATTTGAAATCCATGAAATATTCATGGATTACTTGAAACATGAAAAAAATAAGTCACTTAATTGATGTGAATAGATAGTTAGAGCTTATAGGCCCATCACAAATGGAATTCATAAAATATTAGTAACTCAACTTGAAATATAAAATTTGTAATTACATAAGTAGATTCTTGAATGTATAAATGAGAAAGGAAAAAAAATGTTTTGAATACAATGATACATGTGAACCATTGTTTAGAATTGTGACCAATATGAATAACATAATGAATAAATAAATAAACCATATTAATGTATAAATGAGACATTAGTTCTCATTATTGTAGAGAGGAGGAGTATTTTGAGTAAAATGGTATAAAAGGATAATTGATGTGAATTGTGATCATATAAATGATCAAATGAATGTATGAATTATAATTGAAATTTATCATGAAATAATAAAGTCATAAAACACAATATATTAATATTTAATGATATTAGGTGCCCTTGTATTACCTAGACATTTGTGTCAGATTGGATAGTTTGGCATGCCAATAGGGTATTGTTTTAGCAGTACTGCGAAAGGCTTTATGCCTGTATTCATGACTTTGTGCCTGTATTCATGGCTTTGTGCCCGCATTCATGGCTTTATGCCAACATTCATGGCTTTTATGCCCCATTATGTGTTATCATGGCTTTTTAGCCACACTGACTGCATACGTGATTGACGTTCTGCGTCCCATGGTATGACGGCCCGAGGCACCGCGGTGTCCAGTGCCAACGACCCGTTATCCAGTTTAGTCAGCCTGTCGTAGGTTACTTGGGCAGTGTAATCTATTGAAATAAATTAAGACTATTAGTAATTAAAAATATTAGACATCAAATAAATGAGTTAATAAGACTTCAAAAGAATTAGTTAGAATTATGAAATAATCCAAACCACATAAAAAAAAATTGTTAAGTAAAATGATAAAAGAGTTGCAAAAATAGGTATAACTTAACTAAATATTTTAAATGTACCTTCTATTGCCATATAAATATAAACTGAGTATTTTTATTAATTCTGTATGTTGTACATTATCACTGTGAATTTTGGAATTAAACGCTTCCAAAGCGAAACAAATGAGAACAAAAGATAATTAATATTAGACACATTGTATTAAATTAAACAGATTCTTAAATATTCAAATTATGCTTCGTTCTTTCTTTATTTGTATATTTTATTTTCTTGTTCTATTATTGCACCACTAAGCAGCAATGCTTAGCGCGATGGATTTGTTTCCTCGCGCAGGTACTTTGACTAAGATTTTGGAGTCGGATCTGCGAAGTGGTGGAGTATTCAAGGTTGTCACCTCCTCAGCAATGCATGTAGATAGGGCCCATATAGATCATATTTTGTATTTAGTATAAAATGCTAGATATTGTATTATAATGTAGATTATGAGCAGGTAATTAATAGAAATGTAATGTAATTTAATAAATTAGCTTTTTCATATGTAATTAATTTATATATCATGTAAATTATGAAATTATGTAAATTAAAGAAATTTGAAAATTTTACTTATGTGATTTGAGCATGAATGAGATTGTATGGATTCGAAGACAGATTTGAAATATATAGATAATGCATGGAAATGAATATGAAATTGAGATATATGAATGAGATGTGAATTATGAGATGGTTATGAAATAATTGATGAGATTTTATTTGTAAAATATTATTGAAACTTTCAAACAGGTAAATAGTAAATTACGTCAACTGGTAATAAAATAAGGGAAACTCCGCTGGTTTCTCCGTCGAAAAATAATTAATATTAAAATATAACGAGATCAAAATATGAAAGGAATAAAGTAAGATAAGATAGGGTGCTCCGACACCGAATGTAGCACATTTTGCTCGGCTACACTGTAGTCGGGTGAGGGGTGTTACACTAATATCACTAAATTAAAACTTATCGATGGAGAAAATATTTTTTAATGAATCTGATAAAAGTAACATGCTTATAAATTTGATATTACATGAATATCAAGACCATAAATTTATAAATTATTTAACAAGTTATTTAAGATTCATAAAATTTGCTATTTGTATATAACAAATTAGATTATTGAGTTGGATATAAGCTCAATAATTTTTAATTACACAAGCTTGAGCAACAAAAATTAAATTTTAATAATTGTAATTAAACAAATTTACTGAAAATTAAATTATCTAAACCTGAACATCTTAATATCCTTATTTCTTACACCTTATTTGGTTATAAGTGGATTATTTTGATCTTAAGCTTTCATAATCATTATGAGTCTGTTTGATAATATTAATAATTTTAATAACTATTAATTATTTTAATAATTATTAATTATTATCTATTAATAATTAATTATTTATATAGTAATATAAAATAAAAGTATGACAAAAATAATTGTCAGTGGCAAATATATAATTTATTGAAATACATCTTTCTAGAAAATTTTATTAAAAAAAATGAAAACTCTTAATTGATTCTTATACATTGTAAATAACAAAATCTACTATCATAAGATATTTTTATATTTATCATTTATTATTTTTCAAATATGTTTATTTTACTATTTACAATTTATTTATCATATTTATTAGACTCATTCAAAGCTTGATTAGATTGAATGTACAAATCACTCAATCAATCAGTAAATTATTAAAAAACTAATTAAATATTACATTTTAGAAAATAAATAAATAAATTTAATTAAATAATTTTTATTTTTAAAATCAAACTTTTGATATTTATTAACATATATGCATAATATAATAACTAAATGATTAAGAAAAATTTAAAGCATTATAAATTTTTCAATTTTAGCAAAACCATAATTTTATTAATTTAATTTCAAATTTTTACATTAATTTCAATTTTAACAATTGGTTTAATTAAATGATTTAATTGATAAAAATAAATTAAATATTTATCAGCATTATTAATATTAGTTAATCATTTTATTTTTTTATCATTTTAACAATTATTTTTAAATAAATCAAATAAAAATATTATTTTAATGAATCAAATACTTATTGTTTTAAAATTTATAATTAGATTTATCTTGGTTATATTAGTTCTTAATATTTTATGTTTAAATTTTTGAATTTTTTCATTAGTAAAGCTTTAAATTAGAGATAAAATAAATAGAAACATGTAAATTAAAAATATAATAAAAAGATGGAGAAAAAATTAAAATTAAGATAATACTATTAAATATTTTATTCAATTATTCTATTTTTTTATCAATAGAAAATCTATTAAAAGTAATAAAAATATTAAAAGTGTTAAGTTAATTAAATAATTTAATAAAATTTAATAGATTAATTAAAACTGAAAATATATAAATAAAAACATCTGAATAATTTATTAATTTATTAGTTTCATTATTTTTAATTAAATTTATTATTAAAATTGAGAAAAAATGAAAAGTTTATGATTAAATTAATATAATTAAAAGATTTTGTTAAAATAAATAACTCACATTAAGGTTTTTTATTTTTTTTTTTTGTTCGGTAATAGTATTTTTAAATTTTATACAAAAATACTATTACAAATAAGTAACTATAAATATTAGATAGATAATTGATTTTAAGGTTGAAGTTTATATTAAATGAGCAACATTCATTGGGTTAAGGAATACATGAAATAAAAATATTTTTATAAATAAGTCACTATTTTCTTAATATTTATAACATATTAATTTATAAAATTTATTATATTATTATAAATAAATAATTATAAGTAAATAGCATTTTATTTAATTGAATTGAGAACAAGTATATTAATTTTAGGGTGAATTTTACCCATGGTACATGAAGTTTAAAGTTGGTAATAATAAGGTATATAAACTTAAATTTGTAACTTAAAACGTTCTAAATAATAGTTAAAGTAACGGCAAACCCTATATTACCTATGATACCCGGTTTAAAGGTTTTTGTGATGAAATGGCAAGTCTAGCTTGACAATTTGCTTTCTCTTTTTTTTTTTCCTCTCTCTCTCACTCTCTCAATTTTGTTTTCTTTATCTCTCACTTCCAAGTACAATGTTCATTTCTTCCTTGTAAAAATTCCCTACAAATTAAATCTCTCATCCCATCTCCATAGTTATTTCTTTTCCTCTCGTTCTCTCTTGAGATCTAAAGGCTTGGGTCCTTTATTGACGAAAGTGGAAGATAGCATATGATAATAGTTTTTGTGAGGGATTATAAAGAGGAATTATATGTCTATAGATTCAACGGCTTCTTGCAGAACTAGCAATAGTAGAGGAGGAGATATGTGTCCTAACTTAAAATCCTTTTTGTCCTTAATTTCTTTAGTCGTATACTTCTAAGTTTGTGAAATAGTGCATACTTCTTAATATTCTTTATGCTATTAACACTTCATATCAGGTCGATCCATTTCTACGATTGGTCAATGAGTGTAGTTATAGGTTGTTAACAACCAACTGGACCATCTAAGAAAATTTTATGGATCTAAAGACGATAATGAAGATGCTCCAAAGTCACTTTCAACCATAAAAATAACAGACCAATAAGAAGAATCATTTGTTACCATGATAGCTAAGTTTCTAGGATCATCATCAAGCATAACCTTCATTTATATTCTCGTAATTTAAAGCATTAGTATTTAGCATTTATATTACTACAGTACTGACATGATATTTAGTTGGAATAGAAGATGTGAAATTTATGAGATGCTCAAAAATTCAGCACCAAATGTTAATTTTTTCATTGACAACACTATAGGGCTAGAAAGACAGTCATCCAAGACTTTATTAGTACTGAATATAGAATATATTTTTACCTGGTAGGTCCTCTTAACTTTTAAATAAATTGTTTACCCTTCAATTTTGCTATAGTATTTTTTCTTTCATTTGGTAGTAGTCATGAAACCCTTTAAAAACTGTTATAATCCTTTCTCCCATAAAATCAATGCTTTGATCTAGATAGGTGACTTGTATCATCATCAAGCACCGATGAACTTTTCTGTCAGCATAGTGTTAAGTGATTCTAGTGCCTTAGTTTCCTCTGTTGCTTCCTGTGTAGTTTCCATTTCTCATTCCCTTACCAAAACTACTATCATGTGTTATCTTTTACTTTTGTAGACCCAAGCCTTTAGAGACAAAAATCGCAAGAGAGAATGAGAGGAAAAGAGATCACTCTCGAAATGGGAGGAGATATTTGCATAGAATGTTTTTGCGATGAAAATCACTGTTCATGAAAGAGATATAAGAGAGCAAGATGAAGTAAATAGTCAAGCTGAGCTTGCCACGTCATAAAACAAAACCTTTAAACCGGCTATTGGGGGTAATATAAGGTTTAGTGTTACTTTAATCATTGTTTAGAATGTTTTAAGTTATAAATTAAATTTTATGTCTCTTACTGTTGTCAAAACTAAAATTTATGTACCATGGATGAAATTTACCCATTAATTTTAATACTAAAAAATTTATATTTATATTAACATTTTTTTTTTTTGAAATTTGGCTAAGTCATTTGGTTATTTGGGATCACTTCTTTGATTCAAATAAAGACTCAATCCGAATCACTAAATTGACCCGTTGGGCCAGTACTGATATTTACAAAAGCTGGATTAGGAAATACTTCCAACGACTCAAATATAATCCTAGACGAGCTCAGTATTTTCATAATTGTTCACTGTCATATTAGCGGAAGCCACCTTCCTCCAGATAAGCAAGGCTAAGATATTTCGCCTTCTGCAATTCTGCAAAGAACTCTCACTACGGTTAATCACTTCTCTTGAATAGTGATTTCATTTCTTCCAATTTGATCATATCATCGTCAATAAATGTTAAATGTTTTTCTCTAGTAGATCCTAAAGGCCTTTGTTCATGGAGATGGGATGAACTTTTTAAATTTTCACCTCCCCTCACTTCCTTTTCCTTTAGAAAACTCTCACCTCTTCATCCCTTGAGCCATGCATAAAGTTAGGAAAATCTTACTGAATACACAAGCAAAGCCAAGTATAGCCCCTCACAATGACTCAGTAATGGAAATTACTCTCACTTAAACAATAGCACTTATATTTATGCTATGGAAATGCAGAAGAACTGAGAAAAAGTACCCGTGGATAATTAGTAATTACCAATAGTCTCCACAAGAACAAGCCCCTTCCTTGAAGTGGTGAAAGCGGCTAGAATCTCGAACAATGATCTCTCTCTGTGTAATAGCTGATGCAAACTTGCTAAATGTGTGACAATCACCACAAATCCTAAGGTTCTTTGATATCCTGATAGCAGTTCCCTCGGGTGTGGCAATAAGGCCAAATGCGATTGCTAACTTCTCACTATGAGTGTAAAGAATACCAAGCTTTGTTTCCTCATCAACTTCTTGTAACACAAAGTTTGTATCAGGGACATAACCAGCCAATTCCAACTTCCGACTCAAAGTCTTCAGCATCTCATGGATCTCCTTTGTACGAGGATGAGTACAATCTCCGACACTGAATTGATAGATTATGTTATCCACTTCAATCCAAGTATAACCCGGAATTTTCTTCAATCTCCTTTTGGTCATCAGATCTCTAACCTTTGCCACATCTTTCGACCTCCCTGCATTTGCATAAATGTTTGAAAGCAATATATAAGGCCCAGGATTCTGGGGCCGTAGCTCAAAAAGAGATTTTGCTGCCTTCTCTGCCAAGTCTATATCCTTATGGATCCTGCAGGCTCCAAGCAAAGCAGACCACAAACCCTCGTCTTTCTCAACCGTCGTATTTTCAATAAATCCCAATGCCTCATTTAGTCTCCCAGCTCGCCCCAGGAGGTCAACCATACAAGTATAGTGCTTTATATCTGGGCCTCACACCATAACTTTCCCACATCAACGAGAAAAGCCGAAGACCATCTTCAACCAAGCCTGAATGACTACAAGCATATAATAGGGAAACAAAAGTGATGTTATTTGGTTTTATCCCACTACTCAACATCATAGGAAACAATTCTAGAGCTTTCTTGCCTTGCCCATGATAACCATAAGCTGCAATCATTGCACTCCAAGAAATAAAATTTTTTTGTTGCATCCTATCAAAGATTTCTCTTGCAGAATCAACGCTTCCACACTTGGCATACATATCAATCATCGCCGTGCCCAGTATCACACCCATAGAAATCTTACTTCTATTTACATAATCGTGAACCTGCCTAGCCTTATTCATAGCACACAATTTAGCACATGCATTCACAATAGCCACCATAGCAATCTCATCAGGCACAAAACCTTCTTCCCTCATCTGGTCAAACAAAACCAGCGACTCGTTGGCATTTCCACATTCAGCATACGCACCAATCATAACTGTCCAGGTTACGAGGTCTTTACTGGACATTTTGTCAAACAACTGCTTGGCATCCTCAATCACCCCACATTTAGCATACATATCAACTAAAGAAGCACAAACAAAACGATCTAAGTGGAACCCATATTTCATAACAATGCAATGAACAAGTCTACCAATCATCAATCCCATCTTATCCCTACAAGCCTTTATCACAAAAGGCAACGTATAATTATCTGGTTGCACTCCATATCTAATAAGCTCCCTAAAAGTCTCCAAACAATGCATGTAATCACCTACCTTGGCAAACCCACCAATCAACACACTCCAAGAAACACAATCCCTCTCTCCCATTTTATCAAACAAGACAGAAGCATCAGCCAAATCTCTGTGATGTGCATATTCGTATAGTAGCTTGTTAGCAACGGTGAGGCTATGAAGCATACCATTAGTAGTTACAAGTGCATGAACTTGTTTAATTTGAAATAAGTTTTTACAGTTCATGAGTGTAGAGATGAAGAATTTAGGGTCTACAGAGAGTGAAAAATGAGGGGGTGACATTTTCTTTACCTGGGTATTGAGGTCTACGGTGGTTTGTGAATGAAATTGAGGTTGAAGAATGCCATCTGCAATGGCTGCAGCTGTTGAAGCAGAGAGAAAGCGAAGATTTTCATGGTTAAGGACAAGACGAGTTGTTTGGTTTCTAAGTTTTAACATTAAAAGGGAGGCTGCCGATGCCCGAGAGTGCCCAGCGTTTTCCTTTCAGCTAGTTTTAACATACAGACCAATAAAGCTTTGCTCTAATGCTAAATTTCTCTTTTTTATATATACATCGAGAGGGTAAATTAATCAAAGTCGAAACCCTAACATTCAAAGGTGTTATTGTTAAGTTAAATTTAATTTAATCACATAATCATAACGTGTATGCGTGTGTGTGTGTGTATATATATATATATATATATATATTTGGCTATTTCATAGTTACGAATATTAAACTCATTAGTATTAATAACTTAATTCTAATGAGTATCCAACAAAACTTCATTTTCTGCTTTTAAGTAAACAACTGTGTCTTATAACAAGCACAGAGTTGATCGAGTCAGTATTCCGAATTAAAAAAAAAATTAACTCACTAATTGTGGAGCTCTGCCTGCCTCACTCTACATCCTTATATTAAGCTACATATTACTAAATATCCCAAGATGGGATTAATTTATCCTAAACACCAGGATTATGTAAAATACACCCTCCAAAGCATCCTGCGAATTTTCTGATGGAAATAATAACAATGTACAAGATTCTTACAACCAACAAATTGGCAATAATTGGCAAGTAGATGGATCAGACAGGACCAGCCAATTACTAGTTCAGTTGTACAAGGGGTGACCTTGGTATTAAAGATGGTTTCAGTTCCTTCACCTCAAATGATTCGTAAGAATTATTTTCCCTGAATTCTTCAAGAAGAGTTTCCATTGGCATTGCTCGAAGTGATTCAATCGTCCCCTTACTGGGAATGTCTGGCTCACATCTCACTGGTGTTGTGCCTGTCGGCTCATAATCCTGCGCATTATTAAGACGAAAAGGTCAAAGAAAAGCAGCATAAACTGGAGACAATCTTACTATCTCAAAATCTCTACACGTTTCAGAGAAGCCAAATGAGCAAATTAATCATTAGCATCGATTCCAGTTGCATGATTGACATGGTTTGAACCAGAGACTGAAGACCAAAAGTTGTTCAGGCATGGTGTGATGAATAAAAAAACATAGCAGGTGCTATTATATGCTACCCCAGCTTACCATATATTGCTGCTGGAGGGTTTCCTGTGCTTTGCTCTCAATAGCTGTCGATTGGCCTGAAAGATCCTCCCTGAAAACCTCAAGTGTATCTGCATGAGCTTTGACAGCTCCCAAGATTCCAGATACAGATTCCCGCTCCTGTTCTGATACATCTGTAGAAATTTTCAAGTGTAAAGTTTCAAATCAAGATTTTAGTTTTTGTGGGATAGGGGAAGAGGTAGAAATACATCCAAAAGCACGACCTAATAGCATAACTATCATCCACTTTCACAGCGAAATTCCAAAAGTAATTAATAGAACTCGAGATACACTAGAATCACACTCACTGTCAATATGCTTAAGGACATCATCACTATTCCTTGCCACATCTTGGTCAGCTGCAACTCTTGCACAGCCAATCTCAGCATCGTTTTGCTCAATGCTATCAGATACATTTCTGTACAAAAGCATTTTTGAAAGAATGATCTTAGACAAGATAAGTGAATCAACAAAATGAGACAAACATGAGATGAATCAATGGATCAATTGGAAAATATTCTGATGGTTTTGTCGTTATGTTAGACAAGTAGAACACTTAGGTTAGAGGTTAGAGGATAGAAAGAAAAAAAGGAGTAGACCTAAATTGACTTGGAGGAGATCAGTACAACAGCAATACAAAATTTCTGAGGATTTAACCCAAAATCGTTTAGAGTGGAGACAGCGAATACATATAGCCTGCCCCAAATTTTTGGGAAAAAGTATTAATTGAGTTGAGATGAGTTGAGTTGTCATTATGCTCTTAGTGACCAGAGCCAAAACCAATATCCTGGGCTATTCTGAGCAGAAGTAGCTTCTTTTATAAAGAAGCTACATCTACTAGTTCTATGAAATGTGGATGTCAAAATTAATCATTTTGCAGTACCTTATATGAAAATCCTAACAAAACTGTGCGAATTTCCTACCTGGTGAGTGACAGCACAGATGAAACATGTTTACTGCCCATCTCGTTCACCGACTCACGAGTCTTTTTCCAGTGCTCAAAAGCTGATTCAGTAGTGCTTAAACTAAACCAAAGAAGCAGCAGCAACAGTCAAAGAAAGACCAAGGATAACTCCTTTTGGCATTAAGAGTTTCACAATTTTTATTAAAAAAAAAAAAAAAAAGTTGCAATTCATTGGCTTAAAAGAGCTGTATGTATTTTTCAATCACTAATCTTTCTTCATGCCAAACCCTGCTCCAGCGAAGATATCATAAAAACCAGAACCAACAAAGTATCCAACATACCACTGCTGTAAAAGTAACTCCATACGACAATGTTTCACAGCAGAGTAATCTGCACAATCCTTAGCATCATTCTCTGCTTGCATAGAAAATTCCTGCCATTTTCGTTTTGCATCTGTTGTCATGCCCTCCATTGAAGAAGCATGCATATCCAAATTTGCCTTGTTTCCAGTTGCAGTTTCTCTAAGAACAACAAGCCTTGAGTCCACCTATCAACTCAACTTTCAGTCCAACTTCACAATAGATAAGAAGGATAAATATAGGGCATAATAAAAGAAGCAAACCAGCTCTTTTTGACGCTGAATGTGATTGGAGACCAGGTTGCTGATATCAGCAACAAGCTTTTCAGCATCAGATTTTGATTTTTCCTGTTTAGGAAAAAAATTTCAAATCAGCAATGTTTGAATGCACATATTATTCATACAACTATGACAATATCTGTAGCATACCTCATAAGCCTTCTGAAAATCAGCAATGCTTTTCAACTGAATTTCATCAGCTTGTGCTGCATCATTCTGCAGCCCTTGGAATTGTTCCAAAATCTTTTGGAGAAATCCATTCATGAAGTCAGAAACCTCCTTCATACGCTCACCACTAACATGGAATTTCTATTGAATTCCAATTCATTCCAAATCCAAACAAAAGCAGCAAATAATCAGAAACAGCAAGAAAATACATTAAAAAACAGCAAAAGAGAATATGGTGCATTGACGAACAAGAAGAACGAACATTTCAACAACAATAAACAAAGTTACATGCTGTTCACCAAAGAAACTTTGAAAGGCCAGTTATCTAAATATTTCTTGTGCAAAATATTTAAGAAAAGGAAAAAGAATCAAATATACATACACAACTTAAAAAGAACTAAACATTCCAAATAACAAAATTTACCAAATACACAACTGGACAGATAAGGATCACGTTATGGATCATACCTGACGCAGTTCCCTAGCAAAAAGAGCCATGTCTCCCTGGTGGGTTGAAAGAGTACTCCGAAGATCATCAAATATTGATGCTGCCTTACCTGCCTCTGATGCGAGAAACTAATTCAAAAATCAAAATTAAGCACAAACATCAATGGAATAGTTAGAAGGAAGTAAATAGAAAGTTACTTAAATTATGCTACGTACATCTCCAATAGAATGTGCATTAGAAGAAGCCAAACATGAAATTTCCTCTAAGCCAGCGATAGCGCTAGCCTTGTGCAATCGTACAACGTTTTGCACCGCCTCAATGTGGGAAATATATAAAGCCCTTGAAGCTGTCAATTTCTTCTTCATATCCTTCACTGCCTATTGCAAAGTATTTACAATGCATGCAATAAAAACATTTAAAATTGAATCCAAAACCATAACTAATATAACAAGAATGCAATTAAAAAAATGCAATGAGTAAAAAAGACAATAAATTAGAAGGTATTTACATTTTTTTTGTCAATACCTTATCATGTATGTCTAGGAAAGAATGACAAAGTTTCTCAACACACTCAAGATGTTCATCTTGCCTCAACATTGATGAAGCCACCATATTTTGAAGAGAACCAACTTGTTGGGAGAGCTCCTTTTGGAAATTGGTCACCAGTGCTCTATTATCAGCATTCAGCTTATCTTCTCGTCCTATAAAGCATTCCATTTGATACCATTTTTAAATTAACCACTGACAAAACTTTGCATTATCAAATAAGGAAAGCATACCAATCTTTTGGTACAAAGAAACATTATTTTGAAGGGCTTTCTCTAAGTCAGACCGTAAAACACATGCTTGTTGAGCCAGAGCATTCTCTGTTTCAAAATCATATAGCACCATTAATACACAAACAAAAGAAAACCTTAAAAATCCAAGACAAAAAGTTACTTAAACATGCCTGCTTTTCTCTGTTCAGATATGACAAAATCCCTCTCCTTCAAAGCATATAGACATTTCTTCAGTTCTTCCTCAGTACTGGTGAGCAATTTGCAGGTTACATTCAAGTTTTTCTGCATTTACAAATGTAACTACTGATATATTCATAATTAAGAACCGTATGCAAAACATAAGTACACAAGTTACCTCGGTGGCATCAAGTTTTCTGCTCAAATGAGAACATTGTTGAACTTGGGCATTATATTTTTCCTGTAAATCCTCCAGTTGCTGTTTTGCAATACACCATTGACATTTCATGTGAATTTGGATGTCGTGAAAGCAAATAACAAACTCTATCCTTTGTTTCTTAGAAATGGTAGCGTGCACTAACCTTCTGATGGGTTTCTATAGTAACTCCCATTTGTTCTATCTGATCGGCCATGGCCTAAACACAACAAGGGTAAAGCACATAAGCAAAAACAGGTTAACAAACGACGCTTCTCCATGAATCAAATCCAAGAGAATCATGCATAAAAAATACCATAATGATTTACTTGTATAAAGTTTCTTACTTTAGTGCAAACATTAAGAAAAGTATTTACTCTTCCTCTCCCAATTGAGCTATGAAAGAGTAACTAAACAACAGAACATCCTCAAACACAACACAATATAAAAATGTAGCATTTAACGGCTAAGAAGAAACAAATATATAACCAAGTGAAATGGTAGAATACCTTCCTTTCACTTTCCTCCTGATAGTATCGCTCCTTTGGGATATAAACCCCATTTTTTTCCCGTGCAGCATACACCTCTGGACAAATTGGCAACAGTGTTACACTTCTGTAAACTAATATATAGAACATCATGCCAAGCACACTCACGTGCATACATTTTGTATTTATTGGCGCTGCAGAATTAAGTATCTCATTCTCACCTGCCTTGAGCCTTTCAATCTCTCCATAAAGGTCCTTGATAAGAGTTGATTTCATCATTTTTTGGTTCACCTGCAAATAACCACAATAAATCCCTAAGGTCCTAATCTATTGACAACTTGTAATAGAGTACAAGAAGCGCTCTCTAAGATATAATGTAGCAAAATATGTAAAGAGTTTCCAAACACTATGGCACTTCAGCTTCAGTAACAAAACAAGGTATAAAAAAGAGAAATACAAAACCATAACACCATAATCCCATCCAAAATTGATGAGCAAAATCATCAGTTCGTACCGATTTTAAGTTGCAAAATCATACATAATGCAAGATCACCTCTAACTCTTGAGATACTTTAGACAAATATTCCTTGTTATAGTATATTCAGAGTCCTCAATTTTTATGTAGCAGGTCATTCATTGAACATGAGGACAACGTATGGGCTAGCTAATATTACTTGTAGTTTATACAAGAGTGTAAATAAATCACGGGCAAAATTGTCATGTAGAATTGGCTGACATATTGGCCTAACATAAGATGCAAAGCAACGTAAAAGACTAAAGAAACCTGCTATTGTAAAGCTACTTGGACAAAATCCAAAGGGCACATTTGCTATTTACTTTCACCAAATCAATTGAAAATTTTTACTGTTCAATTGGAGAACTCGCTTTATTGTATTTTTATAGATAGCATAAACAGAATTACAGAACGTTTGAAAAAACTTCTAGAATATTAAAGAAGGAACTTCAGTAAACTTACTAAATCAGTTAACTGATTTCAAAATATTGCAAACAAACCTCTGGCTTATTTTTTATATTCTTGGCCCTGTGTGCATAATCCAGTGTACTCAAGGTCTCTTCTAGACAATGGACAGCTGGTGAAACTGTTGCTATAATGCATGTTTTCGTTCTTCCCCCAAGTGAATCACGAAGTAACCTAGTGAGCTTGCTATCCCTGGATCAAAGTAAGTATGTAAATGGAAGTTGGAAGAACACTGATTGTAACACCTGCAACAGAACAATTGAGGAAAGCAGTTTAAACCTGTATGGGACATGCCCAAGATGCTCCACGAGAGCATTAATTACGCGACCCAAAGTAAGTAGACTTTTATTGATTTCACCAGCTTCTCTAGCGCGTCCCTGTTAGATGAAAAGCAAGAATAATTTTAGCTTGAAATTAAATTTAGTAGTTATCGACCAATGAAAAATCCAAGTAAGCCGGTATTAGAACAATAAACTATACCTCCCGAGCACCAGAACGCGAGATATTTTCTGAACCCGCTAGATCAACCAAATTCAACTTCCCGCATTTGATTAGTTCTTCACCTTCGGGAGTTGCTTCCTTGATATGTATTGTAATGGAAAAAAGAGAATGCGACCGACTAGAACAGAAAACAATATCTTAATACAAGAAGAAACAGACATTAAAACTCTGGCCTTAAGCATAAAAACAGCAAAAGAACTGTTACCTTGATTGCTTGTTTAACAAAGTTTCTGCAGTGCGACGTTTTGCGGAACCCCTTTCAAGAAGAGTAAATATCTCACTGGCACTTGTTACTATTTCCTCCTCCAGACCTCTTACAAGAACTCCACCTTTCCCGTCCTCCATTAGAGGCAACTGCTTCTTTTGCTTCTCCTCCAAAGCTACTTTAGAAATTTCATCTGGGGCAAGCAAATCAGTGATCTCCTCATTGTACAGTTCTAAGAAAGTAACTTTCACACTATATTCAGCATTCTGGCTTTCGAGTGTATCAAATATTTGCTTAACAGCTCTGGGTATGACCCCTGCTTCTGGAGGCAATTCTCCGTTAGGGCCACTCTGTCCAATCGTTGCATCACATGAATAAATTAACAATGCGGCCATTAAAGATAGAAAACATCAAACAAAATAACCATGAAATACCCATACGCTATACCTTTGACCTTTTGCATTCCCCTTCCATCGTGTATGTTTTACCTGTACCAGTTTGACCATATGCGAAAATAGTACAGTTGAAGCCTTCTAAAACTTCATTTACAATTGGCACCATAGCTTGTTCATAAAGATCTTCTTGTTGAGCAGAAGGACCAAAAACCTACATGCACATACGCTAAATATCAGAGTCGGCCATCAGTTAGAACAGTGTAATTGTATTTCAATTCCTTTTTAAAAATAACAAAAATAGTACATAGAACTGCCCAAAAACAAAAATTAAACCTATGAATATCATCACAAAAAACAATATTGGCATTCAAAACAACATTTCAAATGGGAAAAAAAAATCAATAGAAATTTGGATAGAAGGATTCAAAATTCTCAACCCTCATGCCAAACACTGAGATAGTGAGTTTGGAAAATCTCAATTTCAATTCCCGCCAGAATAGAATGAATGATGAAAGCGAAAGGTCAAATTTTCAAATATGGCAAAATGTTACTGATTCATTTGAACCCATTAAATTGAAGTTCTGCTTTGAACGCATGCAGACACTAACATGTTCTGACCTGGTAATACCGTAAAGATATGCTGATTGAGAAGACAGAGATATTTGATTGTTTTCTGGGCTTTTTCTTCACAATGCAAATCAATCATTTCTACATGTAATTTTACATTACCATTTTTCTTATCAATTAGTGAACACATAACTCCAAAATCTCAACAAACACATATTGAACCCCCTACAAAATCTACCCCCTTACAAACACAAAAGCAAAATCGAAAGTGCCTATTCAAACAAGCATCAATAAAATCAAATTGAACCATTTTTCTTCTCAAATTAAAAAAAGAAAAATAACCTTGTCGAAAGTGAAAACTCTATCTATATGCTTCCCAGCAATACTCTGAGAAACGGCAACCTCCCTCTGGTACTCGTTGCAAACAACCTGAGGAGCATTTTTCCTCGACTCCTCATCACTAAATGGTCTGCCAAAATCAACAAATAGAAAAACAAATGAACACAAAAATTTCCAATGAACCCACAAAACTTTTTCTTAACACGGATAAACAGAAATCGAATTGGGAATAGAAGGCTGATTCATTAGACAAATGAAAGCAAATAATAACTAAAAAAAAAATAATCCACACCTGCAACGAAGAAGGACTTGAACATTAACGCCTTTCTCTTTCTCGTGGCGAATAGACATCCTTTGGAATCTCAGATTAGAGAGAGAATCGCGCAAGCCTATGCTATTAGATCCAGTTGAAAGATTGTGCTTCTCCTCACTCTCTCTCTCTCTCTCTCTCTCTCAATTTCTGGCTCTAGGGTGCGTGTCAGTGTGAAAGCGAGAGCGGGCTGAGGGTGATATTTGAATTTTGATACCCGCTCGCATAGAATATATCCAACGGTTAGAGTTTGAAGGCTCGTGTGTATCCTACGGTATATAATTTATTCAATTTTGTGTGATGGATCGGACAATGCCAGCCCATTATATGTACTCGGCCCAGTAACAATTGGGATAATCTGGTTGGAGCTCCGAAATGGTAAATTGGAAGCATAGATTGGATCCACGGATTTCTTAATAACTATTTTTTAACTATTTAAAATATAATTATTTTTATTATTTTAAATTTTGAATAATTATAATTATAAAAATATTTAATATTTTTTATAAAATATATAATTATTTAAATATAAAATAAATAATTACTTAAATATATTAAATTTAAATAAAAAGGCTATTGTTAATAACATAAGGCTTACTTAGGGATATTCACGGTGGGTAAGCTCCACCCGTCCTCTATACCACACCCCAACGCATGTATAAAATAGAGGAGCCCCCCAAAGGATTTTATCTCTTCTCTACACACTTCTTTCTCGTTACATAGATCATGAATCTCTATTTCTCGTAGCATAGTTCTCTGAATCCATTCTCTTCAACTTATAGTCATCATGCTACCTTAATTATTGGAAAGACCTTGATGATAACCTTCTCTTTATCTCGTAGAAATCTGTATGCATTTGCAGATTCCAGTTTTAATGGAAAAATTAAATCAAATCAAATTCATTTAGTTAAATAGGTTGGTTTCTTTGATTAATTTGGTTTGATTCATTTTTAGTTTTAAATATTTTTAGCTTTTTGACATGGTTCAGTTACTTTACAGTTTACAGAAAACACTGAAAATTTTGATTTGAATTGAAATTCATTTGACCTTTAAGATTATTGGAACATAAAGAGTTTAATATCGGTAGATAATAAAAAAGAAATGGATTAATAAAGATGATACCCATAAAGTTAAAATGGCTTAGGTCAATTTAATAAAAAGTGGTACTCATCAAACTTAATTAGACAAAATATATAAATCGAGGATAAATCCACACTCTAGCCATATAAAATTCTAATAAAAATGTTTTTATATTATTTATAAAAAATACTAATAAAAACTTGTGTATAGTGTCTATAGTGACAGTTATATATATTTGTCGCTAATAAGATTAATTAGTGAGAAAAATTTATCACTAATTACCTTTAGCAATAATGTATTTGTTGTTAATAATTTTAACAGAGATAAATCATTATATATAATTCATCGCTAATATTCCTTAGTAATAAGTTATTCATCGCTGATACTTTTAGTAATAAGAAGTTTATTCAATACCAATTTATCATTAATAATTTTTAGCATATTATTTTAAAAAATTAATAAACAAAGTTTTAATAAATTTAATTTAATGAACTAACTTACATTTTTTTTATTAATTTATTTTAATTTTTTAAACATCTTTACGATATATATTTTTAAAACTTATCATTATATTATTTTTTTAATTTTATTACATTTATGTTTATAATTACGTTGTTATTATGTATAACACATAACTTTTATAAAAATATAATTAATAAAAAGTATAATAATTTTAAATTAATAAATACTTACATATGTAATTAATTAAAATAACATTAAAATGAATATTTTTAATTTAAATAATTAGATATAATATCTATAATACTATAATAATATTATATTATATATAAAAATTATATATATATATATATATATATATATATATATATATATATAAAACTAGAATAATAATGTGCAATATTCATATTCCTTCTCCATTCTCTCTCAGAAACTATTCTTTCCCGAAGACTACCTCTCTCAATGATCCATTATCGCTTCTGTTCTTGTTCTTCTCCTAAAAGGAAACCATCCCTTTCTCTTTATAAACCGACACCCATACGCACATGCACAAGCATCCCTTTCTCTCTAGCAGCTAAGACACACATGCCCAAGTCGGCTTGAAGATGTCGAGACCTACATACACCGGCATGCCGAGACCCATATCTTCGACTCAATTTTGACGGTGCTTGCTCAATCTCATCGATTGTTGCTTATTATTTAAAAAACTTAATAAACAAAGTTTTAATAAATTTAATTAAATTAATTAATTTACATTTTTTATTAATTTATTTTAATTTTTAAACATCTTCACCATACATATTTTTAGAACTTATTATTATATTTTTTTATTTTATTACATTTATATTTATAGTTATGTTATACATAACTTTCATAAAAATATAATTAATAAAAAATTATAATAATTTTAAATTAATAAATATTTATATATATATATATATAATTGATTAAAATAATATTTAAATTATTATTTTTTAATTTAAATAATTAAATATAATATTTATAATACTATAATAATATTATATTATATATCAAAAATTATATATAAAAATTAAATTACAAATATATATAATGAAAATAATTATGTCATATATATATATATATATTCCTTCTCTATTTTCTCCCAAAAACTACCTATCAATGATCCATTTTCGCTTCTATTCTTTTTTTTGTTTCTTCTCCTAAACGAAAACCACCCCATTCTCTCTATAAATCGACACCCATGTTCACGAGCATGTCAAGATTCATGCATTACCTGACGAGCCATCCCTTTCTCTCTAGCAGCTGAGATACACATGCCCAAGTAGGCTCGTACGTAGATGCCGAGACCGACATGTACAGGCATGCCGAGACCCATATCTTCGACTCAATTTTGACGGTGTTTGCTTAATCTTATCGCTTGTTGCACGTGATTGTTGGATCTTAAAAATTTTAAATTGATTGGTAAATTGGAATTTTGTTTCCCTTATGAATTTTTTTTTATTGGTGTTTTGTTAATTTTTCTTTGAGATTTGATTTTGTAAATTCGTAAATCACTACTGTGGGATTGAAATTTTTTTAAATTGGGAATTTGTTCAAATTGATGTTTCAAATTGAATCAAACCAAATTGATTAGAATAGATTTTCGATAAATATTTTTTATGAATTTGATTTTTCAAGTTCAATTCGTTTTAAAAGCTTAACTGATCAAGTGCTCTCCCTAACTTCAACTGAGCATTGAAGGAGCTAGGTAAGGAAAGTTGAGAGTGCCATGGCCACCCATTAGCTTGGTTTAAAAAGAAAAATTATCCATATATTTTTATGAAAAAAAAAGAGTATAAATGTATGTAAATACAGGAAGATTAAATTTTACTTTTGCCTCCAAAAAATAATTGCGAGCTACCTCATTACAAAGGAGGAATTCTATCAGCTTTCATCTCCAGAGATGATCATGAATCCCTTCTCAAAAAACCTATGAATAGACACCACGTGAGAAGAAGCTCTCAGACCCTGTGAACGTTAAAAACTCTTCAATTACAATCATTCTGTCTTTATGCAAACATATAGATTTTTTTGGAATTCGTTGTTATAACTTATAATTACTACATCGCCACTCTTTTTCCTGGTGGATGTGAAAAGTCAATTTGAAGTTCATCGAGTTTACTTGACTTTTGGGTAATTCTCCAAACTGGAAAATTACTAGAGGTTGTCACAACTTCGGAAAGCTGTGTCCATTTGGCCATTGGAAGGGTCAAAAGCGCGTTTGGCCTCGAGCCATATACAAGCTGTTTTTAGACGCTTGGTGTGTATTCTTCACTGATATGCCAATTTTGTTGGAACATATCTATCACTTTTGTTTATTCAAACTATTTAAATTGACTTTTCGAGCGAGTTTCAGTGAAATTGTATGTTGGATCTATTCATTTTGAATTATTTGCTGAATCTTAGTTATGAAAATCGAACTCGAAACAATAAATTAAGAAGCAAATTAAGCATTTATATTACCATTCATATAGCATTTATACACAGATCAAGAAGATCAATCTTAAACATCACCTGGGTTGTCTTTCCATCCAGTATTGTGGAAACTATCTCTCCTTCTTATGCTACTGCTACATTTTGGGTCATTCTTCTTGAGGTAACACACTATACCCAGAAAGAAGAAGGAGAAAAAAGAAAGAAAAAAGTCTTGCATTCTAGCTATGACACAAATGGTTATGACCAAAATTAGCCCAACCATGCAGATAGAGCTAAGCATATATGTATTTTACATACGCAAGATTTGTAATCTATTTTTCTCATTTATATGAACTCCTCAACCAAATTTCCGAAATCAAACCTCCCATTGCAACATTCAACAGCATTTACAACCTCTTGAAAAGTTGAGACACTACATGGAACCAAAAGTTTATTCCTTTGCTCAAAGCCAAATTCATTATATGACTTCTCCAGTAGCATCTTGAAGAGTGGATGACTGAGGAAGCTAGTTGGAACCACAAATCTTTCCATCTCTTCCCCTACATATACAGCAAAAAACCCAGTTGGGGTTTTGGTTAAAGCAGGGGAGGTATCCTCAAATCCCCTAAGCAAACATTCTTGTTGTGATGACTGATGACAATGATCACCTCTGGCCATAACCTTCACTTTCTTGGCAAGTTTCTTGAAAGAAACCATCTTTTTCCCCAACATTTTCCTTTTTTCAAAGATCTTTTGGTATTTTTGAGATCAAGGAGAAGACTAGAGAGAGTTTGGAGATCAGATGAAAGTGGTGAGAGAGAACTATAGGAGAAGTGTTCTCATGGCTCTCCCAAGGAAATGGGTGGGTGAGAGAGGAGAGATTTTGTATTGAGATTAGAAGGGAATGTCTCAAGAGGGGATGAGTCTTCTTTTGTGTTTTTTTGACTCATCAATTATTAACAAGAATAAAATGATTATGGCAAGGTTGTCTTATAAATATTTTCTTTCTCTAGTCAATAGTGATTCACAGCCATTAACAAATATCATCCACTCCCCTTTACTGTTCATACACCATTATACCTCTATTTTATAACAGAAGATGAGAGTATCATTCATCTACCATTATACCACTATTGCGTAGTGATGCAATTGTTAAACCCTTACCAAATCACGTTGAAACTATAGGTTAGGAGCCATTAAGAGTCTTGAAAATTAGATTATGAAGTTTCAACCTTTAAATTTGCTAGAGAATCAATCAATTTTGTGATTGAATCAAATGCCAACCACTTATTATTGTTATTATAGTGCTTAATTAGCATTTTGATTTGTTATTAACATACCAAACCATTAATTTCTACCATTATTTGCCAACCTTTTGAACCAATAAAAAAAAAAAAACTTATCATTTATATATCAATGAAATGGAATCTCAATTCCATTACTAGTAACTAAAAATAAGCTATGGTGGATATCTCTATTTATACTATTAATTAAAATAACTTAAACTAATTTTTGTTTTCTTAAAAATAGATAAATTTGTATAAATTAATTAAATTCTGAAATTTTTATATTAAATTATTAATTAAATTTTATAAATTGAAAGAAAGTAGTGCTTATGATCATCTTACATCACTATTTTATATTTCTCTCTTGGACAAGAGAGTGTGTGTGCTAGAGATATGGGGGTGATGGGTAGCATCTAACAAAAAAATTAATTATTTAATTAGTTTTTTAAAGTTGAGGTGTAAGGTATATGGTAGTTTGTTATCTTATCACTTATTAAAAAAATTATTCCATGGGTTTTGAGAATAGTAATTAGGCAAAGAATGACACAAATAATCTAATTTAATAATTATATATAAAATATATTTTAGGTAGAAAATATCTCAAATAATTGAAATATAAATGATGAAATATTTTCCAAGTCAAAATAAATGAAAAAGGTTGTGATAGATAGACGATTAGCATAACTTATAATATAAGATATAGTGTTAAAAAGAGTTGAATAGCAAATAAAAAATACATATTTATATAATCAACTCAAATTAATTTATAATTAACACATATTTTAATTTAACAATAATGAATTGTTTTTAAAATTATAAAAAGTAGCTTTTAATTTAAATTTTATGCTTCATTTATTTTATAGAAAAATATTTTTAAAAAAATATTTTTTATATTTTTAGTATTTGGAATACTCAAAAAATATATCAATAGAAAATATTTAATGACAAAAAAAAAATATTTTTTAAATTTTAATAATATTATTAAAATATAAAAATATTTATACAATATAAATACATATTATTAATTTAATATTATAATCAAATAAAGTTTTAATTAACATTAAATAAAAATATATTTCTTTAGGGGCAAAAAGGTGAAAACGGAAAGTCAAGCGATGAATTGGGGGAAAGTTGACATGGAAAATTGGGAACACTTTGCATTCCATGGACATGGAAAATTGGAAACACTTGCATTTCATGGAGATGGAGAGAGGACGAGGGCAGGCCTTGTGAGTTGGGCCAAAGAAGGAACAATTAGAGGAAAAATATGTAACACGACAATTTGACTCTATGGAAAGTGGAAGCACAGTCAAGTACGTCAATGCTGTACTTTGACCCAATTGTACATTCTTCAATCACGGACGCAACGCTTTGAAAATATTTCCCCATTTTTCCATCATTAGTGCAATTTAATCAAAGCTTCCATTGCTCAGCTTTTCTAAATCTGACTCAGTGAGAGTGTAAATTACTTTTTCTCCACTCAAGGGGCATGCCACTTTCTTGATGAGTTAAGCTTCGGATAAAAAATTTTATTTTTTCGATATGATTTAGCAAAATATATTAAATTCATCCAAATAGACTCAACCAACCCTTCTCTCAATCCAAATAAATTTCAACTCTTGGGTTTGGCTTTTCATTTGTTTTAATTGAATAATATTTCAAATTGAGTCTTGTGAAATGTGTTTGATATAGGGTTTACAGTATCAATTTCAGTTTAAGATTTATTTAGAAATTGAAATTAAACTGAAATTTCAGTAATTTGATTATTTAATGTTTCAATTTTAGTTTAATTTGATTTATTGATTATTTTATTTCAGTTTAATAAAATTTTGGTTCTTTAATAATTAAGTTTTAAAATTGATTATTAATATATAATATATCACATAATATATCTTTTAATTATTTTTAAATTATATACTTTTTAACTGTAAAGTTAACAAATAATTTAAAATTAAATATATTATATAATATTTGGAATTAAGGCATTGTTATTTTTGTATATAAATAGTTATACAAGTACATGAGTGTGTCTTTTAACTATTTATTAATGATGTGATCTTTAAATAAATGATATATATACGATTATGAATTAAGTATACACATATAAAAGGTGATTTAATATATTTATAACTAAAATTATTAAAAAAAAATAGAAAAATGACAGAAAATATTAGGTTTTACATAATCCACACAGATATATTACCGGTTTAAGTTGCATATAAATATATTATTACATTGAAAATATATTATCAATAAAAAAAAATTTAAAATATATGTATAAAATTAATTATTAGCTGATTTGATAGGAGTTTGACACGATTATGATTTCGTTTTAAATAAAGAACTAAAATCAAAACAAATTATTAATATAATTTTGGTTTGGTATAATTTTTATGGTTCATTAAGGTTATTCAGTTCAATTCAAAACTCAAAAAATCATGCATAATCCTAATTTGAATAATCACTCGACTAAATGGAAGTGTATAAAATTACATTTTAGTTGGTTTTCAATTTAAAATTAAAGTGTATCAGCATTTTTAAATTATAGAAATCAAAGAATAATCTAATTTAAAATGTCAAAAATTAAAATACTTTGTGCTCAACGCGGAGAATTTTTAAAATTAATCTTATTTTTATGTTGGGTAGTGCTATGATTTTTTTAGAAAGAAACGTAAAATTTCAGATATGCAAAGAGTTTTTATAATATTAAATAAATTTAATATGTTTTAAAAATTAAATATATAAATAATTATTTTAATTTAGAAACGCAAATCGAATTAAAGAAAATTTGCTGCGATTTTATAACAGAAATGGACTTTTTGTATATGGTATAATAATTGGGCCTCCATTATGTTCCTGGCCTGGCATTCAAACGACGTCGTAACAGCCCTTTGATTTTTCTACTATTTAATCAAGCGCGAAATCAAACCTAAGCCCTGGGCATCTCCCTGTCATTCTCGCTTTCCCTCTCCCTCTCTCGGCTTCTCCGCAAGTCGCAAAGCACACTCGATCGAAGCCGCTCAACATGAGCAGATCAGGCCAGCCTCCAGATCTCAAGAAGTAAATCTTCTCAGCTCTTAATGATGCTATTAACTTCACCTAATCAGCATTATTCTTCGTTTTTTCCGATATGAATTTCTAATTTGTTTTTCCTTCCATTTTTTTTGGGGATTCCAGGTACATGGACAAGAAACTTCAAAGTAAGCTTTTTTTACTCTTCTCGATCGCTTTGCTTTTGCTTTCTCTTATTACTCAGTTGGAATTTTGTTTTTCTTCAAAGTATTCTGTTCATGGTTTTTAGGGGTTTAAGCGAAGTTCTATGCTAGAATATGTTATTTGTTTAATTTTTAATCATGTTAATGTTATTTTCTTAGCTTCGCAATAGAATTGTGCTTAATTTCTAATTTTACTCTTACTGAAAAAAGCTTCACTTGTAACAGAGAAATGTGATAAAACAATTTAGTGTATAATTGTTTATGGTGTGCATAGATTTTATTTCAAGCGAAATGGGATTCTGTTTTGACATTCTGCATTAAAAGGAAAGAATTTTGGGATTGGCTAATGGGTATACTCCAACTTTTAATGTTTAAAATGTAGTATGAAATCCTTATTGCCGACCTTATTAATCAGGGATTTAGATGTAGTTGAGTTTGGTCAATGGGTTGTCTTGGTAAAAAACTTTGAAATTTTGCGGATGTGCTGATAGTGATATCTAATGTTAGATGCATCTGAGTTAGGTTGTGTGCTGTAGACCATGTAAATTTGTTTGCCACATGGTTGAAACACTAAAGTGAATGAAACATTGGTTGAAAATAAGAAGAAGAAGAGAGTCCTGCCTTTATTTGTTATATTTTATTTTATTTTCCTTAAGAGTTGAACTTTTTCAGATTCAAGTGCTGATGCTATCAGGCACTGCATTAGAATTTATTCACATTCTTGAAAGCATATTAGACTATTATCTGCTCTTTGGAAACTAAAATTTTATAAGAATTCGATTCAATTAATTTATTTTTTATCAGATTTCTTGTTTAGAATGAAAGAATTCAATTCTTCTTAACTTAAAAAAATTCATTTTAAAAGAAATAGAAATCAAACATGATTGTGTGAGAATTCAATTGAATTTTTTTCTTTCAAATGATTTTGGAGAAGTACCTTTAGTTAGATTTTTTTGAAGGCCAGAGCAGGCTTAGCAATAAGTTTGTTTCCTTAGGCATTGTTGGAAGTAAATTTGGGAATTATTTCAAGATGAGATATTCAAGATTTAGGGACTGCTGGATGCACTGTGTTGGTATTGACTACTTTGAAAGGCAACGACACAAAGCATAGGCAAATTTTGTCTTTGAGGGAAGATTTGTAATGTTGGTTGAATATAAATCAGATATGAAATGTGTATGAAAGTGCCTGTTTAGAAACAGAGAGAGAGAGAGAGAGAGAGAGAGAGAAAGAGAGAAAGGTTTTTTGTTTTTTTTTTTTGGGGGGGGGGGAGGGGGGAAGCGGGGAGGGGAGGAGAGGGAATGTCTTGATTGTAAACTGTTTAGAATCTCTATTTTTATCATGAACTTTTCAATTTCAACTTAGTTATATGTGGTACTAACATTTTTTATTTTCTCCCTTTGTTTGGGAATGGGAAAAAAAGGAGGTGTTTGCTCAAAGAAAGCATTCAAAACTTTTTGTGTCGTGATGTAGAATTACTTGATCTTGTTTGATTGAGGGATGTGCTGTGAATCTTTGGGCCTCGTAAAGTTGTATAATTGAATTTACAGTTTCTGTAGGTTCCTTTTTTTATAGTTATAGCGCGAGGTGAGCTGCCTTGCCTTGCTTGAGTGAGGTGCACCCCAATCCCAAGAGGCGAGCGCCTCTCTTGCTGAGGCTTGCCTCTGTCAAAGTAACTTTTACTTGTTTCTACTTTCTATTTCTTTTATATCACATATTGTGAAAATGATTTTTTTTTTCTTTTCTATATGTTTTTTTACTTATTAAAGTAGTTAAAGTATGATATTTTTATATTATATATATATATATAGAATATGGAGCCTCACTTCAAAAGGTTTTTACATTGCCTCTTGCCTTAGGCCATAGGGTATCTTGTCACCTTAGTATCGCTTCTCGCCTTAATAACTTTGTTTATATTATTTTAGGAAACCAGCTAATCTTTTGTGAAACTTAACATTGTAAATCTAGCAAAAATTGCGACACTAATGTGTTTTATAGCGATTTGTGAAACGGGGTGTTAGTTGTCTTGTAATGTTGCATTCACTGATCTGGTATTGGACAAAGCCCTTGATTTATTGAAAATGAGTATATAGCTTCAATTAATTGTCCACCACGATTTTTGGCTTATTGAAAGTCACTGGTGGATGATTAATTGATATATTGGTGGTTTTGCATTCATGCGTGTATATTGGTGATGCACACAATAGTTCACCTGCAGTATAAATTGGCACTAGCATTGAGATTGTTGATGTGCCCCTCTTCCCTCTTCTTCCCTTTTTCTTTTTATGCATGTTACTTATTTATGTTTTTATGCAGTTAAGCTGAATGCAAATAGGATGGTAGTTGGAACACTTCGTGGATTTGATCAATTCATGAATTTGGTGGTTGACAACACTGTGGAGGTGAATGGTGATGAGAGAACTGACATAGGCATGGTGGTAAGGCAGTTTCTCTTGGAATTTGTTGTTCACTGAATAATTAAACTGTCAACTATTTTCATGTTAAGTTTATCATTTTCTTGCTGCAGGTAATCAGAGGAAATAGTGTTGTCACTGTTGAAGCACTAGAGCCTGTAAACAGAGCAATGTGATTATGTTTATGTGGTTGTACTGATCCATTTAGTTTAAACTCTTGTATTTTGGATAATATGTCTATTTGTGGGATGCAAACCATTCTGTATTTTGTAGATGCAAGGTAATGTGGGTCTTCTGAATTTCGGTAATTCTTGCATTAGATTGAATTTCTAGCAAGCTTAGGCTGCTGTTGGTTCTCTTGCAATGACAATTGTATGCCTTGTGGAATTAATTTCTAAATACTTCGTGCATAAGTTGCACATTTTTTATCATTTGGAGCTTGAGTTATGGCTGGGGCCATCGGGCTAATACTAGGGCGACGAACTGAACTTCGGCTCAATGAAAAGCCTGTTTTCGGATGAAAGAGAGATGTTCAGAGGCATTGAACTATTCTTTCTCTTTGGCCATTTAATTTATCCACTTGATGATTGCCTGATATTTATATTCTCTGTACAGCAGTGAATGAGTGCTTTTTATTTATCAAAAAATGTTGGGGCATCCTATTATACTTGTATTTCACTATTTTTCCACCTAACTATGCGAAAAATAGAGATTTTTTTTTTTTGGAAATAATAATAAAATGCAGAGTTACTGAGATTTATTGTTACAAATAAACATGGTCAAATTTGGTTTGATTGAGATGGGAAGCAGCCTACCGCTGGCTTGTGTAATGATTTAGTTTGTGACATGAACTCAATCAACCGGCATTGTGAAGAGGATAAATTTAACAATAGTCCCTGAATTTGAATGTTATATAGATGTAATGCCTTATCTCTCGACTTAAAAATGTAGCATAAAATCTTCTTAAATTTATATTTTGTGCGATAAAATTTTTAAACTTCAATCACCAATTTTCTAGTTAGACACTGACCTGAACAGCTTAGTATAATGTTTAATCAATATTTATATATTTTTTTTAAAATTGTGTGTAAATTGAATTATTTTTTTTATAAATAAAATAAATTTTTATGTATAAAGAATAATTTTACATTGTGCATAAGAGAGAAGAGAAAGATACTAAGTATCATGTTGGACATGTTCACGTTAATATCTAATTAAAAAATCAGTAATTAAAAGTTGAAAAAATTTGACTGTACAAAATTTAAAAGTTATAGAGTTTTATGTTATATTTTAAAATTAAAATAAAAAGTTTTATGTTGTATTTTAAAATTAAAATATTGTAATATTATAATTATATAAGTCTAAAAATAATTGTTGAATTGTTAATTTTGACAACTCTCATACTATACACTTTTTATCAGTGAATATTTATCAAACCAGGTCAAATTAGAATTTAATAGGGCTGAGCAACAATCAACTATAATTATATTAGATTTTTTTAAATTTATTTATTTAAAAAAAATCATTTTATAAGAATTTAATTTAATAAATTTTTTTATTAATTATTTTATTTAAAATACAAAATTTAATTTTAAAGAAATTTTTACTTAAAAAAAAGATAAAAATTAGTTAAAATTATATAAAAATTTAATTAAAATCTTTTCTCATAAAAAATTTATTCAAAAAGAAATCATTGAGTATGTTTTCATGATAAATTGGAAAACAATACGATTCATATTTATGGGTTGGATTCTAAAGTATGAAATGTAATTTGTACAAGAGAGAAAAACAATTTAAGTGCGAATAAGATAACAAGCGTGATTTGAGAGGTCATTTTCGTCTAGGGTTTCGCCTTCGCACATAGAGAAAAGTTTTCCCCTTTTATTCTCAGAGATTCTATTCTATTCTATTCTATTCTAGGGCTTTTACATCCCAAAACTAACAGCCGCCCGCGAAATTGGTTTTGAATTTTGAAACAGTGTCTTTAAAACGGTATAATCCTGTGAAAGTTTCTTTGTTCTTTCGCTTTTCATATTCTTTTTCATTTTCCATTGATCTCTCAACCTTATTTTTGTGATATTCGATCATTTCATTTTTCAAAAATTTCATATTTTAAGTGAATTTTTCGTTTACCTCGTTTTAATGCAAATTAATTCATTTCTATGCTTAAGTAATCAGTCGGTGATGCTTTATATAAAATATTTCCATTTTATTTCAGTTTTATAAAATATATTATTATAATTTTAATATGAATAATTTAAGAATGCCCTATTATCATCTAAAAATTATTTTATTATTTAAGTAATTTAGTCTCCATTTGTTTTATAGAAAAAATATATTTGTCATATTTTTTACTATTTAGAGTACTTAGAAAAATAAATTGATAAAAAATATTTTCTTGATAAATAAAAAAAAGTCATTCAATTTTTTAAATTTTAATAATTTTATTGAAATGTGAAAAATATTTTTATATACAAGCTATAAATATATATAATTAGTTTAAGAAAAATATTTTTTAAAAAATATTTTTTTTAGAAAATGTTTTATATAAAATTAATTATATATATATATTTATATTATATACTTATAAATATTTTTACATTTTAATAAATTTATCAAAATTTATAAAATAATTTTGCCTTTCGAAAAAGAAAAGTTATTTTCTTTTAAAAATGACTTAATATTTTTTTTACCAATAAAACTTAATTTTTTAGAAAAATATTTTCCACTAAACAAATTGAGTGCATGTTTGCAATTATTATACATAATAATGATGTGGATTAATGTATAAAACTATGATTAATTAAATATAATGGCTTAACTAGGTAGAGATACTACATGTCTAAATTATACCCAACTAATGCTCCTTACAAATACATAATTATATACTTTTTTTTTTGTGAATAACATAATTATAAATTTAATGCCTAATGATTAAAACATAGTGATTAATAATTAGAGTGAAAATTGTGATAAGATAGAGTGTTAGTAGATGATGATGGTCCTAAAAGAAGATGAAAAGTAAGTGATATTAGTTACATTATTAACTTTTTTTTTAAATCAAATTTACTAATTGTAATAATTTTGTAATTTAAAAAAAAATATCACTTTTTTTTATTATTTTATATTTTTTCATCCAAAATTTATCTTATCTTTTAGGGTTTTGTTATCTATTTTTTTTTTGTGATGATTTAGTATTTCCTCCGTTACGAGGATTTATTATTTTTTGAATTGGGGAATTTTTTTTATCATAAAATTATTAGGTTTGATGATTTTCATAATAAATTCATAAAAAAATTGTAAAGTTTAATAGTAATAGTAATAGATTACTACTGAATGAAGCGTGTTTTCTACTGAATTATCAAATTAAATGTTCTATTAACACAATAAAATTATTTAAATTAAAATAATAATTATTATATTTTATATAAGTGATTTATTTTAATTTTTTTTATATAAAATTATAATAATATAAAATTTTATACTTTAAAATTTAATTATACAATTTAAATATTTAATCGATATAAATTTTATTATATAAAATATAATATTCATATTAATCAATTGTTCAAATTGCATAATAACCTATTTGTTACTTTCTTTTAAATACAGAGTTTTAAAAATTTTATTTATTTCACTTATTTTACATTTTTTCAAAGAAATTTAAAAATTTATCATTAAATATTTTATTTAAAAACATTAAAATCATTTTCAACTGGGTAAGATATTAAAATCTTAAATTTAAGGTGCAATGAGAATTGATTATTAAAATGGTGCGTTTATGAAAAGTTTGAGTTTATATAAATTTGATTGTATTAAATTTTTATATATAAATTTATATATTTTATATATATATTTTAATTAATTATATAATTTCAATATAAATATTTAATTTAATAATAATTAAATTTATTTTTATATAATTTTAGATTTATATTAAATACGCTCTTAAAAAAGATAATTCTGAAATTTTGGGGCACTAATAGGACGAAAACCGTGGGGCCTAAGGCTTAGGCGTGGGGACCAAAATGCAGAAGTAATTAAAAACAGTATAATAGAATTTAATTAGGATTAAGAGGCTAAGAGTAGTCTCGAGAAGGGGAATAATAGGTGGTCCTCTGCTCACTTTGGTCTCACAACTGTCATAACTGGTTGGCCTTGCGTAAGACAGCCTTTTCTGTTTGCGTATCACCTTCCTAACTAAGGTTACCTGTCATTCCATGTTGCATATCTCAATCTAAGGACCTGTTTGGCCCCCTCCTAATTTCTTTTTTATGTTGGATTTACTTCAAATTTCTACGGTCCAAAGATTCAACTACATCCTCATTTTGAGAATTTCTCTAGTGATGGAGCATTTATTTCATAATATAAAAAAAATAAATATTCAAATATTAATAATTAGATCATACTTATATTTATCTTCATATATTTATATTTTAAATTTATAATTACATTATACTTATCAATTTCCATTTATACTAGACATCAAATTCTTATTAGGATTAAAAGTATTGAGAGTGATATTATGAATATCTTAAATTATATTGTTGATAGAGTTCTTATTAGTCTAAAAAGTCATACAAGCTAAGGATGGAACGGATCAAATTTTTATGGATACCCGATCTAATCGAACCCTAATAAGACAGATTTAGATAATATATAATCGGATTTGGAACGAGTTTAGGTTTGAAATTTAATACCCTTGATAGGTTCGGATCTGGTTTAAATTTTTTATATTGGGTATCAATTACTCGAACTCGTTTATATTAATATTTAATTAAATATAATATATATATATTTTTTAATAATATTTATAAATTTTTATAAATCTTATTTTATATAAAATAAAATTAAAATATTTTTTGAAATTATTAAGTTTTTAAAATATAAATTATTAATAAAAATATTTTTTTTATTATAAATTATTAATTAAATATATAAAATTAAAAGGATTCGAATATTTTTTAGATAATAACAATTGAGTTTAGGATGGATTTAGATAATTGAGAATAAATTTTAATTTAATTTAAAATGAATTTAAATTTTAAAAATATTTAATTAAATAATAATAATTAGATCAAATTTTTACAGAACTCTACTCGTTGTCATCCCTAACACAACGGCAAACATGAGCAAGATTATGGCAAGTGGCAACAATTTTTTTTTTTATTCAATAAAATAATCTTGAACAAGTTGTTACAGAACAAGTCCAAACACGCCCCAAAACTCTGTTGCGGTTTACATTATTCTGAAGCATTTTATGTATTTCTTTTTAAGGGATCCATGGTGATGTTTAAGCTGATTTGGCGATATTCAAAGAGACGAAAAAAGGAAGAGAACTAGAAGTATCTTCAGATTGCTTATTCCAGAGGAATGGGTGAGGTATAAGAATTGGCCTACTTTCTCTGTGTACCAGTGTCTGATTTACCTTATGCCTGTCATTTTTTTTTCTCTCTAAAAGCTTTACTTTCTTGCTTTCTTTCTCTCTCAACGCATTTCTCTGTTTGCTTCTTGAAGCCTCAATATCTAAGCCAGCCAAGATAGAAAGAAGGAAACAATACAAAAAGAAAGAAATCGAGAGTGATGATAGTCACGTCCTACCATACCCACAAAAACCTTCCTTCAATCCAACTCTACATGCCCACACGGAAATCTTGACCTTTCTTTCTCTCATCACAATCCAAAATAAGAAAAAAAGACCATTTCTTGTTTTCAATTTTTGACATAAAAATTCTCTATCTCTATCTTTTTCCTAAAACCAACAATGACGGAAGTACTCCAATCATCTCCATCTCATTTCCCTTCTCCTTCAAGCTCTTCTTCCACACCATGTGTCAACAATGATATTCCACACCAACAACTTCCACATAGCCCCACTAGACCCCAAGAAATAGACCAAGAACAAGTACAAGAACACGAACAGGAACAGGAACAGGAACTGGAGGATAGGTCCATTGAGGGGAAAATAAGGGAGAGAGAAGGGGATCAGCTGTCACTTCTTGAATTTTTGGTGGCTGCTTTAAGGAGGTCCGTTGTTGGGTGTAGTACTACTGCTGCTGGGGGTAAGGAGCTTTGCAACATGGAGATTGGGTTGCCCACAAATGTCAGGCATGTTGCCCATGTCACTTTTGATAGGTTCAATGGGTTTCTTGGCTTGCCTGTTGAATTTGAGCCTGAGGTCCCCAGGAGAGCTCCTAGTGCCAGGTCAGTTTTGGAAGGGAACTTTCTTTGCTTTCCATTTTGGGACATTTTGAGATTTCTGTTGCAGTTTTTGTGGTGAATTGCTTGCTTTCTATGTTTGTTGAGATTTATGGTTTGGTCTGCCTCTTTCTAGAATTACTGAAGATCACTCTTCATTCTGTCTTGAGTCGTTTAGGAATGGTTTGGGATCACAAAACAAATCTCAAATTTCACTTTTGTATCCCCAATTTTCATCAAATTTTGATTTCTTGGCTATTGCCCCAAATATTTCTTTTGCTTCACTATCCAGCTTGCATACAGCATCAGTTATCCTTTCTGGTAGAATACGATTATTGAGGGTTTTCTTTTTTTTACAAGTTCTATTTAATGCTAGCTTTAGCAAACCATGATTTCTCATGCTGTTCTTCACGTCCAAAGTTGAATTTGTAATTATAGTTGCACCAATCTTTCCAACATCCCCCCACACCCCTTAAATTCTTACAGTCTCTAGTTACTGCAATTGCTTCATATCTTCCTTTATCTTCATAATATTGGAGGAAACTTGAATGTATCACCTTCATCTAATAAACGGTTTGTCTTGTTTTTTTTGTGGATGTCTTTTTCTTTTGCTGATTTGCTTAATGCCACAGGGTCGAATCTTAAGTTGCAGCTGGATTATCATTATTTAATTATGCAATGGTTATAAAATCTGTTGGAATTCATATCTGAACCCTTAGTTTAAGTCATCTATGGGGATTAAATATTGTCTTTCCTTGTAAACATTTTGCAATCATCTAACATTGCCCACTTTCTCCCCATTTCTTGGCCAGCTCATACAGTATCTTCTTCTGTCTGCTCTGAAAATTCAATTCCTGTTCACAAGGAGGAGGCATTCTGATAATAATAAGCCATTCCTTCTTGATAACACCACTGTGTCCATAGCATTTACTTGTCCTCATTTCTTACACATTCATACTTGTGAGTCACCTATAGATGTTGAAGAGGCTGCAAAATATGTGTATATTTCATGGGCATAGGGGAACTGATTGGGTGACTTTTGCTTTTTGTGATGTTAAATGATTGCTGCTAATGCTTATATAATAGCACCACCATCTCCTACATCAGCCTTCACATTGGACAATTCACTTATGTAGGTTGCACTACCATAGATGTAGTTATTGTGTGTGTGTCTACTAGTTGTTGACTCATTTTGATTTTACTTTCTCACTTTAATGTCACGTGTAACTCATATTAACGTACTTGCGATGTATCATCTGATCACGTAAACTTGTATCTATGTATTGTTATAGAAAGATTACAACTTATTTCTGTCTTTACAAGCATTCCAGAGATGTAGAGATTGGTTCTTCCGTCTTAGCATTAACTAATTGCGTTTCTTCTGTAGTGCAACTGTTTTTGGGGTTTCAACTGAGTCCATGCAGCTTTCATATGACTCCAGAGGAAATAGTGTGCCCACAATACTCTTGATGATGCAAAGACAACTGTATGCCCAAGGAGGTTTGCAGGTATTATTATGTCTATGTGTTTGCCAGCCGAAATTATAGAACCAACTAGCTCCTAGGTGCACCATATAACATCGTTCATTTGGTGTAGAAGCTCATCCGTGTGCACATTTAGGTTGTTTATAGGTCACTAATTTGTTTTGGATAAAGAGGAAAATGGTCTAGAGATTGTATAAATATCCAAATTTAACAGGAATTCAATTTTGAATTTAATTGTACAGGCAGAAGGAATTTTTAGAATTAATGCAGAGAACAGCCAGGAGGAGTATGTTAGGGAACAATTAAATAGGGGAGTGGTCCCAGAAGGCATTGATGTTCATTGCTTGGCAGGTCTTATAAAGGTATGACCTGACTCCTTTCAAATACTTTCTTATGACCATTGTCCCAATTAAACTATTGAAGATCTGAACTGTATGTTGACAATTCATCTTGGTTGCACATGATAATTTGCATTAATTTTCTATATTTGTCAATTTTGTAGGCTTGGTTTAGAGAACTCCCAACTGGTGTCTTGGACTCTCTTTCGCAAGAGCAGGTAATGCAATCTCAGTCAGAGGAAGAATGTGTTCAGCTAGCAAGGCTCCTTCCTCCAACAGAAGCTTCTCTGCTGGATTGGGCGATAAACCTAATGGCTGATGTTGTTCAACTGGAACATCTGAACAAGATGAATGCACGTAACGTTGCCATGGTTTTTGCACCAAACATGACTCAAGTGAGTAAATGTTATATATTGCCCAAAATTTTGAGCTGCAAGTATCCTACTTCATGCACTGTATTGCGATTATTTATTGTTATCGTAACCCCAGTAAGACTAAATTGATAATATGCATTCGACATCTTCCCGAAGGATTATCTCTTGCTAGAAAAATGTACAGGATTTCTTCATAAGCGGTAAGTGGAGTTAAGCAGGTTGGAGGCATACCCATTTAATCCTATGTAATTTACTGTCAAAATGCTATTATTCAAACACACATCAAAATACTGAATTTCTTCAAATCTATTTTGTCCGGTATTCCTCACTAAAATACAGTTTTGATCAACATGTGGTGTATTGACTGTTTTAACCCTTTTTTCCCTTTAATTGCAGATGTCAGATCCGTTAACGGCATTGATGTATGCTGTCCAAGTGATGAACTTTCTTAAGACTCTTATTGTTAGGACACTTAGGTACAGAGAAGAATCTGTTATAGAATCAGCTCCTTATTCCCACCTTGAGCCTTCTGATGAGAATGGGCACCAGAGCTTTTCTCAACTGTCTTTCATGGAGGCTAATGAGGAAGCCAGTGAGGGGAGTGAAGGGCAGAAAGTATTTATTTCTGAAGAACCTAGCATTGGGAGCCCCACTCAACACAGGGAAGATGATTCTACAACTGAAAGTGGACGTCCAATTTTCCTGACTTCTATTGAGAACATTCCTGGAGTAAATCGGTCTTTGGTTGATACTTGTCCTTGTGAACTTGTATCCCAAGTAAATGCATTAATAAATGAAAACCTAGAGGGTAGCCTTGCAAGTAAGAGTGGAAAAGTCCAAATAAGAACTTCTAAGAACAGAACTGGCCAATCAAGTGATTCAAATCTCAGAAAGGAATCCAAAAGGGTGATTGAGCAGGCAATGGTTTGGGCAGCGGGATCTGTAGAGAAGAGAAAGGGAGTTGGTATGGCAGGTTGTATAAATCCTAGAACAGAGCTGTTCGAAGCTTGGAGGTGAAGGGCATCGATGTTACGACTTACGATGTGCAGTGGTGGGGAAAAATGCCAACTGATGAAACAAGTTGGTATTGGCATGTTGTGTGTTTCTTATGGAAAATATTGTGTGCGATTTGTGTGATTTAATGTATATTTCTTCTTTAATCGTGAGCTGCTGTTTCATGTTTAATATCCTTCAACTATTCTAACATCCTCTTCTTCATAGTACAGCATCTAATCCTTTTAATTCCTTGTTACACTTTCTTGATCAAAAGCTGAATTCCAGCTTGGAACTGCTCTAGCTCAGTAGTTTTATAGTATTTTTCAGGAGCTGTGTATACTATTGGCAATTAATTGAAGAGTAAAGTTATCCTTTGCATTTGGTTGCTCAAAAAACTAAGTTCTTGGTGTTGGTGCCAGGTGATTAGTGAGAATTATATCATATGGAGCAATTTTTTTCAAAGAAAAAAAAAGATTATAAATAATTTTATTAATTCAATAAAATTGAACCTAAGAATCCAAATTTGTACACCAATTAATATTAATAATAAATTATAAATCAATTATTCATACAAATATCAATCAATAATCAATTACATGAGTTTTTCATAATCATGAGATTTTTCAATACCTCCTCTCTGGTTCCTGTCTAGCGTCCATCTCCACTGTATGTGGCATGTTTTCTGATATAATACTAATCTCTGTAAACTTGCAGATGAATGAAGTACTTATAAGACTGCTCTGTGGTTTGATGGGTATCTCAATGTATCCAGTTTGATGCTTAAATCACTTGTGCTACAAGATTGAAATAGAGATGCAGCAGCTTTTGTAGAGAAACTCATTTTTGGTGTGTCTTCCCTGATCAAGTCAAGAGTGTATCTCTTTTAAATCAATATATGGAACTTCCATCTCCAACTGAGAAAGAAAATGCCCTATCCATGCCTGGAGACCAGCTTCAGAAAATGGCAATCCTAGCTCGTACCTTGGTTACCACAACCATTGCAGATGTAGGCCTTTTTTTTTTTTTTTCTTCATTTGCAGCGGTCATGTCTGATTTATTATCCTTTATTCTTATTTCTTTTTCTGCATGCTAATCTTTTGTTCTTAAATGATCTTACTGATATATACCAACTTAGATGTTTTTTATTATGAATACTTGATTTGAAACGCACATTTTCTGCTTGATGCTTCATCTGGTATTCAACAAGTTACGGATCTGATCACAGAGTAGACTGTAGAGTGTTGGTGTCGAAATGGTATTTGTTAGGCAGACCAGGAAGAATATAATTTTGCAACTGATCGTAGTCAACAACCATTAGTTATCCGTCAGAATGTATGCATTTTGAGTTTGACAAGACTACAAAACTTCATTGGTTTGTAGTTTTCTTTATGTTGAAACTATTGTCTATCCATTTTCAGTATCATGGTTCTCCTCATCGATCATCTGTTGACTTTTAATGTTTTAGGAATTTGTGTAGACAGATTATGTGGGTTTTTTAACTATATTTTTCATTAGTAGATGACATAAATTGCCATGTTGATCCAAGATTTTTGAAATTCAAGAAAAACACACATCGCAACACTGAGGTAGGTTTTCAATTTTTTTTTTTTTTTTTTTTTTAATGAATGTGTAATGGCTTTGACTGATGCTCAAAACCCTCGGAGACGAACCTTGTACCACTTAACTAAAGTTCATTGGTCTCCATTCACATTTTTAAGTTTCATTTGATTCTGATAAGAACTTGAGCTTTAGACTTCATAATTCTAAAGCTGGCTATAATATCACGAAGCTGAATCACTCTAGTTTTGAAAATTTGATTTTTTTTTTTTTTTTTTCTCATAGCTTAGGATTCAGAAGCATGCGGTGCCTTTGCGGTTTGCGTATTCATTAATTTCTTGTTTTTGTTCTTCTTCTTGATAAGACGGTAATGAGAACCCGTTTTAATTTGCAATTGTAGATTGGTATCGATGTAGAAGAGAATGCAGTCTTAAATAGTTACAATTCCCTGCAACATTATTTACATCTCATTCCTGATGCTCAGTAGAACTGGAATTCGAAAAGATGCATTTGATATTTTCTTCTTTTGAGAGAATTTTAATGCATCCTTTTCTTTTTTGAATCCGAGGGTTCCAGCTTTAATCGGAATAAGCGCATTGGAGGAGATTTCTTTTGATTCTTGAAAGGTGCATGAGCCAAAAAGGCACAACAGCGCATCGAAATGATTTCCTGTTTTTGAATTCAGTTCCTTTTTCTAACAACATTCAGCCTATCGTCTTCATCAATGAATGTGCAACATCCTGGAGCTGATTGCCAAGTAACTTGAGTTGGCCATCACAAGGCTCAAATTTCAACTGCAATTCTTTTAACTGAATAATTGAAAACTTGAACCTCTTCATAGCTTATTGTCCAGTTTTGTTGAAACAAATTAAGACCAACATATGTACATCACCAATAATCTTTGGTGGAAACGGGTTGCATCCGTGACAACAAATTGATGATTCACAATTTTGCTGACCAACTTTATAAACATGTGACAATCTCCACATATCCTAAGATTCTTTATCACAACAATCTCTGACCCTTCTCCAGTGTTCAGGAGCCCGTATGCAATTGCCAACTTTTCACTCTGCATGCCCCTACCGTTTAGAAACTCATCACTTCTTTCTTGACCATTCTTGTTAAACAATCAAGTTCTTTAACCAAAATTTCTAACTCATCCAGCACTGTATGTTTCCTCAGTTTGAGGAAGATTTCTATCTCCAGCGTTGATGAGGTGAACTCTCCCACTAAATTCAACATAACTACAGCCTGGGTTCTTTTTGAGATTCCTCTTCTTCATCATTACTCTAATCCTTACCATCTCCTCCAAATTCCCAGCCTCAGAATAAATATTAGACAACAAAACTTAGTGACCAATATTTGCAGGTTCAAGCTCAATGACCCATCGAAAGCCACCTCTGCTAACACTACAATTTTATGGATTTTGCAGGCACCTAAAAGTGCTCCCCACACTGCACCATCAGGTTTCACCGGCATAGATTCAATGACCTGCTCAGCCTCGCTGAGCATATATTTTTTATGCAAAATATACTATCAAATATTTAGATATTTTAATCAGTGAGCAGCAGCATTTGTGAATCATTGAAACAAAAAGCCATTTCATTCGTCACCAAAACACAACTATGAGGGATTATGCACTTAAAAATCAAACATCTATTTCTATATTTTCTTTACTTTCTACTATAATAACCACACAACATTTATATTTAATTAAAATACAGTCTCCAGCTTGTTCTTCAACCCCTTCTTGTTCGACCTAATGAAGACATCGTGGAGGACTTACTTGACCCACCTATGTTCAAGGGAGCTATCACAAGATCACGGGCAAGGCATTGCAAGCACTAATGGAGGAACACCATTTGGCCAAGGACTCGCCAAGCCCTCAAGGATGCGCCACTTGCCTAATGACATTGCACATACGAGAACAAAAAGGAACAAACATGGCCGAATGCTTAGGAGACCCATTGGAGCATGGCTTAGGTGGCATGCCACGTGATGAATGATGGCAACCAAGGAGGATGTGGCAGCTAATGTGGAAGGTGACATGGCATGTGAGACCTCTTCTTCTACAAGTCTACCAAACATTAGAAGATACAGCTTTGCCCAATATGTAAGAGCTATTGGTGTTGGTTATTGTTCACTTCTTTTACATTTTTAGTAAAAGCTAATTAACCAAATCAAACTACAAGATAAAGAAAATTTTTTGGAGATTGTGATCTGATTTGGGAGGCTTCTTTTATAATTTTGGTAAAAGCTAATTTACCAAATTAGACTACAAGACAAAGAACATTTTTAGGAGATTGTGATCTGATTTGGGAGGGCTTCTTTTTATGGTAGTGTAATTTAAACATTTATAGAAAGACTAAGGGAATTATCCAAGCCAAGCATGGTTCATTGGGTAATAGCCATGCTTGGCAGAAACTCACCTCTAAAAGGGTAGTCTCCCTCATTTTGCTGGAGATTTTTGAGATTGTATTTTCTTCCTCCATTGTAAAGAAGCTTCAAGCTCTCAAACTGAAACTCTTGTGAAGTTATGTTCTTTGCTAAATTCCACCTAGAACTTAGATTTATTACAAGTTGTCACTTGTAATATCTTAGACTTATACTTGAGAAACTCTAGCACAGGTTGTTATTGTGTTTCAAGTGCCACTGACATCTTGTATTTTCTGTTTTTCAAAGTTAATGAAACTCCTCTTTGTTCCAAAGTGCTGTCTATCTTGTTAGAAGTTGAGTTATTTGTGTACGTGCTGGTGTGTTTGTGCTTAGGTGAAGGACGGTCCATCTTCTATGGCTGAATGAATTGTGCTCTCCTTTACAGCATTCAGCCAAGGCTTGCATCACAACCTGTCCTCTATGTCTCTACAACTTGATGTTTAAGGAACAATTATCAACAAAACTTTAACATTTGAGTGGCTAAACTTACAAAAACAAACAAAACAATGACCATTGATAATTAAAGGCAGCATTCACATCTTCCATAGGAAGAGAGTAGTAAGAAATCAGCGTGTAAAGGTAAGAGCAATAGGATATCTTGATTATTTGAATATGGACAAAAGACAAAGTGGAAAAGTAAATCAAAATGCAGAACACATTGAGATAACAGGAGTTGCACCGAAGCAAAATAAACAATGATACGCATGGTCTCATCTATATGACTACTGATAGAGTGTTCCAAATTAAACCCATTTGCCTTTTATTTGAAAAGAAACATCTTTTAATTGTAGTGTGCTAATGCCTCAATAGAACACAATAAAAGAAAAAAAATGTGCACAGTTATAACATAAAAAAAATCGAATTGAACATACAGAAGAGCACTAACAACATCATGCATAAAAATTCTGAGCAAAAGTAACAAGAGAAACCACTTGTCAAAAACAATAACTATCTAAGAGAACAAGAATACCAAGGACAAGACATCCAACATGTGTAAGTGCAAATAGGAGTAAGTATCTGACAGTACTGGTCCCAAAGTAATAGCAGAAGGTGAACACACCTCTTGGTATAGTACCACTCCCACAAGATACCTCCAATGAGAAGACGGTTACAAGAAATCTCTCGTCAAACAAAAGGACTATTTTTTCTTCCATACTAGGTATGATCTAACATCACAGAAATTTCACATTGTCCATCCAAGAATTCTAATACCAATTTGAACTTCGGAGTGACCTCGCCGGAGACGTTGCTTCTCATTTGTTTGCTCTGTTGCTGCTCCATCACTTTCAAGCTATTTTGGGAACATTTTCATCAGTATCAATTAAGAAAATCCGGAAGCACTAATAAAACCTAAAAGAGATGAATTACCCTTCCATACCATACCAATTGTTCGACGAAATGCCCAAACGAAAAAAAAAAAAAATCAAAGACATTTAAGAGGAAAAGGAACGGTTACACTAACCTTGGTAACAGGGCCAGGCTGGTGAAGCTCTTCCTCCGGAATAGTAACAGGCCATTTATGTCCAGCTTGACGGAAAATTTGCTCAGTCTCAATGAGCTGACCCTTCTCCAAAATCATGTTCCTCAACGTCTGGGCAGAAACAGTAGCGCCGTCAAAAACCTCCTCGACTCCATTGACAAAAGTGACGGTGATTTGTGGAGGGTGATCATCGATTCGGCGCTTGACCAAAACCTGGCAAGCGGGGTTCGATTGCTTGGCCTTGCGGGCGTTGCATTGGGCTAAGAATTCCATACAAGAGGCTATACGAGGGTCTCGCCCATTGAACTCAATCCGCACCTTTGATAGAAACTTCAGCATCTTCTTGTCTCCGCTGCTCACATGTATTTGGTAAATGAACCAAGATTTAGAGCAGCTTTAGATCCTCTCATGGAGTTCTGCCGGTGCGTGTTTTTATTTTCTCTAGTCCTCTTTAGAAATCAGATGGGCCTCTTAGCATCATAACTATATATGGTCATGGCCCAGATCAAAACGGCATAACCACGTTGCGTTTTAGCGCTCCGCGGCCATGACCCGAATTCTGATGCATCCAGGTCACCAACTTGAAGGGCCATGATCAACAAGATGTAAGCAAATCCAAAACAACAGGCCGCGTGGTATATTATTATCATCCAGCTAGATAGAGTGGATAGGAGTCGAACCAAAAACGGATTTTCAGCGGATAAAAAGCAGCGGAGACTCTGAGCTTGGAGATGGATGCCGTACAGTTCTCGACCGTTGCCTCCCGCCATTTCTCCTCTAGCTTTTTGACGAGAAACAATCACAGAGACTTAAACCTCTCCAAATGCAGGAGAATTTCCTCTGGTTTTCGTTCTTCATGGACTGGTTCCAGCAGCGTCTCTTCCCTTTCTTCCAGAAACTTGTTCGCTGTAAGTGAAGAATCACTCAATTCTTTTAATGTCTTTTTAGACTCTGTTTGGTTTCCTAGAAAGTTTGTTTACTCAATGCCTTCGTTGTAAACAGAGAGAGATATGGGGCTGGGTGAATTGCAAGAGCGTTACTTTCAAAAGAGACGTTCGTGGCGTGGTAAAGGCGGAAATGTTTGGGCAGTTAACAAGCGGCCTTGAAGCGGCTTGGAGCAAGCTCAAAGGAGAAGGTTTTAGCTTTTCTTTTCTTTGTCCTTTCTCAATTACATGTTCTTTCTTATCAATTTCAATTTTTTTTTTAAATCTTTCCACTTTATTAGAGAAGAAATATATGCGAATTTGGATATTGATATTTTATTTTTTATGTGCTTGAATTTTTACTTATTTGTTTATTTATTTATTCGTGTTTCAGAGATTTTGACCAAGGACAATATTGCGGAGCCTATGAGAGATATCAGGAGAGCTCTTCTGGAAGCAGATGTAAGTGAATTTTGGTCAGCAACATCAGATTTTTTCGTATAAAAATGGACTAATAAGGTTGCTCTGGTGACAGGTGAGTCTTCCTGTTGTTAGAAGGTTTGTGCAATCAGTAAGCGACCAAGCCGTGGGTGTTGGCCTCATACGAGGAGTGAAACCTGATCAGCAGTTGGTCAAGGTGAGTGTTGCTTTGAACTAACAATTAAGAATTTGTAAAATTAACTTGTTGATGCTTCACCTTTTATGTTTGTGAATAAAGATTTTGGTTCTGCTGGAGCAGACATGGTATGTAGATTGGGATTTGTCAAAATTCTTAAATCATAATGCTTTTCAGTAAAATGTGAATTATCAATTACAAGATATCTGATGCAAGTACATGCAACATATCATTTTTATTGTTGACAGGTTTTTTATTATGTTGTTGCATTATTTTTTTTTCTTTATTGTTTTTATGAGCAGTTATTATTTTCTTGTTCATGCAGATTGTACATGATGAGCTTGTAAAATTGATGGGTGGGGAGGTGTCTGAACTGGTTTTTGCAAAATCTGGCCCCACTGTTATATTACTGGCTGGTCTACAAGGAGTTGGAAAGACAACTGTTTGTGCAAAGTTAGCTAATTATCTCAAGAAACAGGTGCATTATCAAATGCTTTGCCTTTATCTTTCTCCATTTTGTTGGTGCAAGTGCATGCTTGTGTGCAGTTCTGATTATTAGTATTGCAGTATGCTTAGCCTCATAAACCAGTATATGTGATGTTTTCTGCAGGGGAAGTCTTGCTTGCTTGTTGCTGGAGATGTGTACAGACCTGCCGCTATAGACCAACTTGTCATTTTGGGTGAACAGGTATTGGATTCTCATGGTTAGGAGAGTGCTTTTGCATACTCATTTGAACAAGAATATGTTGATCTAATTATCTGCTTTGCTTCCTATTCTTGTATTAACCCTTGTATTTTATGGAAGATGTCAAATGAAGTGGTTATGGAATATTAAAAATGTTTCTATTAGCAGAGATGGGTGCTCTTACCAACTAGAGATGCTAATATTGATAGGTTGATGCAATAGATATTCATGTTTCTTACTCCAAGATGGAACCTAAATGTTCTTACTTGTGTTTCCTATCAACTTAATGTGAATTAGCAGCTCTTCTTTAGATATAATACAATAAGTTTTGCGGTATGATTGAAAGTCTGTGCTATACAGGTCATTATTTTTGCTGTTATAACTTGTATGCGTCATTATTTGGCTATCTACTAGCATTCTCATCTTTAGTTATAGCTTGTGACAGGTGGGTGTGCCTGTTTACACTGAGGGTACGGAGGTTAAACCTTCAGAAATAGCTAAAAGAGGCTTGGAGGAGGCCAAAAAGAAAAGCTTAGATGTGGTCATAGTAGACACTGCTGGAAGACTGCAGGTAATACTACTTCTAGGGATTCATAAGATAATGTCTTTACATCCTTGCTGATTCAGTGGTTCTCATATCTTGATCTTACTGACTATTATTTATCTTTATTAATTTTTAACAGATAGACAAAGCAATGATGGATGAGCTAAAAGAAGTGAAGCGGGTATTGAATCCCACAGAAGTGTTGCTGGTTGTGGATGCAATGACTGGCCAAGAAGCAGCAGGTAGTCTGACTTCTACTGTTCATTTTATGATGGTCAAATAGTTTGAGAGTTTTTAAATTTTGATTTGCCTTCTCAGATCATGATCTCTTATCTTTTTCTTGTGTTTTTGAGGGCTAGACCAGTGCTTAGGGACTATTCTATTCCTCATGTAGATAGATGGAGTAAATTTTGAGTTTGCATCTAGGGGCATGATATGTTCATTAGTCATTAGATTTTATTACTGTACTTTGTCTAAGACTGCCATGCTTATTTCCCATTCATTGGTCAACTTGTGTATGCTCATTTTGCTACAACTTCATTTGATGCAATGTGGTAGTGGTACTACGTTTCAGGTTGGACAATATAATTGTTGTTTGATGATAATGGTCTTTGACCATCAAGAATGCAGCTATGTCGGGCTATAAGCATTCCAATTAGCATATATGGTTTTCCTGCTAAAGTAGCAAATGAGTATGCAACTGCGAGGAGAACTAATATCCATAAACTTTTTGACAACTCATAGAGAGCACAAATGTCTATGCAAATCTGTAGTATACATGAGAAATATTTCCATTTCTCTTTCATAGAGTAGTCCATCCGTTCACAAGTGTTTATGCATAAGAAAGTTGGATTTTTTTTTTCTTCAGTTTACATGCAATTTCTAACATCTAAATAGTGAATGAAAATAAGTAGCAGATCTAACTTTATATTCAATGCTTTTATGCATAATGCCTTTGTTGATTTGATGCTGTTGGCATATTAGTTTCTGATAATTTTTTAGGTCTGTATATGAAAGTAAAAAATTGGCTGTTTTTTTTTTTTTTGGTGCTATGTACAACTTATAATTCCCTATATTGGACTATAATTGCTCTTATGCCAATTATGACTACACAAAAATTGACCATATGATGTTTTTCCTTTTGTAAATTTTCAGTGTTGGTTTCAACCTTCAATCTTGAAATTGGAATTACGGGTGCCATTTTGACAAAGCTAGATGGGGATTCTAGAGGTGGTGCAGCCCTAAGCGTCAAAGAGGTTTGCTTTTATAATTTTCCTGGATTTTCGTTTATGCTATTATCTCTTAGGAGCTTCTTCTTAAAGAAATAATTTATTCTCAGAACTGTGATGAGTGTTGCAATTCGACTATCAAGAATGTTGGTCTCCCACAAAGCTAGTTAGTTGTATTTAGTTCATTGGATTTGTAAGGTCAATTGCTTTTCTGATAATGAGTCATGATAGATGTCTGAATGTGATGAAGGGCTTGTGGTAATATTTTAGGGTGGGTTTAAGTTCTAGGAGCTCCTTGGAACATTTGAAAATGTGGTCATCTAAGTAATAACTAGCTGGCCTAGGAGAAATATGGACCTTACAAGCTTGAGATTAAATGCAGAAAAGTTGAATCCAGTTAGAAATCTCAGGCCTCTTATACTAGTAAGCTGGACACGTGCCAGTCTGACCTGCTCAGTGCTATTTCCAATTAATCGCTTGGACTGAACAATGAGAACTGGCTTGACAGAACTAATTAAGCTGTAGAGAGAGAGAGCAATTAATGTGCTATAGCTCAAAACAATTTGCTTATTGTAGGCATATGCTCACAGAGGTAGTTAATATGTTGAATGTGTTTCTACTCTATATGAATGTAAATATTGAATATTTTGGCTGGTTTTGTCCATCAGAAAATTATCACGACTGCTTCATTAACCATGTGAAAGGCATTGAAAGTTAGAAGAGATTATGTTGCATTTGAGTATGCAATATAAGCCTTATATTGGAGAGGCTGGTTATATTCCATATTGCCATTTAAAAGAATTGTGCATGAATTTGGAGTAAATGCTGTTTGAGTTGTGGATATTTGTGGCTGCTTTTTTTTTTTTTGAATTTCTTAATGTTATTTTTTTATAGTAGTGGTTTTCCTTTGTTATTGAAATAATTATACGAAATACAAGCTTTGTCGTACTGAGATTTAATTTATATCCTGTATTTAATAGTTGAATGGTGATAGGTATCAGGGAAGCCAATTAAGCTTGTAGGGCGGGGAGAGCGAATGGAGGATCTTGAACCTTTCTACCCAGATCGTATGGCTGGTCGCATCCTAGGAATGGGAGATGTTCTTTCATTTGTAGAGAAGGCACAAGAAGTCGTAAGTTCTCATAAATTCCGTTTTATATTTCCTTGAAAAGGTACATGTTGATGCAATTCTGTGTTGTCATCTCTATAGATGCGCCAAGAAGATGCTGAAGACTTGCAAAAGAAGATAATGAGTGCCAAGTTTGACTTCAATGATTTCCTAAAGCAAACTCGCGCAGTTGCGCGTATGGGTTCCATGACTCGTGTCATAGGGATGATCCCAGGAATGGGGAAGGTATAAAGGCTGCTTTTCCAGTTCTTCATTATAATTATGTTTGCTGGCGAGTAAAAGATGCATCATGCTTCAGTTTTTGTATCACTTATAGAAGTAATTATACCAGCAGCATTTTAGCGTCCATTTTTCTGGTTCAAAATATGAACCCAAATGATGAAATTGCTTAGAAATAGCTTGTTTGTCAATTACTTTGAACTCCATAGACTATTGGAAGAAGCTTCAAATAACTTTCCTATGAAAACAGATTACTCCTGCACAAATTCGAGAAGCGGAGAAGAGTTTGAAGATAATGGAAGCAATGATTGAAGCAATGACTCCTGGTATCTTCTCTCTGCTATTTGTAAAAACCACATTTGATTATAAAACATAACTGAAACAAGTTGGAAATTTGTTTAATGACAGAGTAACAATGAGATAGTAGGAAACTGGTGATATTAATATTTATTGTATGTGTATTGAATGGTTTACATCAATCTCATATATCCATTAAGAGTTAAATATGGTTTAATGCTTTTTCTTATCAGGGTATTATGGTCTATTGGAAAATTAGTTAATAACTGAGAGAACATATAATTGCCCTTTTCTCACCTGGTATGCATTTAGGCAGTCTAATGTTCCTATTGAATTCCATATGAGGGAAAGGACAATACTATACAGAGCATGGAAGGTAGTTAAAACCAACAGTAATTCTACACCATACAGGTTGTCAGTTGTCTTGTCAGATGCCATATTCTTCCTTTTGTACATTGGTAAATTGACATATCTTCTTCTCCAAGAACGTGTATTAGTAATGTCATATAGCAACTCATTTTGTGCCACGGATGTTAAACACATTGCAAGTAACCAAAATCTGTTTTGGGAGATGGAATACTTTCTTTAATGTAACTGTCTATCTACGTGGTCCATTATAAATCCCTTTTTATCAGAGACACAGGGTGTATTTTGCTTATTTCTAAGTGAGATAGTGTTCTTTTGTTTATTACTCAAACATCTGATACTTGGAAAGCTTTCTAATTTGGTGTTTATTTACAGAGGAAAGAGAGAAGCCAGAATTGTTGGCAGAATCTCCTGACAGGAGGAAGAGAGTTGCTCAGGATTCCGGGAAAACAGAGCAGCAGGTATGTATTATTTCTACTTGATATGGGTTTATATACTGATTTTATCTTAGCCTCCCTGGCAAGTGGGGAAGTTCTTTACTATTTTCTACTTGCAAATATTAGCTCTATCTTTTCCCCTGGAATGTAAAGTATGGCTATGGTGTGAATTTTAGGTGAGTCAACTTGTTGCTCAACTATTCCAAATGCGCGTCCGTATGAAGAATCTAATGGGCGTAATGGAGGGGGGATCTATTCCTGCTTTGAGCAATCTTGAGGATGCGCTTAAAGCTGAGCAGAAGGTACCTTGCCCACAAACGCATATACATTGACAGTGCAATGCATGTTTTGCCGTTCACTTCTCACACTGTAAATTTCATTGGTAAAGGATTGTTGCTGATTGGTAGAATATGCTAACCTATTCTAGATAGGATGGAGTTTGAATGCCATTCAGTTCTTACTGTTATCTTTACTTGATGCTGTTAAAACCTTATGATTGCGTAAATTTATTCTACAGCTGGGAAATTTAGAAACTGTATCTTTGAGAGTTGTTTTCTGTTCAATATTAAGCTTTAATTTTCTACTCACACAGGAATAATGTTGGCCCACTAATGGCAACCCAACTGTTGTCCCTTGTGGGATCATCGATGTGTGCCTTGTTCTATCAAAAAGCTAACACTTAGGAAAACTATTACTAGTTCCAATCAAGGCTTTGCCATCATCAAAATTAAATGAGTTCAACTTCTAGTCAACAACAATTTTTGTGTGACATCAGAAAATGCAAAGCGTCTTTATTTCTTTTAACCTTTGTTAGAAAAGAATATAGATCATGTGGACTATGAAAGACAATGTAGACAGTAGTCTTCCCACATGGGTACCACGCAACACTGGTTCTATCTCGTTCGAGTACTGGGTATTGGAAGCATCAACCTTATTGATTTACTTGAGTTAGCCTTTCAGAGGGTAATGATATCTTTAAACTCTTTCAGATTAGAGAGAATGGAAGGAAAATTTCGGATGTCCCTTGCATGACACTCCATTCATTGAGATAATGAAAAACAAGAAGAAACCAACTAGAATTTCAACCATATGTGTCCAAGTCATTTTATGCCCATGGTCATTCATTTGTTTTTCCTATATTTAGGATTTCTTTTAATAATCTTATGGCATCTAAAATTCTATCATCATATAAACCATCTTGTTTTTAAGGGTAAAGTTATATGGAACTTGTCAACATTTCCACTGTTTCTGTTTTATTAAACTTATCTTCAATTTCTGGTATGCTAACAGGACCTGATAACTTGCACGGTTGCATGTTCTGTATGCTAGTGTATATATTGTTGCATATTTTGATTGTTTATGAATATGCTATAGTATAATCATTTGATATTTTGGGTCTTCTCCTGGGTAAGGCTCCTCCTGGTACTGCAAGAAGGAAGAGGAGGTCAGAATCAAGGAGGCAATTTGCGGACTCAGCATCGTCAAGGCCTAGTCCACGTGGGTTTGGGTCCAAAAATTAGGAATTTAAGGTGGTGGGCATTGGAACCACGAGTTCAAGCCAATGGATCATAGACCTCACCCTAAGGGGTCCGGTGGTTAGAGTTAAATGTTTCTTGAGCTACGATAACTCGATTGTCTTACTATTTTTTTTTTTACTGGATTGTCTTACTGTGAGTGCGTCGAGGCGAGGAGTTTTTGCCAGTCACGGTAAAACGACACCGTTTATTGATGTTTGTAAGTTGTTTCAGGACCCAACTGTCATTTAGAAACAAAAACAATGGACCAAAAACATGATGGTAATGTCTTCTACATTACTTATAAGAAGTCGTTTTGCTCTTGATTATTTATTATTTTATTTTAATTATATAATTTAATATATATATTTTATATTTTTATAATTATATTGTAAAATTTTATTAATGTTAAAATTTTTAATTAATTATAATTTTATTTTAAGTGTTAATAAATTAATCAATTAATAGAGTATTTTTTATTATTTTTTAAATTAGTTGACATATGTTAATAAACAAAGTAGGAAAAAAAAACATATGCTTCCTAATAATTTTTAAAATATCATTTTTAAAATTCTTAGACTTCAAATATAAAAAATGTTTTTTAAAAATAAAATTTAAAATTTTATAAATAGTTCTCTATTAAATAATCATTTAAACATATAAATTAATATAATTTTTGAAAAAAGATAAATATTTTATTCTAATTTAATAAAAATTTTAATTAAAAAATTATTATTTTTAGAGATATATAATACAAGCAGAATATATAATCTCCAGAATTGTAAAATCAAACATATTAAGTAAAAATAATTTTGGATAATTTTTTATTTTATAAGAGATAAGATTTAAATAGTTGAAATTTATAAATATTTTAATAAAAATTTTTATTTAATATGATAAGATAATTTTTTATATATAAAAAAGTATATAAATAAAAATAAAATATGTTATGCCACATAATAATTTTATGCACTCTTGTTCAGTGACATACTTGCATTATCCATTTTAAGACTTAGCTTATATATATATATATACACATTACATACTCTATTCAATGGGCCATTTAACTTGTGTCTTCAAGACAATACAAGCTCAAGATAATTTGTGGCCTTGTAAAGCCAGTTTATGCGGTTCCAAGTACTGCCTGTTGTCTTTTTAAGTTTGACAAGTTTCTAGGAAATAGCAATTTCCGACAGATTTTCCGGGCAGTTCTGAACAGAAAGAGGAAGTGGAGACTTGAGACCACATAAAACTCTAAGCATATTAGGACATGACACTTGTTAGAATAAAATTATTTAAGAGCCAAGTTTTGTGGGTCTCTTTCTTTTTTTCTCTCTTCTTAATTATCTTGGACAAACAAAGAAAGCTTCAGAAACCTTGTTTAAAAGAAAAATGGCAACAAATTCAGCTTCAGAAACCTCAACCTTTCCTGCTGCTGATGTTGACAAAGAATTACATCCTGCCCACAACAAGAAGCTCGAAGTTGATTCTGTATCATCTGATATTGCTACCTCCAAGGATCTTAAGGTAATCTTAACGCTTCATCCAACCACTTATTTATATATATATATATAAAGTGGTTGGATTAGTGGTGTGGAATTGTCTGAATATTACTATTGGCATGATTATAACGCTCCGATGGGAGTTCATGAGCCACCAAATGAAAGCATAGAGAATTCTTTTTTACGTTCTATCTTTGTTGTTCAGTTTTTGTACTGTGAATGTTCTTCAATTTAGAGCAGAATTTGCAGTATTCTCTTGCCAATGAATGGTGATATATTGTATAATATAATTCTATTTTGTAGGAACAAGAAGAGGCTACACAAAAGAAGAAGGAAAGGGAAAGAAGAAGGGATGCTGTGCAAACACTCAAGACAACCATCTTAGTTTCAGCAGTCATTGTTGCTGTGGCTGGGGCAGCATTTGCAATTACCAGAAAATTGAGAGAGAAGTGAAATCCTATTCTCCTTTTGCCCTTGGATGGTGTTTTCAATCTACTTTTTTTTTTATTATTATTTTTCTTGATATCTTCATTATTTAAAAAAAAAAAATGGAATGTGAGATCATAGGCATCCCCATTTCCACTTAATTATTGTTGTGGAAGTAGTTAAAGATTGGCAATATTGCCATCTTTGTTAATCCAATTCAAATACTGTGTTATAATAAAGTCAAAATTTTGCATTAGCCAATTCAAGTTTAGCCCCAGTCCCTGCATTTTGCTTAATTGGCAATTCACATATTAATTAAATGTATTAATGATAAATTTTTGTGTAAATTCAGTCTATCATAAATTCAAAATATAAATATATAAAAATTATATATTTAATATATAGGTCTCACTATATATTTATATTTTGAGTTCATGATAAATCAGATGTAGTTAAAAAAAAAATCCTATATGTAGGAGTGGCAAGGTAGAATAATCAATTTTTTTTTTAATTATCATTTCATCTTTGTCATGTTAACCAGTTAATATTAACACTGTTAGGCTGTTTTTGATATAATGTTTTTGATAGATTGTAATTAAAGGTGTAATGTAACTGTGTTTATATTGAATATTTGATTATTTTATTTAGTAATATAAAATAAATTAATGTAATAAAACAGTAATTAATATTTGATTACTTTATTTAGTAATATAAAATAAATTAACGTAATAAAACGGTAATTACATAATTTAATTAATTATAAATTAAGTAACACAATAATTATTACATATAAAAATTGATGTATAATTACTTATTTTTATTTTTTATATATTATTAACGCTATCATCATCACCACTGCTTATCTATCTCTATTGCCATCACCATCATCATCACTATGACGCCACTCTCATTACTACTTTGTCACTGGGATTGTCACCATCATCACCTAACTATGATTGCCGCCGCCATAACCACCTATCACTACCACCACTACCACAATCACCACGTAATCACCTCACAACTACCTAGTAACAATAATAATGAAAATATTAATAATTCTAAATAAAAATAATATTTAATAAAATAATATTATATATTAAAATTTTATTAATAATTTGATTAAATTTCATCAAAATATATATGTAAATAATTATGATAGTATGGTATTACATTATGCTTTTATTATTATAAATAAAATATCATATTACATTACAATTTTAATTATATTACGTAATTGATTATATTTTGTTACATTGTTAATGTACTACATATAACATAGGTTTATCTGGCTATTAATTGTTAATATAGAAAGGAAGATATTGTATTAAAAAATAAATAAATTCCTACTTAAAAAAATATTAGATTTTTTTTTTACCATAAAACATAATCTGTAAATATATAATGGCTTTACCTGGAATAAATAATTTGAAAAAAGAATTTAATTAAATTTTTACACAATTATACTTATTTCTATTTGTCAAAAATAAAATTTAAATTAAAAAATTAAATTTTTTTCAAACATTAAAATTGATAAAAATTTAATTAAATTAATTTCTTTTAAAATTTTATATAATTTGGTCTCTAAAAAAATACATATATAATATTTGTGTAGGAAAATAAAACACTAGTTTCCTTTTCTAGACCTCATGCATCCAATCACAACTGAATTAAACACAAAAGTTGGTTTAACATTACTATTTGAATTATTATTGAAAACAAAATATTATTTTAAATATAATAATGAAAATTTATTAAAAATTAATTTAGAGTTATGTTTGATATATATTAATTACAATAATTTCAAAATAAATAGTATTTTTAAATTATATATTAATTATATTTAAAATGTTATTTTTTAAAGACATATTGAAATTAAAATCTTCAATAGGTTTTAATAATAATTATAATAATAATAATTACATTTTGATGGAACTAATTACTTTATTTCTATATTTTAAAAAGTATACTATTTAATTCTTATATTTTACTTTTATTAAATTATTTAATCTCATCATCAATTTTTTTATTAATTAAATAATTTTAATACTAGTCAAACTATTTTTTTATTTTAATAAAACTAATTAATTAGTATTTATATTTAAGAAAAAAAATTAGTCCATGTAACTTGATTTTATTAACACTTTAATATTTTATATTATTTTTTTATACCCAAATTATTATGATCATTTTCCTTTTATTTCGTTCTCCTCATATTTCTTATTCTATGCACTCGTACTCTTTTTCTCCTCGTTCTCTCTATTTTTCATTTTTTGATAAAAATTAATATAAGTTACATGCAAAAAAAAGTTATTCAATTTTCTATATCTCCAAATAATAAAATGATACTTTAGAAAAATTATTTTCTAATATAAAAAATAATAATGTCCAATAATTTCAATGGAAATATTTAAATAATTTAAAAAATATATAAATTTATATTTAATTTTCACATAACAAAATTATCATATTATCTAGGAATATATTTTTTAAAATATATTTTCAAAATATATGTATTAATTAATTTTAATAAAATAAATAAATTAAATAGTAATTTGATTAGTATTAATGAACAAAATATTTAATATAAGGTCTAAATAATTTAATAAAAGTAAAAAAAAAATTAAATAATATATTTTTTAAAATATAAATATAAATTATTTTATTAAAATACGTAAATTAAATAGTAATTTTTGATAATAATAATAATAACATCGATAATTATAATTGCTATCGGGCCGAGTAGGGATCCACTACAAAAATTCATCTCTCCCGCATTTTTTTTAGCGCCTTTCTTATTTGATTTCTTATTATCGAGAAAAAGACTGAAAAGATCTGGCGCGCTCCTTTTATTCCTATCTTCTTGATCGCTCGCCGACTGGCACGGACTCGGTGTGCTTTCATCTTTGTTGAACCGAGCTTTTCTGGAGAATCGGGTAAGGCTCTGGATCCTAAATCTCCCTTTAATCAGTGTTTGGTTGCTGTGAAAACATCTGAATCTGAATTTTGCAGTTTAAAATACCAAATTAAGCCCTAGCACGAGTTTCCTTTCTGATCGATTTCTTTTGACTTTTGTATCATATGTTTTATATCGTTTGGTTGGATTTCTTTTCGGCAAGAGTTCGATAGAAAGCCGTAATCTATCTGTTTGATGTTATGCGTGAAAGAGGTGCTAGCTTAATTCTAAGAATTTATCTATATAGTCAATGCGCATGTGTTGAATGTTATAGAGCTCATGAAAAAAATTTTGTGCTGGGCCTGCTCCTTCAGTTTCTTGTATAAGACTAGCTGGATCGGGTACTCACCAGTTTAATTGTGTTAAAAAAATTTTCTAGCAGTAATTTGTATCGGCAATATAGCAAGGGAAGAGGGAAAAATATGGGGATATTTAAGAGGCCTATTTAGTAGAGGTGAGTCATGAAATTGAATCAAGAGTCCACTCATAGCAGTTCTGACCTCTGAAACTACTTTTAATAGAGTTAAATCTGTTCTGACCTCTGAAACTACTTTTAATAGAGTTAAATCTTACATACATTCAGAAAATTTTGAGTTTTGATTTGCTGTGTGGCTGTAAAATTCTTATTTGTGATTTTGCAGGGTATGGATACATCGAAACCTGCAATTTTTGTCAATGGAGGGCTGTTGCCCATGCATGTGCAGAAGAGGGTCCGAATTGTCATTCAAGTTCTTGGATCTGATCGTGGAGCTGTAATTGGGAAATCAACAGATGATCACCAGCTTACTGTCAAAGGCACCCCACCTTCTGTTCCTCTTACAAATTTCGTTGAGGTTATTGGCATTGCTGACAGTGAAAAATCCATCCAAGCTGAAATATGGACCAACTTTGGCGACACATTTGGTAATAATTTTGTTATCAGATTTCTTCCTAACATTGCTTTGAGCCGACAGGCTAGTCCCCTGCTTGCATTTTCTAAAAGAAATGCTTTTTTGTGGCCTGTTCCTTACTGTTAAATTGTTTCAAGTGTTCATGCAAAATGATATTTATGTATACAGATTCGTGCATGGACTTAGTGCAAACCCCTCTCTAGTAACTTCTGATTGCTATTTTGCTCTCCACTGCATGTCGTACAACTACTAGCCTGCAGATGACTTACATAAGTCCAACTATGAAATCAGCAGATGGCATTAAGTACTTGTATCCGTTAGTAGAAATAATCTAATTACAATCATGCAATGTTTGCTTGCTGAATACTTTTTTTTTTTTTTAATTTGAAATTTTGATGGAATGATATGGATTCAAATGATATAAACGTTGGGGCGTCCTCTACTAACGACGCGCTACATCGGAGCCCGGGTGTAGTGAGAAATATGCAAGGTTGTAGGGCGTTCACCGAAAGCGACGCGTCATGCCGGCGCTCGGGTGTGGTGTTAAGTAAGCAAGGGTTAAAGAAGTTAGTTCATAGGACAGATAGTAGAATAAATAGTGGAACAGAACACAAGATAGACATAGAAAATAATAGAAGATATCATAAAAGGAGACCAATTAGGAAGGAGCAGGATAAGAGGATGATCATGGTTGGTACTTTGGAATGTTGGATCACTTACAAGAAAATTAATGGAGCTTGTGGATACCTTAGAAAAGAGAAGGGTGAATATTGCTTGCATTCAGGAGACTAAATGGGTAGGAGAGAAAAGTAAGGAAGTGGGTAATTCAGGGTACAAACTGTGGTTTACCGGAAAGGAGAGAAACAAGAACAGAGTGGGTATAATCATAGACAGGACATTGAAAGACGCAGTAATAGCTGTGAAAAGAGTAGGAGATAGAATTATACTAGTAAAGCTAGTACTAGAAGGAGAAACAATAAATATAGTTAGTGCTTATACAACGAAACATATACAAGAGAGTATTCCTTGGTGCATGATGTTTGCGGATGATATTGTTCTGATAGATGAGACACGAGAAGGAGTCAATAGGAAGCTAGAACTTTGGAGAAGTACTCTAGAGTCAAAGGGTTTTAAGTTAAGTAGAACGAAGACAGAATACATACATTGCAAGTTCAGTGAAGGCCAAACTGGTGATAGGGAAGGAGTTAGTTTGAATGGAGTGGTACTGTTCCAAAGTAATCACTTTAAATATCTAGGCTCAGTCCTTCAAGTAGATGGGGGATGTGAGGAGGATGTTAGTCATAGGATTAAAGCCGGATGGTTGAAGTGGAGACGTGCCACGGGAGTTTTATGTGATCGTAAGATTCCCAATAAATTAAAAGGAAAATTTTACCGTACAGTCATACGACCGGCTATGTTATATGGTAGTGAGTGTTGGGCACTGAAAGAGTCGTATGCATCTAAGTTAAGAGTTGCAGAGATGAGAATGTTAAGGTGGATGAGTGGTCATACTAGACTAGATAAAGTCCGTAATGAAAGTATTAGAGAAAAGGTAGGAGTGGTGCCAATTGAAGATAAGTTGAGAGAAGGGAGATTAAGGTGGTTTGGTCATGTGAAGCGTAGACATACGGAGGCTCCAGTTAAACAAGTAGAGCACATTAGGTTAGATGATATAAAGAAAAAAAGAGGTAGACCTAAATTGACTTGGAGGAGAGTAGTACAACATGACTTAGAAGTATTACACATTTCTGAGGATTTAACCCAAAATCGTTTAGAGTGGAAAAAGTGAATCCATATAGCCGACCCCAAATTTTTGGGATAAAGGCTTAGTTGATTTGAGTTGAGTTGAGTTGAGTTGAGTGCTTATGCTCCACAAATAGGATTAGACAGTGAGAGTAAACAAAGTTTTTGGGAAGATATGGATGATTTAATGCAAAGCATACCGAATGAAGAGAATGTTCTCATTGGTGGAGATTTGAATGGGCATGTAGGAAGTGATAGACAAGGTTATGAGAATGTTCATGGAGGTTTTGGTTTTGACAGTCGAAATAAGGAGGGAAAAAACATCTTGAATTTTGCTATGGCATACGATCTAATACTAGCAAATACCTATTTTATAAAAAGAGAGTCACATTTAGTGACTTTCAAAAGTGGGCAACATAGAAGCCAAATCGACTTTCTCTTAACTAGGAAGACAAATAGAGCTCTATGTAAGTATTGCAAGGTCATTCCAGGAGAGGCTTTAACAAGTCAACATCAGTTAGTGGTCTTGGATGTCAAGTTTAGGAACAATTCAAGTAAGGTCAGAAGGAATAGTGTAGCTCGAACAAAGTGGTGGGAGTTCAAAGGAGTAAAGCAAGTGAAGTTCAAAAATGAGCTTCTCGAGTCCGAAGTATGGAAGCTGGATATGGAGGCTAATGATATGTGGATACAGATGGCATTAAAGATTAGACAAGTAGCTAGAAAAGTACTTAGAGAGTCTAAAGGACAGGGACCACCCTCAAAAGAGAGTAGTGGTGGAATGAGGAAATACAAAAGGCAGTGAAGAGAAAAAGGGAATGATATGAGAAATTACCTAAATGTGATAATAATGAGGCATATGAACAGTACAAGATAGCAAAGAAAGAGGCAAAAAAGGCAGTTAGTCAAGTAAGAGCACAGGCCTTTGAAAAGTTATATGAGAAACTTGGAACTAAAGAAAGGGAGAAAGATATTTATAGATTAGCAAGGAGGAGAGAAAGGAAATGTCAAGATCTCAATCAAGTTAGGTGCATTAAGGATAAAGAAGGAAATGTGTTGGTGAAAGATGAGGACATTAAAGAAAGATGGAGAAATTATTTTAATGATCTCTTTAATAATAGTCAAAATGGTAATAACGTGAATATAAATTATAGAACAATAGAAAAGAATGTGAATTATACTAGAAGGATTAGATCTTTAGAAGTAAAGGAAGCACTTAAGAGAATGAAAGTGGGTAAAGCCTGTAGACCCGATGAAATACCAATTGAAGTGTGGAAGTATTTGGGAGATATGGGAGTGGCATGGTTAACTATTTTATTTAATAAGATTCTAAACTTAAAGAAAATGCCTGATGAATGGAGGAAGAGTATTTTAGTACCTATTTTTAAAAATAAAGGAGACATATAGAGTTGCTCAAACTATAGGGGAATTAAACTCATGAGCCATACTATGAAGTTGTGGGAGAGAGTTGTGGAGCATCGACTACGTCATGATACTTCTATCTTTCTCAATCAATTTGGTTTCATGCCCGGCCGTTCAACTATGGAAGCGATCTTTCTCATTAGAAACTTGATGGAGAAATATAGAGATGTGAAGAAAGATTTACACATGGTTTTTATTAATTTGGAGAAGGCTTATGATAGTGTTCCAAGAGAGGTCTTATGGAATGTGTTAGAACAAAAGAGGGTATCTATTAGGTACATACAAGTATTGAAAGATATGTATGAAGGAGCAACTACTATTGTGCGCACAGTGGGAGGGGACACAAGAGATTTTTCGATTTCAATTGGATTACACCAAGGATCAGCCATAAGCCCTTACCTTTTTACATTAGTTTTAAATGAACTGACAAAACATATACAAGAGAGTATTCCTTGGTACATGATATTTGCGGATGATATTGTTCTGATAGATGAGACACGAGAAGGAGTTAATAGAAAGCTAGAACTTTGGAGAAGTACTCTAGAGTCAAAGGGTTTTAAGTTAAGTAGAACGAAGATAGAATACATGCATTGCAAGTTCAGTGAAGGCCAAACTGGTGATAAGGAAGGAGTTAGTTTGAATGGAGTAATACTGCCCCAAAGTAATCACTTTAAATATCTAGGCTCAGTCCTTCAAGTAGATGGGGGATGTGAGGAGGATGTTAGTCATAGGATTAAAGCCGAATGATTGAAATTGAGACGTGTCACGGAAGTTTTATGTAATCGTAAGATTCCCAATAAATTGAAAGGAAAATTTTAACGTACAATCATACGATCGACTATGTTATATGGTAGTGAGTGTTGGGCACTGAAAGAGTCGTATGCATCTAAGATAAGAGTTGCAGAGATGAGAATGTTAAGGTGGATGAGTGGCCATACTAGACTAGATAAAGTCCGTAATAAGAGTATTAGAGAAAAAGTAGGAGTGGTGCCAATTGAAGATAAGTTGAGAGAAGGGAGATTGAGGTGGTTTGGTCATGTGAAGCGTAGACATACGGAGGCTCTAGTTAGACAAGTAGAGCACATTAGGTTAGAGGATAAAAAGAAAAAAAGAGGTAGACCTAAATTGACTTGGAGGAGAGTAGTACAACATGACTTAGAAGCATTACACATTTCTGATGATTTAACTCAAAATCGTTCAGAGTGGAGAAAGCGAATCCATATAGCCGACTCCAAATTTTTTGGATAAAGGCTTAATTGAGTTGAGTTGAGTTGAGTTGAGTTGAGTTGATGGAATATTTTCCATTAACAATCAGATGAGACAGTTGGCCAGCAAATGAGTACTTTTATGCATACGTGAGTGTACATTCTTTGTGTTCAAGCTAGAAATTAATAAGGACTAACACAATGTTTGGGAGATCTAATTTTGAAATATTCTTGGTGGTTGTGCTTGTGATGTGTTTGGGGTTGAAACACTAATCAGTATTTGGGCTATTTGCTTGTATTTTTCACTTTACATAGGCCTTCTGCAACTTCTAATAATCTATTCTTATTTTGGCAGATACATATTCCTACAACCAGCTTTGTCAGCTTGCAAATGGTGAATATCAGCTCTTGTTCCTCTGAGGTGTATTGGCTTTATTTTTATCGAGGCTTTTTGGTGCTTTTGGCCCCTGATGTAACTAGGTGGTCGATGTTTATAAATTCAGTCAGTTTTGCAGCTTTCGATACAATTTTGGATATTTCTTGAACCAATATTTTGGTCTTTGAGTTAACGATCGGTAAGGTTGAGTGATGCTTTGAGAAAAAACACATCATCAAAATCATTTGCATGTTTTCATTCCACTCAAACCACATCTTTGAAATCAACTCCTCTCTTGAGCAGCTGAGGTGATTATCCTGCTCAGGCGAATCAGCAACAACCAACCAACATGTATCTACTTTTTTCCTCTGGCCTGGCTGGAGGGCATCGTCTATTGCTCAAGGGGTGACTGATGGGTTTAAGATGAGCATCCACCATCAAGTAGCTCCAGCCATGAGCAGGTTTCGATTTGTGGAGATAATGAATTTGAACCAGACTATGGGGGCTGATTCGGTTTTGGTCCAGTCTCCAGTGATTTCTGTTTGATACGAGTTGAAGCAATCCAGCGGTTAAATTTTTTTGGAAAAATTTTCTTTTTAAAGTAAAATTGATTCAAATCAAATAGGACAATAGGGCTGCACTGCTCATTTTAGTCCAGTTCATGGTCCTGGAGAGAGAATCGAGCTTAGTCCTTGGGACCAGTTCTATCCCTTGAATCGGTCCTGTTTTGTTTCTACCATCAAGGTAACTTGCATAACATTATTTGATTGATTCAAAGAAGGCTTCAGCACTCGGGGAGCCGAAGTGCTTCATTCTCCATTTCTTTATGCTTGGTGTTTCACAATCACGCCATTCCTGATTTCCTTCATATGCTTTATATTGGCAAAAATTTTCACCCTCCCATTCCTCACATTCGTCTTTTTCTAACATCACGTCTTCTTTCCATCGTCAATAATTGAACCTCTTTGTCCAGCTGATGGACATATCTGTGAAATAATAATAATAATAATAATAATAGTAAGCTATGGACTGTGAATGCAATTGCACTCCACTTCCTATTGAAATTTCCTTCAATTGTTCTTCTGTTAACTTGTATATTTTGAGAACTGTTATAATTTAATTTGTTATTGAAAATAGTTTTATCTCATCCATCATATAATCTAAAATATATATATATATATATATATATATATATATATATATATATATATATATATATATAAAGAAAGAACGGTCAAATATAAGTTTGATGGTGTACAAGGTCTCAAATTTAAATTTTATTTTTTATTATCTTTCAATTGGTTCAAATAATTTAAATTTTCAAATCCTTAAATACGTCTTAAGGATTTTGTTTTTTTGGGGTCGACAATTGCAATTTGATGATCTTGGATTAAAATTTCAATTAATTTCTTTTAAGGAATTAATAATTAAATATAATAATATGGATAAAAAAATAAATATAATAGTACATGTGATCAGGTTGCTGAACTTGATTTATTACATGTCAAATCAAGGGTTTTTTTTTTAAATTTAATTTTGATTTGATATACACCGATTGAGGTTGAAGAGTTCGGCTAAAAATATTGTGAAAAGCTAATGATTATAATCTGATTAATTTTATTTTTAAGGTATAATGAGTGAAGATTTTTAATTCAAAAGATAACTATTTCATAATAAAAATAAGGTTGTGAAAAAATTTTAAGGGTGAAATATAATTTAGTTTTTAAAATTTAATAAAATTTATAATTTAGCCTCTATTATTAAAATTTCAATGAAGTTATTATTAATTCTAACAAAAATGATTAAAATGTTCTTAACTCTATCTTTAATTTAAAAATAATTTAGTTCATAGGATTTTATTTAATTGATAACTTAGTCTCTGATATTTAGTTAAACTTATAAATTAATCTTTGTAATTTTGAAATTAAGTAATTTAGTTTTTGACATTTCAATGAACATATAAGTTAGCTCTTATTGTTAAAATTATAATTAATTTCTATTAAATTTAGTGAAAATACTAAAATACTTTTAAGTCTATTTTCAATTTAAAATAATTTAGCTTTTTAAGTTTTATTTTAATAATAAACTTGCATCAATATCTTTTTTTTTATATACATACAACAATATTGGTACTATCCGGCTAAAATCGAATTAAATAGTCAGCGCTTGGTCTAAAAATCTAATGTGATAGTTAAAGTGTTAGCACTTGATCAAAAAGTCAAAGTAAATAAGAAGAGACATCTCCAAGAGCTAGACTAACAATCACATGCCTTGAGTTAACTGTATCAAGCAAACAAATTTTGGACTATCCAGACCGAACAAAAGAAGACTCGAGTAACTTATACTGAACAAATGAATACTCAGGTTGGTGGGGCCAAGCAAACATAACTAAGATGGCAAAACAAGTGGAGATGTTCGCCCGGACAGATCGGATATTGACCATACTGAGCTTCACTATTACCAGTCAATGATCTGACTAGATCTTTTGGAGGAAATTTCAGGATATTAACTGAATATCTAATATTAATAATTTGTCAACATGAAAAATAGCTATTAATTAGGTGTACTTATTCAGTCAAATTATTTATAAAATTCTTTATTATTCACTCTCTAAAACTCTATACTAGCATATCTAATTTGAGCGTCAGAGTGATTGGCCAATAAGCCATTAACCTTATTGTTTTCTTTATTTGATAGGTTAATTTGGCATATTAGGCTAGTTATTAGACTCATGATGGCATCAAAAAAAAAAAAAAAAATATATATATATATATAAAATAATAATGACATAAATAAAATTTTATATAATTATAAAAGTTTATTTATAAATAGTTATAATTTTTAAGATTTAATTTATAAAATATATAGATTATTTTATAATTAATAAAAAAATTTTAATTTAATAGGACGCACTTTATAAATATAAAGACTAAATTATAATAAAATCTCACAAATTAAATTATTTTCAAAATAAAAAAAAATATGATATTTTATTTTTTTTTAAGTTAACATAACTTAATGAAATTTTAACTGCCGGAATTAAATTATATATTTTATCAAATTTTAAGAATTAAATTATTTAATATTAAAAATATAAAAATTAAATTATAAAATTAAATTTTATCTAAATTTTAATTACTTATTTATTTTTTAACAAGATAATTTGGAAAATGAAAATATGGATTTATGTAATGATGACATGTCTTCAGCTTATGATTTTATAATATAATATTAATTGATAATAACAACAAATAATAAATTTATAAAAGTAATGAATATGTGAACAAGCAGCTTCGGTCGTTTTGTGCCATTAAATTAGAATCAGAAAAGGGCACACTGGCTTTCTCTATCGTCTCTGTTCTAAAAGCTTGGGCCCGCGTAAAAACAAAGAGCCGAAAGAACTCTCCCAGAGGACTGGGAAAATTAGGGTTTTCTTCAGGAACAACCATATTGCCTTGTTGTGTTAAACGGTTTTGCTCGATTTCACATACCTTACCAGGTATTCTTTCTCTCTTCCATTCTTGTATTTAATGCTGGTGTTATTGGGTTGCTTCTTCTTCTCTCCTTTCATTAATGGTATCAAAAATTTTTGTATTATCGAGAACTGAAAAGATCTAATTAATTGAGGGGTTTCTTGGTTTGATTTATTTGGTTATATATTATCCATCTATAGATTGTGAGGTTACAATTCTTTGTCGGTTCTAGGTGAAGCTGGTAGATTCATGTAATAATGATGGGTTAGGGTCATGGATTTTGGATTAAAATCTTAGCCATTGGCAGGATTATGACGCGAGGAATTTGTTGAATACTGATTAGTTATTATTTTTTAAGCACTTGTCTTGCTTCAGAGCTGAAAAAAATGAGGATTCTGTTAACTACTATTCGCTTTTTTTTTTAATAATAATAATAACAATAATAATGTGGCCTATATTGTTGTTTATTAGGAAAATATGCATAGTGCCTGGCCATAAATATTAGAAAATGAATTTGGGATGAAGTCATTCCAGGAAAAATGTTTGTAATTGGGGCTTGTGTGAGGCTGAGGGATCATTGTGCCTAGTTAAATCTGTTTATTTTGTTCTCTTGTATTGGTATGTAGTTTTAGCTTTTATCATCTTACAGTCCATGATGTCATTTTTTTTTTTTTTTTTACATTTTGCCCCCTCAAGGTTGATGGATTGGAAAATTGCTAACTTAGTAGTGTGCTGGATATGATATAATCATATAGATACCCAAATCAATGAGGCATAGACATAATCTAATGATCACGACAAAAGGTTGTAATGTTGAAAAAATATATGAATAATTTGTCTTTGAATCAAAACCAACTGGATTTTTGTTGCTTCCACCATTTTATTCTGTATTGCATTTAATTAGTTATGAATTTTCAAGTGGGTGCTTTTGCTGGCCTCTTCCTCTTTGTCACAGCTTGCTGTCTTACTGTGTGTTAAAATTGTGCTTTGTAATGTAAATCACGTTAGTTCAAATTCTCATTTCTTATCTTTTGCTTTTGTCTTTTTGCTTTCTTTTTGTTGGATGCATTTTTCCAGATAGATAGTTAAACAATCAACTGGCTGTTGTTTTTGGGCCATTGCCAGTATCTAAATATCAAGAAATTCACTGCTTCATATTATATATATACATATGTATTTTTCACCTGTTGAGCATCATCATCCTCTTGATTATCATTCGTAATTCTCTCTTGCCTGTCTCTATAACTACTGTTACTTTATCATTATCCCGTAATTGATTATCATTCGCATTGGAACTCCTTGGATCCATATCTGATGGGAAAAATTCAGTTGAGAATCTTACTCTGCAACTCCATTTGGCCTCTCATTTTGTTTCCACCTTTCCGTACTTGTACTCTTTCTTCTGCGAATGCTTCTGGCTTCTGTGCTTCCTTCACAGTTGCCTTGCAAGCTTTTTCTTTAGACACATAAGATGCCAAGGACAAGAGGTATTGCTGTGGCTGCTGACAAACCTGATGAATCTGAAAAGCCTGTTGAATCTGAAGAAGGGGTTGACCTTGATGGTGACAATGAACAAGAGGAGACAATGGAAGAAGAAGTTGAGTATGAGGAGGTAGAGGAAGAGGAGGAAGTGGAGGAGATAGAGGAAGAGGAAGAAGTAGAAGAGGAGGTGGAAGAAGAGGAAGAAATTGAGGAGAGAGCAGACGAGGCTGATGCACAAAAAGGCTCAGACAGCGAGGAGGAAGATGAGGGAAAAAATCGTGCTGAACTTCTTGCACTTCCTCCTCATGGATCAGAGGTGTACCTTGGTGGCATTCCTCATGATGCCACTGAAGAGGATCTCAGGGGTTTTTGTGAATCTATAGGAGAAGTCACAGAAGTAAGTTATGTTGTCATTATAAATGCCTCACCTGCATTTCTTATTTAGACAGACTAAATTTGTGTATATGCTGAGAACAGGTAAGGATAATGAAGGGAAAAGATACAGGTGAGGCCAAGGGGTATGCTTTTGTGACCTTCAGATCAAAGGAGTTAGCTTCCAAGGCGATTGAAGATCTGAACAATGCTGAGCTTAAGGTATCAAAGTGTTGGTTTCTCTTCCTATAAATAGTGTCAGCAGTGGGTATTATTTCTGCTTTGTGCTGGAAATGCTGCTTGTGTCATTTTTCATGCATAATTTCCTTTATTATCTCAACCTCTTTGAAGTCCACTCTGAAAATTTTATGGAAATACTTGAGTTTCTGAATTCTGGTAGTTTAACACTGCTGTTTTTTTTTTTCTTCCTTTTTCTAGGGGAAAAAGATAAGATGTTCAACATCTCAAGCAAATCATCGGTTGTTTATCGGTAATGTTCCAAGAAACTGGGAAGAGGAAGATATGAAGAATGTTGTAATGAAGATTGGGCCAGGAGTAATTTCTGTGGAATTGTTGAAGGTTTGTGTGCTTTAAACTTCTAGACTCACACATACGTCATTATAATCCTTCAAGTTGAATATTGCCATGGTGGTTCTTAAAATGTGATTTGAACTTTTTGGCTTATTGATTTCACTTCTTAATGGTAATAGGACCCACAGAACTCCAACCGGAATCGTGGATTTGCTTTCATTGAGTATTATAATCATGCTTGTGCAGAATACTCAAGAAAAAAGATGTCAACCCCAAAATTTAAACTGGATGATAATGCTCCAACTGTGAGCTGGGCTGACCCTAAAAATGCAGGATCTTCAGCTGCTTCTCAGGTCTTTTTATCGTTTCTTGTTCTCATTTTATCTTCTGTAATATTGTTGTGGCTTGGTGTATCCCTATATTGAAATGCTATGAAGCTAATGTGCTTGGAATGATTCTACTGTTGTTCATATTGTCTTCTTGGTACCTATGCGAACTACACATTTTTCTGCCTGTAACTACCATTATTCCTTCTGTCATCTGGTTCGTAGAGATTGCTTGTGTTTTTTGTATTAGGCAATGAAATATGTGCACTTGTGTATTGTGTGCTTTGTGCCTATGGTGTTTGCTTGTGGCTTGTGTATGAAAAAGAATCAGGGGCCTTTTCCCCTAAAGAGAATTAATGGTGGATCATACCTTGGAATTGGAATATATGTTTTCCCTCCTTTTTTATATTTGATCTGTGCTTCTCTGGTGATTTCCTCCATGCAGGATGGTTATTTGTATGCAGGGGATAGTGGATTATGGCCTTTTTATTATTATAGTCATGATTTCCTCCATTTGATACAGGTCAAGGCAGTGTATGTGAAGAACTTACCAAAAGACATTACTCAGGATCGCTTGAGAAAGCTGTTTGAACATCATGGAAAAGTTACAAAAGTGGTTCTCCCTCCTGCAAAAGCAGGGCATGAAAGGAGCAGATTTGGTTTTGTGCACTTTGCAGAGAGGTCGAGTGCCATGAAGGCATTGAAGAACACTGAGAAATATGAAATTGATGGTAACTTTCTGTCGTCTTTACTCTTTAGCATCTTTCTATATTTGCTGATGAACCAGCATGGTTCATATGAATCTGTTATTCTCTGTTTGATAGGCCAAGTTTTGGAGTGCTCCCTTGCTAAGCCTCAAGCAGATCAGAAGTCTTCTGGAGGGCCAAATTCACAGAAGTCTGTCTTGCATCCAACCTTCCCACCCCGTCTTGGATATGGTTTAGTTGGGGGTACCTATGGTGCTCTAGGTGCAGGTTATGGTGCTGCTGGCTTTGCACAAGTAAGAGGATATTCTCTTTCTCTCTCTCTCTCTCTCTCTCACCTGTGAAGTATTTTTAAGTTGGTCTGGCATTTGTCAACAAAAATATTTAGGTTATTCTGTTTTTTAATCTTTGGGATAATACTAAAGAGTTGTGGATGTAAATAGGTCTGCTTATTTAATAAAAGATGGAGAAAAATGCATGGTAGGTCATTTCTATTACTATTGATAATTGGTAGAGTTCACACAGATCTTGCATCTACAGTCTAGTGTTACATAACAGCCTGCATACTTAGTGAAACAGAGGAATAGGAAGAGAAAGAGAGAGAAATAGATGAGAAAAGAGATAGAATGGATGAGAAAAAAAATAGATTGGATGAGAAGAGAAAAGAATATTTAGAGATGAGAGAAAAGTATTCTTGTTTATTGATTCTTGAAATGAATCTCCTCTAGTACATTTCTCTTATTTATATAGCAAACACTCTCTCTACAATAACTACTCTACTCTCCTCACACAACTACAGCTGCATTCCTATTTTTTCCTTTCCCATATCTAGCTCTGCTATACGTAACAATACCTTCCCCCATGAGCACATTCTTGTCCCCAAGAATGTGAAAATTCAGGAAATATGAACTGAAATTGCAGGTACTTGCTCGTTTGCAGCTGGAAATATGAATTGAATGGCCCAAAAAAAAAATTGGCTGGAAGTTTTAGGTACATCCTTCTCATCAGCTAAAAGTATGAACACTTATGACAAAGAGTTAATTTTCTTCCTTTCTCTTCTCCCAATTTCCCATGTTTGTTCCTTTAAGATCACAATACCATTTGGTGGTTTAATTTTCTTCCTTTCCCTTCTTGATATTTCCCATTCATCTTCCATGAGACTAATAAGAGTAAAATAGCTGAATTCACCATCTTTGCTCCCCAAATACTGCCACTTGCTTCTAACACCCACACTTTTTGAAACACCTTTATGTTTCTTTTTTTCAAAAGCATTCCTAATAAATTCTGCATCAAAAAGTTCACTTTTGTGAATGAATTGTGCAATTACATCAGATTCAGCTCCTATTTTCCCCATTGCAGACTCTAGTTGCCCATCATCGCCATCCTTTTACATCTCACCTATGCTAGACATATCAACAATAAAATCTTGCTCCATTTCAGCACTAAACTGATCTTCATATTTTTCTTCGAATCCCAGCTGTGGATGAATTGTTACTTTTTGAACTTCAACAGGTATGTCATCTTGATCCTTGGCAACCATGTTTTCATTTTGAATTGAATCTAATTGATCTAAGACGGTCTCCTCTCCATCAATAATATCAACCTTTTCCGCTTCTCCATCACCAACACCAACACCAACAATATCAACCTCTTCTTTGTCTCCATCACCATGAAGAAATGTTGCATCATCAAGAAGGTCAGTCTCCTCAACATCGAAATCGCTTGTCTCTCCTTTTGGATTCAGCAATCCCCTTTCACTGCCATAATTCTTGGATAATGAGTTTGGCCTTTCTGTTTGCTCTTCTAACAATTTATCCAATTTTTTCCATCTTTGATACGGCAACTCCTCTAAGCGTATTGTTACTCTTCTTTCAAAAATTTCTAGCATTCCCTTGAGATCCCTTTGTTCCCAAAATTGTACGTCCATGGTTTGATGCTCTGAGTGTATTTTATTTCCAGGAAAATTTGAGGAAGAAAATATTAAAAGAAAATCAGATCTGAAACAGGGATTCACAACATGGAACTGATATTGGAATTGGAAGAAAATTACAGAGAAATGAAGAAGAAAAACTTGTGAAAAGAACGAAGAATAGGGGAACAAAAGTTGAGGCAAAAATAAGGATTTCAAGAATTTTAAGAAGGAATAGAGAAAAGAAACCCTAATAGGGCAGAAATTAAAAATAGAGAGATTGCGAAGAATTTGATAGAGGGAAAAGGAATAATGTAGCTCTTAAGATGGAAGAAAAAAAATCTTTTTTTTTTTCAAATATTTCTGGAATTTGGGAAAAGTCTGGTTCTCGAGAAAAGAAAAAAAGAAATTAGAAACAAGGCGGAGGAAGAACAAAATTTCAAGAACTTCAAGAAACGGGTTTCTTGACATGCTGGAAATGAGAAATTAAAGAAGAGAATAGAAGAAAGAACCAGAAAGTAATAGAAGAAGAAAGAAGAATTTAGAGGGAAAGAAGAGAGAGAGAGAGAGAGAGAGAGAGAGAGAGAGAGAGAGAGAGAAAATAGCATAAAGAAACCTGGAATTCTGGAATACTCCCATTGATCTGTTTAGGCTTGTGACTCCAGCAAGAAGGATTGGAAGCAAACCCAGCTCAGAATAGGGCTCTGATACCAATTTGTTACATAACAGCCTGCATACTTAGTGAAACAGAGGAATAGGAAGAGAAAGAGAGAGAAATAGATGAGAAAAGAGATAGAATGGATGAGAAAAAAAAATAGATTTGATGAGAAGAGAAAAGAATATTCAGAGTTGAGAGAAAAGTATTCTTGTTTGTTGATTCTTGGAATGAATCTCCTCTAGTACATTTCTCTTATTTATATAGCAAACACTCTCTCTACAATAACTACTCTACTCTCCTCACACAAACTACAGCTGCATTCCTATTATTTCCTTTCCCATAGCTCTGCTATACGTAACATCTAGACATGTATTTGAGAAGGATTAGTTTGTTCTCTTTGTTGGGAGGTTTCCATTGTGTAACTTAAAATTTTACAAAACTTTTGGCTGCTTATACATTTGAAAAATTCCTGCAGCCAGTGATTTATGGTAGAGGACCAACTCCTGCTGGTATGGCAATGATGCCAATGCTTTTACCTGATGGAAGGATTGGATATGTCTTGTAAGTGCTATTTTCCTTTTTTTTTCAGAGAAAGTCATGCTTCGACCATCCATGCGTGTGTTATTTTTCTTTTTCGTTTTTCTTTTTTAATATTCCATTTTGATATGATGATTTGCATCACATGTCTCTTTATATCTAACCTTATCATTTGGCTGTGTGATCATTTTTCTTTCAGTACCTGTTTGTTCAACAAACTTTCATCACTCTTACTTGACATGCCTGTAATGTTCAGAATACCAATCCTTTTTTTTTTCCGGGGGCGCTTACAGTAATTGATATCCTCATAATTTCCATATGTATGTGTGAAATTTTCTTTTCGGTGTGAGTATATTTGTGTTTATTTCAAAACTGAAATTTGGACAAAAGCCCTTAGAGGCTTAAACTGCATTGAACCATGTTATGTCCAGAGCACAAATATGTTGTTAATCTTACTACATTGGAAGAAAGATGTTCTTTGACAGGACCTGTCAGCAGAGTAATTTTCTGCCTTGCAGATCTACTTGTTTCCTGCTTTTTACAGGGTTATTCTTTTGTTCTGGAGAATTATCCATTCCAAACCATTTGATGTCATTATTTTTGCGATAGGCAACAGCCTGGAATGCAACCACACGCCCCTCCACCACAGCCTCGGGCCGGCAGGGGTGGAGGTGCTGGCAGCTCAAGTGGTGGAAGACATAGCAATGACAGTAGCCGACGCAGCCGGTATAGCCCATACTAATGTGATTGCCATTTTAGTGCAAGTGCGAGGGAAAGAGAAAAAAAGGTTCTTCAATTATTGAATAAAGGCTTTATCTGGTCGACGAAGAGTGCTTTCTGCATATTACTAGAGCCTAAACGCACTGAAATGAAATTAAACCGCTAATGAGCCATAGGGCAGATGTGCTAACAAGCAATCTGTTGCACTGCTCAACCCATTTTGCCTTTTGCTTTTCGCTTTCAGGCCTGAGCTTGCTGGATAGCACTATGTCAATTAGTCTGAACGTTAAATTGTACTTTTGTAAACTGAGCTTGTTTGTGCAAGACAATGAGATTTTTTTATAATATTGTTTAAATTAAGGTAGTATTCGGTATGTAAATGAATTTTATGAAACTTTATGAAATTTATTGTGTTTGGATTAAATGAAAATTCATTTGGAATTCTTAATAATAAATTCTATGGAATTTATTATACTCAACTAAGCCTTTATTCTAAATTTTTAGGGTCGGATATATGGATTCGTTTTTTCCACTCTAAACGATTTTGGGTTAAATTATCAGAAATGTGTAATAAATGTGTAATACTTTTAGATATATTGTACTAATCTTTTTCAAGTCAATTTAGATCTATCTTTTTTTCTCTTTGTGACATAACGTGCTCTACTTGTCTAACTGGAGTCTCTGTATGTTTACGCTTCACATGACTAAACTATCTTAATCTCCATTCTGTCAACTTATCCTCAATTGGCATCACTCTTACCTTTTCTCTAATACTTTATTATAATTAAATTAAATTTCATTAAAATTATTTGAATTTATATATGAATTTTAAATTTAAAATTATATATATTTTAAGTGATAATATTATTATGTTATTATATATCATTTGATTTGATTTTATTTATTTTAAATACAAAAATTATTTCATTTGAATGAATTTTTTTAATATAAAATATATTAAACAAAGAAATTCATTGAAATAAAGTTTGCCAAAAAATTGAACCAACGCGTTAGTTTCCCTTTCCACTCTTACCTTGGCTTCGGGTTGCCTTTTCACTCTTACCATGTATCGGGTGTCTGTCTACTGTCGGTGTAATAAATCAATTGTGATGCAGTTCCTACATCAGATTATTCAATCAATTTACCTTACAAGAGGAATTCTGGCAGAGATAATGATCTTTGCTATATTAGCTGCGATACTTATATTGAAAGTTCTAATCCCATGCAAGGGTCAACTACACAAATTTCCACTTCTAATCTGTGTTGAATTGAGCTTAGAAGATCGTTTTTTTGCTTCAGATCAAACTAGGATAGGATTTTTTAAGGGCTTAGGCAAGCCCATTTAAGTGTAATCATGCTTTCACAGGGACTTCCATTATGTATATCTTCTGACTGCTTAAAAAAATGCACATCTTCAGACATAATCAAAATGTTAAAAAGGCAAATGTCACTTAGCCTAAAGCACAGAAGACACAAAGGAAGAGAATCTATAGTGGACAAAACATATCTATATCTGAAAACTATTTGGAACAAATAAATGTATATAGCTAAAGAAGCACCAAAGATCATACAAGAAGGATGTTATATTTCAGATCCTCCAGGCACAATTTAGGTTGTCTACGCTGCATTACTGTTATCTTCAAGGTATAAATTTCATTCCTCAACATTGCATGAACTTTCGAAATGCTTGATGTACACTGAATCCATGCTGCATCACAAATGCTTCTTTAAAGACTCCTGACTAATGATTTGCTCTACTTAGATGCAACCATTGGATACTCAATACCTGCTCCACACAGACCCATGAGAAAAATAAAATCAATACTTGAAAAAATTATCATGATCTATAGAGCAATATCTACTGAAATGGCATCTTTAAGTGTTGCATCCAAGTATATCAGGCCATTCAGAGCTTTAAGCACAAGAAAACTTCAGGTCAAATGATTTTTTTGCCCACCAATAATATAGAAAAGTAGGAACAATATGATAATCCTGATGTTGGCACCACCAAGATTTCAGTGCTACAGAATGACAACAATTCAGTCGAATTCCTCACAACCACAAATATGTATCCAAAGGAACAAAGTGCATAGTAGAAAAACTTTTGTCTAAGATGTGTACATTTTAAAACATGCATATGTTTAAGACACAAAAAGTTTTGTGTGGCATTCAGACCTGATAGACATTTTAAACTTAAGCATGTAATGTATTCTGAGTCCTTTAAGCACAATAAAATTATTCCAAGAGCTACAGCACATACAGTGAGCACCAACAGGATTCAGTCAAGTGCAAAAAGTAAATGAAATAGGACAAACAGATAATAAGAGTACCATATGCACTTAACTTGAACATACTCCTGTGTTCTTCATAGAAAGGTTGAGAGGTTCTCAGGTGGTTCAATCCAGATATTCTCAAAAGGATCTTGCTCTCCCCAGTCATGACACTGCTTGCGAGGATAGTATCTACAGTCATCAAGAGAGTATGATATGCAACGCTTTCCAAAAAACCGAACTTTAGAAAAGTAGATACTGTTTCTCATTATTCCAGGGAGGTCAGCTCTTGAATGAGATGATAAGAAACTGGCAAACAGTGTCACACCATCAAGGGTCTTCATCTCTTCCCACATCATATTTGACTGATTCAACTTAAATATAATTGGGTTTTCACTACAACATGTATAAATAACTAAAATGTCTCCATTGTGCTCTGACATAAATTTTCCTTTCCACCAATTTTTAGCAAAAAAATTCTCTGGGCATTTAGGCGGGGGCACAACAAGAACATTCCAAGTACGTTCCACTGGGTTGAAAACACCTAGCCAGCCAGTGAGACTTAGGCAGTAAAAAAGTCCACTGCAGAAAACAATCTTGTTCCAAATACTACTAACAAAAGGCAAGCGATTTTGATAATTAACAGTAACCCATTCAGTTGCCCCAGGATGACAAGTGCTGATAGCAACAACTGTGGGACTGATGTGCTTAACTGTAAAAACAATGCAGCTGGTAGATGTTGGAGAAGACGAGAAAGCAACTATCTGATAAGTCAATTCAAATCTTGGCAGTTTGATCACTTCCTTAGTAAATGGGTTAAAGAAGAAAACACGGTGGGTTCTGGGTCTGTACAACAACAACCAACCATCTTTAGTGTAACAAACTCTTGACCCATACAATTCTGGTAACTCAAGGGAATGGGTCTTGCGCTGTGCTGGGTCATAGAACTCATACAAATTCCCATATTTTGGAAAATACATCAGCCAGGGTGATTGTTTTACCACTCTGACAGAAATGGCAGCTGTATGCCAACTCTTGCAAACAAGAGAGGCACGAACGTTGTCTTCTAGAGTTACATGGCAAAAGATCAGTTCCAGAAGTTCTGTAGGAAGGTCAGACCAAGTTTGCAATTCCAATTTCTCTCTCATATTCTTGGTTGTCACCCTCGTATTATCCATGGCAGCCACAGCCAACCTAAAGTCAATAAAGTGCCAAACCAACCCAATAAATTACGTTAAATAAGTATTTTTCCTTTTAAATGGACTTGAGAACACAAATCAATATATATTCCAAAAGCCTAAGAAAGGTCCGAAAAAGGAGTAGCACCACTTTACGCAAATGCACTTCGTGAAACATTTATGGAATCTTACTTTTAAAGTAATTCAAACTTGTTTTTCCTGCAGCCAGCAACCCATTCCATAACCCGCCCCCTCCAAAAAAAAAACTGAAACTTTAAACTTAATAGCTATGACAGTTTAGAACTCTTTTGGAAAAGTGCAAACTTTTGAATCAACATTAAAACTGGAACCAAGTATAGAATGAAAGTCAATGCCAACAATGATTAGGAAAATCTCAGAGACAAATGTTCCTTGTACATATATTAATTGCAAGAAAAATACATAACAATATAAAGTTATGAACTTGTCATTTGGATTTGTCATGCAAGCTCAGCATGCTTGATGGCAATTCATTCATCTAGGACAGGAACACCGCCATAAAAACCGTATATGATAGACCATGATCTTAAATACCCAAATCCATGATGATAAAGTTAAATTAAGTAAATATACTATGTAAAGAAACAAACCCCATATAAATTCTTATAAACTCTCTACACTAGAAAATCACTGATGTAGAGTAAGGAAATTTAACTCAAGAGAAACTAATTCTCAAGTAAATGGAGAAACGAATTCTCAAAAATGCTTTATTTAGTTGTCAATTTCATATTATCAAGCTTATGAATAATAGAAAATTTACCCTAGAGATTACAACCCTAAGCAAATTAGAAATAGAAACCCTAATACAAATCTAATTAATAAATCCTAAATATAATTAAATTAAAATAATAATGTCATAAAACATTAAAACTAATAAACTTTCTAGACTTCCTAATTCTACATTGAATATAACTCCTAATTCTAATCTTCCTATACTGCATCAATCAAAGTTATCATTGATTCACCCACGTTGAAATTCATACTCACAATCTCTCATTAATATCCAAACTCCAAAGTCAGTCAAAATCAATAGCTCATAATCCAAAATAATAATAATAATAATAATAATAATAATAATAATAATAATACTAGAATTAAACATATAACAAATTCGAGCAAAACCCAAGGAAGATTAAAGCATTCGATGTTCAAAATTTCAAATTCATCAGCCATTTTTCAACTCCCTCTTTGAAATCCAAAGCATCATTTACATACCGCACCCAACCCATTTGAAAACACCCATCAAAATGATTTCGATCTCAATTTCCCATAATTCAAGCTTCAACGCCAACTTAAATCGACAAAATGCATTGAATCATACTAAAACCCAGAGATAAAATCTGTCAAACCTTTAAAAAAACTCACCGAACCCTAACTGCAAGCAAACTGAAATACAAGCAAGCAAGAAAACAAATGAAAATTTTCTCACTTGAAATTTAACAGCAACAAAAACCCACTTACGAATTCAACTTTCTTCTCTTCCTCCCAGCCATTTTTGGATCCCAAATGAAGCAATTCGATTCACTGCAAAAAAGGTAAAAAAAAATTGGAGAGACGAGCAGACGAGAGAAGCAGCGTTTGCTATCTACTACAACACAATGGACAAGTTGGAAAATATAGAATGCACGTGTAAGTATATATTTTGATCTGGTGTGTCACTTCACAGCGTATTGCATTGACGCTATAGCCAGTGACGTCAGCAAAATGACCACCTCTGTGGCGTGGCTACTTCTTATTGGATCTGTATGAAGGATATGTGTGGGTTTACACATGGGATGGCGACCTGGATTGTACGGTAAAGTTAAACCGCGTGTGAAAGGTTTTAACAGGGGTCTCTCGCCAACTTTGACTCGTCGTCGGCTGACGCTGAGATACAGCTGCAATTTCTCTCTTTTTTTTTTTTTTAAGAAATTATTTTAATAATTATCAAAATTTAAATTCCAATTTTTAGAGCACTTAATTATTAAATTAATAGTTTAACTCTGATCTAATTATTTAGCAAAATTTAACTTTCTCTTTTATAAAACTTAGTACTTTTTTAAAACGTGCAACACGCATTATTATATTTATTATAAAAATTTTTAATTTAACTTTTACATTTTTTTATTAATTTTTTATATATTATATAATAGCATTATCATATTATAAATATTATATTTAATTATTTAAATTAAAATATTAGTTATAATATTATTTTAATTAATTATATAAATAAAAATATTTATTAACTTAAAAATTAATTTTTATTCTAATATATTTTTATGAAAGTTATATGTTATATTATTAATATATGTTATTAACTTAATTATAAAATTAAATATAATATAATAAAAATATATAATAATAAATTTTTAAAAAATAAATAGATAAAAATATTTAAAAATTAAAATAAATTAATAATAAATATAAATTAACTTGTTTAAACTCTATTATTTTATTATTTTTTAAGTTTCATTTGTATATGTTTTACTTTAATTTTTCATAATTTAAAATAATATTAAGTTGAATAATGAAATTATATATTTAGAGTAATGTGAAAAAAAATTATTTATAAAATTAGAAAATAGAATAATTTTTCAAATAAAATTTTGTTAGTTTAGTGTATTATCATTATAAATTTTTTATTTTTATTATATTGATATTTTAAAATTTTATATTATTATATTATTTATTTTGTATTCAATATGATTGGGTATAATATAATTTTCGATTCAATTATTAATAAAATATTATAACTATATCAACACCATAAAATAAATTTAATCAAATATGATATGATTCTTATAATATCTTTTTTATTTCAATTCTTATCATTAAAAAAATAAGAACCCTAAACACTACAATTTTCAGCATTGAAAATAAATAAAAATAAGAAAACATTAATAACATGTTAATATAAATAAAAAGCTAATTAATTAATGTTACTCTTTTATTTATTATTAACGCAAGAGATAATGTTTTATAAATGACACAGTGCTAACTCTTTAATAACCATTTTAAGAAATCATACTTGTAATAATACAGATATACATAAAAATAAATTAATTATATTTAAATTTAATTATCTTTAATAATTTTTTTGTAAGTATTAATTTTTAATTAAAACTAAATGAAATTCTTTTAAGTCATCCATTTAACAAAATTTAAAATTAATAATAATCTTTAGATGATTTTATATTATTTTTATTTTTAAAATATTTAATTTTAATTAATATTCATAATTTATAAATATTAATTTATTATTTCATTGAAATAAAAAAAAATCTTAGATGAAAATAAACTTAAAAAATAATATGCAACTAATAAAATATTTTTAAATATATACAATAACTTACTAAATTTAAATATAAATTTGAAAAGGTAGATATTAATAAAGTATTTTACTTAATATTGTAGTGGATTATACTTGGCATCAAATTCATGACAAGGAAGTGAAATCCCATATTAAAGTTACAACAATGTTAAATCTATAATCTTGAATAATTTCATCTTGTGATATTTTCTTATGGAAGATAGTATTTTTTATATTTTATTACAAATTCCACTGTAATGTGCAGGTTGTTAGTTAGTATTTATGTAAAATCCACATTATTTTAATTAAAATATATTAAATTTAATTTTAATATACACTAACTAATATATTTTTTTAAAAAATATTTTTAATAATAATAGTATTATCAATTAGACCTTTAATTACTTTAAAATCACTGTTTTATTCTTACTTTAAAATCACTGTTTCCATTGGATCAATAAATCAATAAGCTCTATTCGGTAATTTTGCTGTTTTAGTAACTATATGCTGTTTTAACTATTAATGAGCATTTGGTATGAAATTAATGAGGATAATTATTACTTTTATAACTTCTAACTTCTTATTAATATTATTTAAATATTTTAAAAAATTAAATTAAATTTTTATCTTGTTAATATTTATATTTTTTTAAAGATTAAATGTTATCTTTAGAGATTATGTTAATAATTATTCTCTTAAAAAATTAAAAGAGTAATATTTAATTATTAATTTTTTTATTTTAGAAAAATAATATTTTAATTAGAATCAAAACGTTAAACGCTGACTTAAAAATTATTTCCGGGGAGAAGGGCTTATACATGTTTTATAATATAAAAAGTTAAAGAATTCAAATTTTAAAGAAAATTATTGAAATACTAAAAAAAAAAAAAATATCAAATGGCCCTGCCACTATCCTCAATCCTCCACCTGGGTTCTAACCTTTACAACTATTTCAGCTCCTTGGGTTCTGTCTCCTACTGTACAAAGTTACGGATTCAAACTCTAGTAGTAACTCAATCTCTTTAAAAATTTCTTAAATATCAATAAATAAATAAACAATAATATGGCCCTGCCACTATCCTCACCATGCAACTTGGGTTCTTTTAACCGTTGCAGCAACTTCAAGTAGATTATTTCTTTGTTCATTAAGGAGATAAGCATCCTTGTGAAATTTGTTTATCTAGAATCTGCTTGAAAATGGTCATTTTGTAGTTCAATTCTGCAGATTATCCATGGAGATGAAGTAGCAAAAGTTTTAATTAATTGCTGAAGAAAAAATATGTACAAATTACATTGATATATTAAACAGATTAATATCCCAAATTACAAGCCAGACTCTAGCAAGAGAATATATGAGAGGCCTAAAACCCAATTTAGGACTCCCGGTCCCCTAAGGAATAGATCATTTTCTGTTCAGAGGAATCAAAACCAATCAAGAATCATTCTTCATACAAGAATCAAACAAAGAAAAATCCCAGAATCTCAATACCAATTCCAGAAGTTAATAAGGAAATTAGCAACAAATAGGGCAATGTATTAACCCATTTTCATTGCACTCCCCACATTTTACCATTTTCTTCTGCTGCTCATCCAACACCTTGCAGCTTCCATTACACTCCATGCACATCACAAACCTGAACCCTGCACACCCTTGGCACCCTCCGGCTAGCCCCCTTGGAATCCCATCAAACAAAATCCCCAATTTGCCTTCTTCCTCCAACTTCACCACTTGATCAGCACCTCCAATCAACCTCCCTTTAACAAACACTAGTGGAACTTTCACTTCCTTTGTACCCATTAGCCGTCTTATCTCCTCCTTGAAGCCTGAATCCATTGAAATATCCCTTTCAAGCATATGAATGTGGTATGACTCAATAATCGACCTTACAGTATTACATTCCTCGAAGGTTTTTCTGATTCCTCGCAATGTAGTAGTGTAGATCACAACCGCATTATCCCCACCTGGTGGGCATTTTTGTTCAAAAGAATGGAGAATAGACTCCAATTCTCGTGCATTCATTGATTTTTGAGGCCTGGGTGTTAGAGAAATGGTAATGGTTTTCTTGATTTGGCCTTCGTCTTTAGACAACTCTCTTTCGTATGATGCGACAAGCTCTGGATCAAATAAAGGACTAGAACTACTCTTCCTCGAAGAAGAAAAAGAAGAAAGCGCAAAATCATCCCAACCAGCATTCTCTGTTTTAGTCCTGACCGGAGAACTTTTCACTGGATAACTCAATCTTAGCACTGCCTTGCTTGCTTTGCCTAAAGAATTGTTGGCTTTCAAAACTGGCCTCGGGCTAAACTCTGACATTTTCTTTAACTTATTTTCTTTCCCACCAAATGTCTTGGCTTTCCTTGGAGATCCAATCTGATTCAAGAACTTCAAAGGGCTCCTAACATCCACATCTGCAAACCCACGAAGCAAAGCTCTCGATTTGGGGCTTTTTTTGGGATGATTCGAAACGGGTAATCCTCCATCTTCAAGATCCTCCATGAGCTCCCAAGCATTAATAATTTCTGGTTCTTCTCGAGGAGGTGATCTCTGCTGCATTTTCTTACTCTCCGCCACTATCTCCTTGATGAGATCTTCTTTTTGTCCTTGTTCTTGTTCTTGATCTTCTTGTCTTTTTTCATTGATGTCAAGCTTGAGAGCACCGTAGGTTGTAGAAGTGAGAGAGACAACATGGTTAACAGAGTCTCTGCCGCCATTGTTGAGGATGATGTCTTGATGGAGTTGTTTCCTAAAGAGTTTGGAAGAAACACAGCCCATTGATTGACTGATTTTTGTGGGGTTCGCTCTGTTTTTTCCTCTGTCTCTGGTAGTTTTCAATATAGATGTGGCGGTGGACGAACGGGGACTTTTTTTAAGCGAAACCGTTACCCTTCCCCTGTCCGCAACGGGCCCCAACGGTCGAATTTTTCGAATTTATTTAGCGTTTTGTCTGAAAGCCCTCGTCATTTTCAGTTATTAGTTATCATTCGTCTCACTTTCTTGTTAAATTTAATTTTTCACCCAAGGATTTTCCATAGTCACTTTGTTAAAATCAAAATATAATTACTAACGAGTAGTTGAATCAGTAACGTGAAATTAATTCTAAAGTGAATGTTATTTAAATTTTAAAATTTTTCTTAATGAGTGTGATAAAATTATGTAGCATTATGTAATGATAAATTATTAACTTCATACTTTTTTTAATTAATTTTAAATAAAAAAAAAATTTAAATAACATTGCAAATGATGTAGTTGATAGGCCTAGCCTGTGAGGCTTCAAGGTGGCAACGTTATGTTCAAAGCCCACCAAGGGAAAATCATTTTCCTTATTGTAATCCATTTCTTCAGGTCCATAGTTCAACGTTTTGGGTAGAAACATTCAATACCATCAAGTCTAATAAAACTAATTTAACCCCACCAAGCTCCTACTTTCTCCATTGCTTACCCTCACCAAAACCTTACGACCCAATAAAAAAATTTAAATATTAATTTATATATTTCAAATTTCTTATAAAAAAATGTTTAGCTTGGAGTGAGTAGAACCTTACTCAACTCCCAAAGAGTCATCCACCATTAAAAAATAAAAGAATTAAGATAAAGCAGAAGAAGTTAACTCGCATCACTACATTGTATAATTTATATACAAATGGCAACTGTAGATTCAATTTGAATGTGAAGTTCTAGATATCTTTTTCACAGATGATTATATTTTATTAATCCTATATAAGATCAATGAATACGTCTCTCTCTCTCTGTGGAAACTTCCATCAACTTTGTTTAGTCGTGAAATTTCGAGGTGTGATTCCTTTATTTTTGTACTTCCCGTACATTTCTTTTTAGTGCTTGTTTTACATTATGATTTGACGATATGTTCTACAAGATATTTGTTTTTATTTATCAATCTTTAATTAGAATTTAAATTTAATATCCTATAATTTTTAAAATAAATATTATTAAAATATAAACAATTGAATTTTAATTATTTAATTGATTACTATAAAGCAAATGAATCCAAATATATATATATATATATGAATCTTTTATTTGAAAATTAAAAAAAAAAACCCTTGTTTTTGAGCATGCGTATTGCACGTGAGATAATTTATTCAGGCTAAAAAATAATACTCCTTTAAATATAATAAAATAATTTTTATTTAATTATAAAAAATAAGAATCATATTTTTGTATAAATGATGCATATTGTTAATAATTTCTCTTTTTTTAAGAGGTTAAATCAATTTTTTTAAGAGATTAATATTATATATAAAATTAATTTGAAAAATAATAAATTATTCTTATTGTTTATTATTCTAACATAAAAATTCTAAAACAATTAAATATTTTTTTGAAATTATTTTAAGCAGCATTTAAATAATATTTGAAATAAAATTTGAATGGCTAAAAAATATTTGAACTTTTTTTTAAATGATACTGTTGAAAAATTAATTTAAAAATATTATTTACTATATATAATTTTATAATTAAACTATATTAAATTTAAATAAAAATATAAAATTTTAAAAGATATTTTAGAATAATATATTCTTTAACATCAATTTAACAAATAAACCTTAAGTTTTTATTTAATATTGGTATTATATTAAATTTTATATATTTTAATTTTTAATTATAAAATAATATAATAACTTTTAAATTGTATTTTATTAATATTTAAAATAATTTTTATAATTTAAAAAATTAAAATTCAACGGGAAACGGAATCTTTAAACCTTTTTAGGCGGCGGCTTAATTCCTTTTTGGGTTAAACGCTAGAAAAACGCTACGCTGTCAAACAACGTGCTCTGACTTTTCCGTATTCTTCTCCCACCCATTGCCCTATACTCTGTTTATTTATTTATTTTCTTTTACTTTTTATTTTTCATGGCTTGGCTTGTTTAGTTATTTCTTCTTCTCGGCTTCAGAGAACGGCTTAAATTTTTGCCTTCCAAGTGTTATATTTATAAGCTTAATTTCACTTAGGGGAGAGCATTGGGTCCATTTAATTTGAAATCGAATCAAATATTAAAAATTAAAAAAATTATATTATTTAAAAATATAAATTGAATTGAACAGATCACTTAAAGATAATCAAATCGATTTAAATAGAAAAATAAATAATGATTTAGTTCGATTTTATTATATTAAATTAAAAATATTATAATTTTTATTTTTTAAGCTAGACTTATACATCTTATACTGAAAAATTATTTAAGCTTTTTTACTATTTAGTTAATCGGTTGAACCAAAAATTAAACATATTAAAAGTTTTAAACCGAACTGAATCGATAAAATTGAAAAACTGAACCGATTAAATTGAAATGACTCAATTTAATTCGATTTTTCAGTTCACACCGAAACTGCACAGGCCTAATTTCACTTAACTATTCATTATTATTGAATTTTATTATTATTATTATTTTAATAAGTTACTATTTTAATTTTTAAATACCAAAAAAAATTAAATAATTTAATTAAGTGGAATTATTTCCAATATAATTATTAGTTAAGATTTGAAATTTAAGATTAAATTAATGATTACACATGAAAACAAGTGCTTGGCTTGGAAAGAGCTCCATAATTGTTAATCATCATTCTTCTGCAAATAAGACATACTGTGTTAAACAAGTATGATTATTCTAATCATAGTTCCTTCATATAAAAAAATTGTTAATGGTCATCACAAATTTTTTACTTTTGCTGGCGAATTATATAAAATTAGTATTATTTTTTAATATCATACAATAAATTTCCTCAATTTCTCTTATACATATTCCTGCCATGTTCTTCCAATGTTTAATCTTCAATTCTTATTAGCGTTATTAATTAATCATTTTTGAACTAGTGATTAATTTTAATATATATCTAAGGATGTGTATCGTATCATTCTCAACCATTTTATGCTATATTTCACGGTGTAGGGGCGGAGCTACACTTGGGCCAAGAAGGCATTGTGTCACCCTGAGTTTTCAAAATTTTTTAAGGATATAATAGTAATTTTTTTAAATATTAGTATTTTTTTAAAATTATTATTATATAAATTTTATGGGATATTAAGCCTCATAAAATTTTAATAAGTATTTTAAAATTTTTTAGGGATATAATATAGTAGTAGTTTCTCAAAAATCAATTATTGTCCTAATATTTTAAAATTTTTTAGGAGTGTTACTAATTTTATAAAAAATAAAATTCTAAATTTTAACTAAATGATATTAATAGTGAAATGTAAATTTTTTTATAAAAAAATTTAAGACATTATTATTTCTTGGCTTATTCTTTACCATCAATTTTATTTTACTGTAATCACTAATTTATTTTCTTTGAATTTTAAATTATTGGATAAATTATCAAATGAAATTCTACTACATTTGTTTTGTCATTTTTTCATCAATTTAAAATTTTAGTGGCTTTCTTCTTGTAATTTAATTACTATTATTGAAATTTCTCCCTTATTATGATTTTCTTAGACTCAAATAAAAAAAATTTATAAATTAAAGTCATATCATATATTTTATTTAATATATAATTTTAGTTAAATTTGTTTTTCGTGATTACTATGAAAAAAAATAAATTCTAGATAAATTAAACAAATTTTTTAATTTTAAGTCATCAATAGATTGTAAGTACAATAATTCCTAATGTTAAGCATTTATTATTTTTTTTTTTAATTAACAACAACTTTCATTTAATTTTTAACAAGTAGATTTTATTTTTAAAAAATTTTCTTGTGAATTTATATTATTTTTATAAATTACATATTTTGTTAATTAGGCCTCCCTCAATGAATTTTCTGGCTCCGTCACTGTCGTGGTGTAAAGAATCGGGATCATGGCTATTAACCTGATAAATTAAGATTTCGATACCAAATAATACGAATTTACTTTACTTTAAAAATCAAATTGTAAAAAGAGGGTTACAAACTCATATATATAACGTTTAAAACTTCATATATATATATATATATATATATATATATATATATATATATATATATATATATATATATATATATATCATTCTCAACCCCTTTACACTATATGTCATGGTATTAAGAATCGGGATCAAGTCAAAGACCTGATAATTAAAACTATGATACTAAATGATACGAATTTGCTTAACACCACTTTAAAAATCAGCTTGTAAGGAGAGAGTTATAAAATTATATATATATAACATCTAAAATATTTCTTGTTAATCGATATGGAATGGATCAGTATCCTTATTTATTTATTTTAAAATAATAAAATATAGAGTTAACTCTCATAGTAAGTAATTTACTAATTATTAGCAAGACATTGAACTTGTATTGAATTAACCCAAAAAAAAAATCCAAGCAATTTGATTGTTGGTGCATGCTTTGGGATCTCTTTTTTAAATGGGTATGATAAATTAAATGAGATTAAATTTATGATGAAGTTGTTGCACGGCATTACTCATTACACTTGCTTGACATATTGAGTCCACATAATAATGGAATGGATACATAAGGACACATCACATGCATATGGTTTGTTTAATTAATTATTCAATTGCCATAAAATTAATATTAATCATTTTAATTTGCTTCCTAATTTCAAGGCCTTTCTTTCTTAAAATAAAGTTGACAGAATATCAACTACATCGCTGGCTGATGGGCACATCGACTGATTTAGCTGATGCTAAGGCATGACCACATCCCAGGGTTGTCAATAAATATTCTTTTCTCTAAGGGTATCTTTTTATATTTATTTTTACAGTTTATAAAATTTAATTCTTTCAAAATTCATTATTATCTCTTTTAATAATATTATTTCTAAGAATTAAACTTGAGCTTTTCTCTTAAAATACAGTAAATCTTATTATTGATTTGATTCAGTAATTAAAGACATATTACTCATTTAGTAAGTGTAGAGTTGCCATTAGACAGTGATGCTTAAATTACAATATTAATTAATTATTATGATAATATGTTACAATAGCAGTTAGTTTAGGGGGATGGTTGATTTTGTATGTTGACCTAGCTAATTGGTATATATTCTATAGATTGCTCCTACTGACAACTGCCAAAATACCTACCAGGTCAAACTGGCTATTGCATGGAAAGCATTAATCTTAATTGGTTAGGTAGGAAATCAAGATATATTGTAACACCCTAGGCAAATCTCAGATCAGCAAAACAAGGGAGAGATGCTGGGTTTATAAGTTGGTGGTTCACAACCCCTAGTGACGCGTTTTAAAACCGTGAGAATTTCAGTCCAGAGCGGACAATATCACTAGTGGGCCGGGCCATTACATATATAATCTCAACAAAATTAAACATAATTATAAGTGTCACGACCCAACCTATGGGCCGGACCGGCACTAGGACCTGGGCTAGCCTAAAGCCCCCGAGGCCCGTAGTAAGCCTAACTGTTCATTAACCCAACTCTAAGGCCCATTTGGGCCCAAATACAAGAAAAGAAACGGACAGAGTCCGGCCATAAAATGGACTTCCCAACGGGGAGTTTTCGACTCACCCGACCTGTAAACATAATAAATACTCAATTGGGGAGCTCAGCTCACCCTCCACATACTCATAGCATCATAAAAGAAATGGGAGCTCAGCTCCCTCATCCAATCCATCAAACAGACATAGAATATTAAGTTTACAGGTCCAACATGATAATAATATTACAGACCAAATTCAAATAATTACTGCTAACACATGCGGAAATTCTAGGAGTAAATAAAATTACACAAATATTGATAAACAACCTGCGAAGTAGAAAATCAGGTTAACCCAGAATAAAATATCCTCCTGTGGCCTGTAAAAATTTTTGAACAGGAGTGAGCGTTCGACTCAGAGAGTAAAATATAAATTTTAACCATAATCTCTATAACTATCTAAAACTAATGCAACCTGTGGAATGAAATGCAACATCAGCAATAAATTCACATCATAGCATCAAAAAGGTAATTTGGAGCACTCACGCACCCTGTAGCATCAATCATAATATATGGGAGCTGATCCCCTATACAGCTCTCTTAAATCCAACTTTGGTGCCATGAAGAACTCATTTCGGACTTCCACTTAATAACCAAATCGAGGGTCCCAGCGAAGAACTCAAGCCGTGACTACCCCTCGAAGGATCGGGTCCCAGCGAAGAACTCAAGCCGTGACTACCCGTCCTATCCATAGTCCACACCACATCACATGCACGCCAACGCACGCACACTGCTCCAAATTACCGCAACAACATTCATGGCACTTTAACAGTTATCAATGCAACATAAATCGTGCCTAGAGTTTAACTACATAATTATATGCATATAAGTGATGCATGGGCATGCTGAACATATAATAATATCGAAATTACAATTAAAATTAATATTTTACTCACAGACTTGACGACAATCACTGTGGCGGCTGGGCAGAGGAAGAAGGCTGCCCCGGCTCACCTGACAATTATATTACAATTATTTAATACAAATGACCCAATACAAATCAAGAAAAGACCCAATACGTCCTAAGTCGTGCCGAAAATCCGGCAGAGTCTCCCCTATACATAGGACTTACCCAACCTGCAAAAGGGCTCAAAACACACTTCTATATCCACAACTCAATCACATCACACAGCCCCTTCTGGGCCCATCAAATCAATCATTCATCACAATATGTAAAATTTTAATTTAGTCCTTATAATTGATCATTTTTGCAAAAACTGCTCAAATAAGCTCTAAAAATTATAAAACTCTGCCCCGCGGTCCTTAGAAATATTACTAAGCTATTACAAAAAGAATCGTAATTTTATAAGCTACCACGAATATTTTATGGATTTTTAATCCTATTTAAGCATTAAAAAAATTACGAAAAAGCAAGGTTCGGGTTTACCTTTGCCGATTCCGACTTCGGGAACGCGCTCGGGATGCCTGACAATGGTGGGGTATCCAAAACCTCGATCCAATTCGGAGACTTTTCCTAGAGCTGGTTCATTCGCCGAAATTCACAGATCTGACAATCCGCCGAATTTTCGCGAATTGATGATACCTACACGAATCACAATAATAATATATAAAAATCGTGGGTGTTACATTCTTCCTCTTACGTAAAAATTCGCCCTCGAATTTTACACAAGGCGAGAATAAAGTACATGATTACACATTGAATGATAAGGGTACTTGCTACGCATGTCCCGCTCGACTCCAGTGCACTCTTCCACCGATGGCTCCTCCACAAAACCTTAACCATAGGGATCTGTTTTGATCTTAGCTGTCTCACTTGGTAGTCCACTATGGCTACAGGTTGCTCCTCAAATGTCAAGTTCTCCTTTAGTTCTATTACATCCGACTGTGGTACATGAGAAGGATCGAGAATGTATTTCCTGAGCATGGAGATGTGAAACACGGGATGAACGTGAGAAAGGTTGGGTGGTAGCTCCAACCGTGAGGCAATCCAGTCCAACTCTATCAAGAACCTCAAAAGGTCTAATATACCGAGGTGCCAACTTGCCCTTCTTTCCAAATCTCATGACTCCTTCATTGGAGAAACCTTCAGAATACATAGTCGCCATCGCAAACTCCACATCCTCCGTCCGGGTCCGCATAACTCTTCCGCCATCGAAAGTCGCTTTTTAGTCGTTCCCTGATTAAAGGAACTATCTCTGAAGTGTACTGCACTAGGTCTACATCATGCACCTTCGCTTCCCCCATTTTCATCCAACACAGAGAAGACCTACACTTTCTTCCATATAGTGCCTCATAGAGTGGCATCCCTATGCTGGAGTGATAACTGTTGTTGTAGGCAAACTCCACCAAAGCTAGCTGCTCATCCCATTGACCTCCAAAATCCAAAACACTCATGCGAAGCATGTCTTCGATGTTTGGATTGTCCTTTCGACCGTCCGTCTGTCTCGAGGGTGGAAAGCCGCATCAAGTTCAATCGTGTGCCAAGTGCCTCCTACAACTTTCTCCAAAACCGAGAAGTGAATGGGCCCTCTGTCGGATATTATGGAAGGAACTCCATGCAACTGACTATTTCTCGAATGTAGAGCCGCGCATCGTGCTGAGAATATGTAGTCTTCACAGGCAAGAAGTGAACTGATTTAGTTAGGCGGTCTACAATTACCCATATCGAATCATATCCTCGCGTGGTACGAGGCAACCCAGTCACAACATCCATAGAAATCATTTCCCACTTCCATTCTGGGATAGGGAGCTCTTGCAACTTCCCTGACGGTCTCTGGTGTTCAAACTTCACCTTCTGACAAGTCAAGCACTTGGACACAAAGTCTGCTATGCATCTCTTAATGCCATTCCACCAATATCTATATCTCACATCATGGTACATCTTGGTGGAACTCAGGTGGACACTGCATGCTGTATAGTGTGCCTCTCGCATGATTTCATTCCTGAGGTTGTCCACATTGGGCACACATATCCTAGAACCTTGCACTAGGGTGCCATCATTGGCAAATCCAAACTCACCACCTTCACCTTGCTGTACTCTTTCTATGATCTTCATTAATTGTTGGTCTCTGCGTTGGGAAACTCTAACTCTATCTCGCAAGTCCGCCTCACCGAAAAATGAGCCAACAAGACCCCTCATCTGAAAGATCTAGGATTAAACCTTGATCCATCAACTCATGTACTTCTGAATCAACGGTCTCTTCTCTCACTGAAATGTGCGCCAAACCGCTGTAAGATTTTCTCGCTAAAGCATCTGCTACTACATTGGCCTTCCCAGGTGGTACCGGATGGTGCAATCATAGTCTTCCGTAAGCTCCATCCATCTCCTCTGTCTCAAGTTTAAATCCTCTGTTGGAAGATGTACTTCAAACTCTTATAGTCGGTGTATATCTCGCACACTTCACCATACAGTAGTGTCTCCGCATTTTTATTGCAAAGACTACACCGCCATTTCCAAATCATGGGTGGAATAGTTACGCTCATGCCTCTTCACCGCCTTGAAGCATAAGCCACTACTTTTCCATTCCGCATCAAAACACACCCTAGGCCAACTCAAGGCGCCACAAGACATGGTGTATCCTTCACCGCTCATAGGTAGTGTTAACACAAAGTGGTTAGACACTCCTTATCCTCATCATTATAACCGACTCTATCGAGCTCTCTTCTGTCCTTTGCATCTTATCCACTTCCCTTTTCCTATTTTTGGTATTGTTGGTATCTTTTCAACCTGCTGTACTTATTCCTTAATTTTAGTCCTATCTCATCCTTACACCTTTTCCTTCAAAGATGTCTATCCCATCATCAACTTTAACTTTCTTTTTATTTCTTAGTCTTATCTTGATTACTAGTTCCATTACTTCGGGGATTCTAACCTTACGATTTTCTCCTACCAAAGACATTCTTCACCTTTGTAACACTTATAATTAACCATAGAAAATTCGTTTTTGTAACCCCTTTCCCAACTTAACTATCAGAACATTATCATTCCCTACCAGCCTTAGTAGGAAATTGCTCATCTTGGATGGATAGGAGCTCCAGAAACTATAAGTTCCATCTGAACTAACACGGCTGTGGGAAATGTGTGTCATGCCTTAATTCCAAACAAGATACTTCACGTGTTCATTCTCCTTAATATAATCATATATACTGCCCATAGCTTTCTAAACTTCAACCTCAAATTACCCATCAGCAACAATTTCATCTATTGAAACTCATCCATAAATAGTACTTCATCTAGCTCATAGTTTAAAACAGTCGCAAGCCTTAGTAGCTAACTCAATTTAACTCCTGTCATTACTCTAATCGTCCTTTCATACTTAACACTAGGTATGCACTTACTGTCATTCTCATATCAGGAAATTGTATATGAATTGGTGCCTATCAAAATCTCAAATAACTAGGTCTCCTTGCCTCAGTCTCTGCTCCTTATCTAACGCCTGAATCAAAACACGAGCTAAACTTGAAAAGAAAGAAAAATATCCTCTATATTCAACTACGCCCGATTGTCCATATAATAATGTTTAACCTATGTTTCTTAGTTTTTCTCTTCAAATTTCATCATCTCCTAGCACAATTGTGCTCTACCTATAAGGTATCATCTGCATGAACCCTTTACTATACCATCGTCCTTCCTGACATAATATTTTATAATTTATTAACTTTACTTATACTCGACCTATGATTCATATCTATCATCGTTTATATTGTGCCCTTAACCCTTGTTGAATCCTGAAAGATTTCTCTCGCTAATAGATTCTTCAAACACTAATTCCACCCTTATCTATGGTCATTAATTTGATCCTTAAACTTTCTAGTGATTTATTACCATCCATACTTGTCACTTTTTATTCTACCCCTATCGTTGCTCATCGTTATTAAGGCCATCGCAAAGTGATTCTGTTGATCACACTAAAAATGTTTGCCCGACATTCATAACTGAACCTCTAACTACCTTCTCACTATCTCAAAAGTCTAACCTAAAACCTATGTGTCATTATCTATCATTCTTTTCCTCTCATCATACCTATTTGATCCCTTAGACGACTTTTATTCAACTTATCGCTTACTAACTTCTCTTTCTCTACCTATTTAGGTAGTCCGCAATACCATCGCACACCTTCTAACATTTACTCATTATTATTGTATTTCATACCTCCATCACTTTTCTCACTAATGTGGTCCCATTTTGGGTTTTCCATCCTTGTCATTCTCCTTGCCAAGAATAACACTTAGCCTATCCTATATCTTAACTTTGTTCCTTTTATTATGCGCTCTTTAGGTTGTCCTTTCATTTATTTCCTTTGTCTTACCCAAAATAGAACTTGACTATTCTATCCCTGGTTCCATTCTTCTTCCTAACATAATAGCTGTACTTGCTAACTATATCTTTCAGAGTCTCTATCGCGTTATCATATGTCTGTGCTACTCAGATTTGGTCCTTTGACCACTCTAGCTAGTACTTCCACTAGCATTTAGATTATATTGCATCTACAATCAATTGTCCAAACTTTCATTCTGCACTTTCTTTATCCATTGGCCTTCTGTGATTTATCTTCGCTAATTTATTACTCTTAACACTATTATAATTAGATTATACTATTGTTTTGAATAATTTGAAATTAGAAAGGAACTCAGCAAATTACAGTCATATTTTTATTGTATGATCTCTATTCTTATCCTTTAGCTTACATAATACCCTTACCACCTCGAGAACTGATTCTGTAGTAATTTTATTTATTTGTTATTATTATTATTATCCATGTTTACTCAATTAGCCAAAACTTAAGGTTCCGGGCACCCAAACTCGTCATCCAATTCAAAGGATTTACATCCATCGTGATCTGATTATATATGATTCCTATAATAGAACTTGTATCCTCTCCAGGATACCCGAGCCAACTACTCTCTACCACACTTTACAGTCCCATCTGGGACACTATTCCATAAGTCATCATTATCAATAATAACCTTTGATCTATTCTGAAAAGATAGGACTATATCCTAACTTGCTGCAACAAAGGTACTACATCTACCACCTTGCCAGAACCATGTCAAGTTAATGACTCTTTTATCATATCATAGCTCTATAAATCATCAATTCATAGTTTCGACCTTCTCTAGGTAGTAGAGTTGTACTTTATTCCATACTGATACACACAAGGTATACTATTCTCACTCTATAAGTGTCACCTTTACTTTGCAACTAGTCCAAACCTGCAGTCCGATGGCAACTCTTGATGTAACTCTAGCTCATGTCAGTAATCGAGTCACTGACTCTAGTTATCACCCAACTGTGACCTTTCAATATTCTAACTCTAGACTCTTAACCAGGAGTTCCCAACTCCTCTGCAAATATAAAACTCTGTTCTGGCATAACTGTACCAAAACAGAAGCCATCTCAAACACCCTCATTATGGAGCACCACGGGGATGCACGCAGCTCTACACAATAATCTCATGTCGGTACTATAATCTGCAGCTTATAGAGCAGACATCGAGAACATTGTATAGTTACTACGATACGTCCTGTCAGACTAGGTCTCCTAATTTCTTATTTCTCCTGAATCTTCTATTATCACAAACTTATTCTGACAGGGTCATCTACTGATGACTGCCAGTAGTGGTATCCTCATCCTTATCTAGGGCAACTGTACTTTTAAGACTCACTTTTATGTACTCGTGCCTTACACGAAATGGGCACACCATTTAAACCCATACTGACAAAAATATAACATTTCTTGGAGTATGTATCCTCATGATAGACCTCACATGTCTACTAACTCTATTTCACATTTCTGTGTACTCCACGAAAATCAAGACACTAACTGAGGTAATCTTATATTTCCCGAGGTATAACGTAGAATCTAGAAACAAAGAATTACAGGAAAAGACGAAACAAAATCCTATACTTCGCATGTGACTCCTAGTAGACTCTTTCCAACACTTAGATAATTTTTCCCTATGAATCTGGAGCCTAAGCTCTGATACCACATTTGTCACGACCCAACCTATGGGCCGGACCGGCACTAGGACCTGGGCCAGCCTAAAGCCCCCGAGGCCCGTAGTAAGCCTAACTGTTCATTAACCCAACTCTAAGGCCCATTTGGGCCCAAATTCAAGAAAAGAAACGGACAGAGTCCGGCCATAAAATGGACTTCCCAACGGGGAGTTTTCGACTCACCCGACCTGTAAACATAATAAATACTCAATTGGGGAGCTCAGCTCATCCTCCACATACTCATATCCTCATAAAAATAAATGGGAGCTCAGCTCCCTCATCCAATCCATCAAACAGACATAGAATATTAAGTTTACAGGTCCAACATGATAATAATATTACAGACCAAATTCAAATAATTACTGCTAACACATGCGGAAATTCTATGAGTAAATAAAATTACACAAATATTGATAAACAACCTGCGAAGTAGAAAAGCAGGTTAACCCAGAATAAAATATCCTCCTGTGGCCTGTAAAAATTTTTGAACAGGAGTGAGCGTTCGACTCAGAGAGTAAAATATCAATTTTAACCATAATCTCTATAACTATCTAAAACTAAAGCAACCTGTGGAATGAAATGCAACATCAGCAATAAATTCACATCATAGCATCAAAAAGGTAATTTGGAGCACTCACGCACCCTGTAGCATCAATCATAATATATGGGAGCTGATCCTATACACTCTCTTAAATCCAACTCGTGCCAAGAAGAACTCACTTTCGGACTTCCACTTAATAATCAAATCGAGGGTCCCAAATGAAGAACTCAAGCCGTGACTACCCTCGAAGGATCGGGTCCTGAAGAACTCAAGCCGTGACTACCCGTCCTATCCATAGTCCACACCACATCACACGCACGCCAACGCACGCACACTGCTCCAAATTACCGCAACAACATTCATGGCACTTTAACAGTTATCAATGCAACATAAATCGTGCCTAGAGTTTAACTACATAATTATATGCATATAAGTGATGCATGGGCATGCTTGAACATATAATAATATCGAAATTACAATTAAAATTAATATTTTACTCACAGACTTGACGACAATCACTGTGGCGGCTGGGCGGAGGAAGAAGGCTGTCCCGGCTCACCTGACAATTATATTACAATTATTTAATACAAATGACCCAATACAAATCAAGAAAAGACCCAATACGTCCTAAGTCGTGCCGAAAATCCGGCAGAGTCTCCCCTATACATAGGACCTACCCAACCTGCAAAAGGGCTCAAAACACACTTCTATATCCACAACTCAATCGCATCACACAGCCCCTTCTGGGCCCATCAAATCAATCATTCATCACAATATGTAAAATTTCAATTTAGTCCTTATAATTGATCATTTTTGCAAAAACTGCTCAAATAAGCTCTAAAAATTATAAAACTCTGCCCCGCGGTCCTTAGAAATATTACTAAGCTATTACAAAAAGAATCGTAATTTTCTAAGCTACCACGAATATTTTATGGATTTTTAATCCTATTTAAGCACTAGAAAATTACGAAAAAGCAAGGTTCGGGTTTACCTTTGCCGATTCCGACTTCGGGAACGCGCTCGGGATGCCTGACAATTGTTGGGTTGCCAAAACCTCGATCCAATTCGGAGACTTTTCCGGTAGCTGGTCTGTCTGGCCGGAAATTCACAGATCCGGACAACTGTCGAATTTCCGCGAATTGAGGATACCTACACGAAGCCCAATAATAATATATAAAAAATCAGGGGTGTTACAATAAGATTATTTACTAATAAATTTTAAAAACATTATATATATATTATTTAATAAAAATAAAAAAATTATTAATAAATTTTAATTCAATTTAATAGTACTGAGATCGTTTTCAAAATTATGAGATTTTGAATTTAGAATTCAATTTAAAGAGAAAAAAAATTATTTTAAAAAAACGAAAGTGATAGTTTAGGTTTTGTATTACAATCAGTTGCACAGATAATACTATACAACTATATATTAAAAAAATAAAAAATAAAAAATTTAATCCAATTGTATTAATAAATTGGTTGTGTGATTACTTAGAAGCAAAGCCCGTGGTGAATATTCCATTTGTTGGAGGCACGGACAAGGATACATTACATGCACAATTAATTAATTAATTAATTAATACTCACGCTGATTAGGGTGGTTGGGTCGTTAATTAGACTATGAAATTAGATTAGGTAAATCATTAACAGTTGTTGAGCAATTGAAATGGGAGTTGTTATGTATATGAACAATATAACATATATTTACATATCGAATATTGTAAGATTTGGTCAATAACACCTTATTTCAGTTATCACGTACTCATATTAATTAATTATTAATTAATTTTGTATTGTTTTAATTTCACAATAAAATAATATGACTAATTAGTTTATATATATATTAATTAATTTTTTTATTTATACTATTCGGTGATATAGTGTTTATATTAATATTTAGAAGTTCAGAGAGCATTTCATGAATATTCTTCATAATTTTTAAAGATTAAATGGGTATTTTGATAGTGATTAATAAGATGATACTATTATTTTTATATTTAATAATTAATTTAATAGTTATCGAATATTTATACTTTAAGTCACTATATAAATAAATAATTACTACCGACTAACAATTAATAAAATAGCTGATAATTTTTAAAATAGTTAACAACTATTACAAAAAATAATATTGCCAAACATGGCCTTAGTATTATAATTATATACTAATAATAGGTTTACTCCAATTTAGCTAAAATAATTTTTTTATTTAAATATATTAACATATTTAATAAATATTATTCTATTTTCCTAATTAATTATTCCATATCTTATTTTTATGACCTTTAGCTATATTAAAATTATATTAACTGTATGCTCTAAATTTCTAAAAAAGAAAAAAGAAAAATGATATCAACAATGATTATGTGAAATGTATAAAATAATAAAATAACTATTAATTGTTAATTTTCTTTTGAGATGGAATATTAAATTTTAAATTAATTTCAGGTTAGTTATAATTGCAAGTAAGAAAAATAAATAATTAAATTAAATTAAATATTATTTTTGTATAATCACATAAGCGTAGAAAAACAAATAAATAAAATACTTTCCATTTATTAATTAAGAAAAGAAATGAAATCAACAGTTGAGAAATTTCCTATTACAATGGATAGAAATTAATTTATTAATTGAAAAAGTAAAGGAAATCAATTAAAATTAATTTAGGAATGTCCCATTAAAACGACTGAAAATTAATTTATTAATTAAAAAATAAATCAATTAAAGAACACTTGAATAATTTTCTGGGAGATTTTTTATTAATTGTTATATAAAAGATAATATATATAGAAATTTTTTTTATTAATTTAATAGTAATTAATTTGACATTATTTTTACAGATCAATTTTTTTTTTATATCATGTCATATAATAATATCAAACAAATTATTTGTTTTATATATATAGATAAATATATTCTTTATTAACTAGTTAATTAAATAAATAAATTTCCAATTTCCTATAATAATAACAATAATAATTGGAACACTTAAAAAATAATATGAAGAGGGTGTTTGTTGTTAGGTTATGGTTACTTAATACAATGGACATAAACGTTAGGTTAGATTAGGAAAGGAGCTCGCTGATTTTTTTCAGCTACACTATCATATATTCTTATTTTAAAAATATATTTGTAATTAAATAATTATGAAAAAAAAAGATTTCATATCAAACTAAGCTAATCCAATCTCCAAGACTCCAACCATGTCTTTCTCTTGGTTTATACTTCACTTTCTTCCATATCTTTCTCATTAATACTAAGTGATTTTTTTTTTTTTTTTTTTTTATACAGAAGATATTTAAAGAGATATTATAATAATATACAAAATACTTTCCAAAAGTCCAAATATGTTTAAAACGGTAATAATATATAAAATTTATATTTATTATTTAATAAAAATAAAAATTAAATATTATCATATAACATAAATAAAATTTTATTTTTTTAAATAAATATATACATATTATTAAAAATAAAAAAATATACATATTAAATTTAAAATATAAATTACACAATCACATAATATAAAAAAGAGAAGAAGAATAATACATGATTTAACGTGATTCAATCATAAGATCTACGTCAACGAGAAAGACAAGAAAAAAAATTTCAGTATGATGAAACTCTCAAACATTTCAATTTATTTTTTAAATATCTTACAATTCTGCCACAAATGGTAGAATATTATAATATTTATACTGATCTATACCGCAGGAGCATTAGTCCTTGTCTTCCGTTACTATCACAGATCTTATATTTTATCTCAATCGAATCACAACACAAAATTTTCGAGTCAAGTTACTATTTAAATTCATGAAAATATATTTAAAATTTAAGTTATATAAAAATAATAATATATTATTAATTAATTAATTATAAAAGAAAGGCAAATTAAGCTGATGATCACTTAAGAGCCGAGCCATTGCAAAAACAATTTTAAGCCGCAGCTCTTAACAAGAAAAACAACAATAATGATAATACTTTTTCTTCTAATTAATATTTACTTAAAAAAATTAAATAAATGCAAACAAAAGAAGTTGGAATTCCCCGCCTAACACTTTAAAGCTACATTTTTGTTTGCTTTCCGAATTCTTTAGAAAATAAAAATAAAATAAAATAAAATTACATTTTCTACTGCCTTCTCTCTCCTCCGTATAAGAAGGAGGAGAAGGAGGAGGAGGTGGTGGTGGAGAGGTGAAAACTTAAAAAGAAGTGTTCTCACGCGAAAGGCCAAACCAAAACCACCACAGCCTAGAGTCAACAAGTTGGAACTTCTAGTCCAAACTCCAATACCACACTGCTCCTCTTCTCTTATAAATCTTCCCATCTTTATCTCTTCTTCCTCAGTTTCTCTCCCTCTCAAATTCTATCTTCTTCTTGTATTCTCTCTTTCTCAACTGACGATGCCACAAGTGGATCTCGAAACCTTAGTTTCAGCATGCGCCGGCGTCTCTTGCGAACGCAAAATTGCCTGTGAGACACTAGCCGCTACCACCACGACCACCAACGACGATCAACACCATCAGCCTCAAGAATCTATTACTGATCCACCAGAAATCCCTCCTGATCTCCCGCCTGAATCTTTCTGGCTTTCTAAGGACGCCGAGCTTGACTGGTTCGATCGTAATGCGTTCATTGAGCGCAAGGACTCCACCAAAGGAAACTCTCATTCAACTAACTTGAATCCCAATGTTAATCCCAACTCCAATCAGTCAAATTCTCAGAGATTCTCTAACTTGAAGTCCAAAGCCTCTATTATTGGTTTGCCAAAGCCACAGAAGTCTTGCTTCGTCGACGGAAGGCGCCACTGTAAACCGGGAAATACACGCCTCTTTCCCAAACGGTCTGCCACCACTAAATCGGATTCCTCGGTTATCGAGCCATCTTCGCCCAAGGTCTCCTGTATGGGAAGAGTGAGATCGAAGAAAGATAGAAACCGCAGATTAAGGAATAAGCAACGATCTAATGAAACCGAGAGCAAAAGTGAAAAACAGGAAAGGAAACAAAAAACGGGATTCTTGGCTAGTTTTCGGGCCATCTTCAGAGCTACTAGCAGTAACCGCACGGCCAAGAAAGGAAAAGATGCATCGCAAAGGGGATCGCTGTCAAAAAAGAGCTCGACGGCGAAGACGATCGACATCAGGGAACGGTTACCGGTCAGCGAGAGAGTCTCACCGGTGGGTGCTGAACCGGTTGGTTTGGGTGGAATGAAGCGGTTTGCCTCTGGTAGGAAATCGGAGTCGTGGATCGACGTGGTGTGATCTGAATCGTTGACGAACTATTTCGTGTGGCGGGGAGTAATGGTGGGGGCCAGCCAAGATGAGAGAAAATTTATTTGCCTTCGTGATTGGAAATATGTGGGGCCCGCTTGCGTTTAAATGGTTGTTGGGATGACGTGGCAACGGTGAATTAACGGTCTCCTAGCAAGCGCGGTAACTACAGTTTTCCCTCGTTTTAATTTTGTTTTCCTTGTTTTATTTTCTCCTTTTTTAGGTGTATGATTTAATATTTTTCCACTTTCTTTTTTTTTTTACTTTTTTTTTTTCAAAGCAAGGGGTTTGTAAATAACTATGAGTGTAAATTTTCTTATATTAATCTGCCTAATGAAAGTTCAAGGAAGTGTTTTGCTCGCCCGCTCTGTGTCTCATAATAATTTAAGTATGCCTTTTGTCTTATCTTTATATACCCTTTGTCTTATTTCTGCTATTTCTTTGGTTTGATTAGCCAGATATAAATTAAAAATTCGAAAAATAGTGGAAGAAAAATCGAAGTTTGAAATAGATTTGAGTTATTATGTCTCTATATTCCCATTTCTTGTTTCTGACACACAAATAAAGGAAAATGAAATTGAGCCTCCATATGATAAGGTATTTAAAATTGATATTATGTTATAATTTCATGAATTTCGTTTGAAAGAAGTATCGGCAAATTCAATAATATTTTTAAATTGCGTCAGGAATCTCTTTACAATGCAGAAGGAACTGCCTGCCTGCCTGCTGCAGTGTTAATAGGGGGTATAATTTGAGAAAAGGGATTAGTTTTATTTTTGTATCTATGAGTTTAATGCTCTTTATTTAACTTAAATATACTATTTTCTCACCACTCGCATGTCGTTTTGTTCAATTATTATTATTTTTTTATGGTGGGTTGGGACAGACTCTTGAAATCCCCTAAATGGACAATCGGCATTATTGACTCTTGTGGTGAAGGCAGTTGTGTAAAACGGGTAGAGCCTTTGACGAAATGGTATTTACGACCCCTAATTTTCTTTGAAAGTGAAACCTGTATCCATCAGCTTCTATTTTAATGACTTATGCTTGAAATCTGACTTGAACTGTTCCTAAAGCTTATCAAATGCACCAATAATTAGGTGCTTGCTATTCTCGTAGTTTATATGGTTTAAAATATAACTGGGAGAGAAATATTAATTTCTGTTCAAAGATTGACAGTAACTTTGACGTATAACTCTCTTAATTATGTTCTCCAATACTAAAATAAAAATATCTCTTAAAAGGTTTCCTTAGCTTAGAATTTAAGCAATTGATTATTGAGTTTCTTGACCAGAGAACTTCTGTCAATAAAATTGATTCTGAATTCCTAACTGGAATTTGAGCATAGTTGCCTAATTTGACTATTTTGTAATTCCTTCTTCACATCATTAGGAAAAACAGAGCCACTGCAATTATTGGCCTTTTCTTTTCCTTTTTTCATCTTTCATTGAACCTTTTCTCTGAAACATATTTTCCAAGCTGCTTGATTAATAAAAAATAAATGAAAATTTTTTGCATTTTTTTGTTACTTCTGTATCTATTATCAAGAATATTTAGAAATTGTAGAGATTATACTAGGATTCATGAACTGTCTGTCCATACTGATCCTTTATTTATGCTCGAGTACAACAGTTCAAGTAGTACAGGGAGAGAATTTATAGCTGCAGATTTCAGACGCAATTCACAAACTTTACTAAGTCACGTACGTGCTGGTTTAGGTAGCTGAAATTCTTTAAATAGTTCAACCTTTCTTCCATTCAGGGCCTGCAGAGGCCTTTCATTTACCTTGTAAGCTATGCCCAGTGGAGCTTTCAGAGTTTGTACCTGCTTCTCGGTTACTGTTCTCGTCTGCATATATTACATGCCATCAAAATTAAAACCCTGCTTACATATATATAAGGTTATGCATCTGAAAATAGGTACTACTGATTTGCATGTAAAATGTACCTTGCCAAGTATATGCCAGACCACATTCTCAGTGCATGGAGGAGTGGTAAGAGAACCCATGTATCTGTAATATTTGCGGGTTTTTTTCCCTACAAGCTTACTATCTACGATTCCTAAGGGGATATGAGGGTTTTGATCACCTACTTTCACCTCATTAGCGAGCTTATCCAAACTGTTCTTGAGCTGCAAGCATAAACTGTAATGAAGATTTCATCTTTTTGTTTTTTGGATCTTAAAATATGTGAATTTTACCTTAGCAATAAAAGGATCAGCACGGCCATACTGGTAGAGGACAGCAACAACAGAGGTAGCATTGTTTTCTGCCGCGTGGACTAGGTGAAGCTCCAGAGGAAACCTGCAGAGATAGATATAGTGTCAATTATTGCTTAATTAGCTGGTTTTCTTGTCTAGGCAAATTAAGCTAATTTTTATAGCTTTATTTTTTTATTTCTATCCCTTAATTTTAATTTATTATTAAAAAATCTCTAAACTTTTATTTTATTTCATAAAAATTCCTCTAATATCAAATTTTAAATTAAAAAAATAATAAAAAATTACTCTCATACTCAAAAAAATAAAAATCATTTCAATTACTCTCTATCCTTATTGTATAAATACCAATACTACTACAATAATTGAAAAGGAAAAAAATTTACTTTTTACTGAACAGTGCTTAAATTGCAATTATAAATTTTATACTATAGCTTAGAAAAAGTTTTTAATTTGAAAAGTTATTGCTTAATAAAAAGATTTTTTATAAAATAAAATTAAAAATTTTTTAATAATAAATTAAAATTAAAAAAATATTTGTTAAAAATTAGAAATAAACTATAAAAATTTATCGGCAAATTATAAGTAGGACTCGTGAGTTCTGCAATCAGCAATTCGGCACACAAGCTCCAGGTAAAAAAAGAAAAAGAAAAAAAAAAAAAGAAAAAAAGAAAGCAGACGAGCTCTCTTCCCAATATCCTGGTAAAAACTAGGAGTCATTGGGTGCTCATACGTACGAGCTTGTGAGCTGTGACAACTGACAAGTGGACCTATTTACGGGCAGCGGGGTTCGCGTAGTTCAATCCAACACTCTTTACTTCTTTAACTCAAATCTAAATCAGCCGAAATTAGATTTTTTTAATAATTTAATTTAATTATTTTTTCAATTTTTATATTTAAAATTTAATAATTGAAAAATTAAATACATTCAAAAAAATTATTTAAAAAAATAAAATTTTTACCAAACATAATATAATTATATAAAAATTCATTTAATTCTTTTATTATAAATAATTTATTTAAAAGAAAGCGAGAGAACATACCGAATTCCATCAATCCAATGCTCAGAAGGGGAATGCCAGTGCATTTTCTTGAGGGTGTAGTTTTTATCATCCATAATTAACCGTCCACAGTCTCCCTCATAGTACAACTGCATTGCATACGGAAAATTCACCCTTGAAAAAGTCTTTAGAAATCTCACCCATGTATATGAGTTATATAAAAATAAAAATATTATTAAAATTATGATAATTTTAATAATATTTTATTCTTATCATTAACTCTTATTTACATATATTTTATTTATAAATAAAAAAAAAAGTGCCTTGAAAATAAGAGAGAGTTGAGTGTTCAGATGTGATCCTAATTAATGTCCGTGAGTTAGTTGGGTGTACTTAGAAGCTAGTCCTTCAAGATTTCACATCGTATGTAGAGTGTACGTGTGTGGATTATATAAAAATAAGAACTCTTTTAAATTTGTGATGATTTTAATAGCAGTTTATTTCTGTCACTTATTCGTATGTACATATATTTTATCTATAAAAAAATTTACGAAATAAATTTGCAGTTAATTATGCTTAATTATAGACCAATCTCTTGCCTAATTTCTCAACCTCTTCTCTGCTACATGACAATGACATGGACCAAAAAAAAGATTATCAAATTGTTTAATTAGGTGGGAATCTTGGTTTAGCTTAGATTGACAGTGGCTCATGTGAACTTCTGTGTTCTTTTTCTCTTCCCATGTGCTCATGTCAACTGGCTGTTATCATCAAACATCAATCTATTCTTTAGTTATAGTAGCTGATCTTGCCTCCATATTCAAATAATTTATTACGCTACATTTAGGATTATGGCTGATCAAATTAGTGATTTTTTTTCTCTAAGAAACCATGCATTTCATGTAAATTAAATAAATTATTTTTATTAGATTTAAATTGCATTAAAAACTAGCATAATTTAAAAGCTTATTCTTCTATTCCAAGACAATAAAGGCTCAAATTTTTATGCATATTTGACCTGATTAAATTCTATGAATGTGAATAGTACATAATCAGTTACCAAATAAATTTAGATTTAAAAATAATATTTGGAATGAATTTGAATTTGAGTGTGATTTTATATATTGAATATTCATTACTCAAATCTATTTATATAAATACTTAATTAAATATAAAATATATATATTTTTATAATAATATTTAAAATTTTATATTTTTATTTTAAATAAAATAAAATTTAAATATTTTATAAAATTATTAAATTTTTTAAAATATAAATTATTAATAAAAAATAATTTTTATATAATTATTAATTATAATATATAAAATTAAATAAATTTAAGTAATTAATAATAAATTTTAATCAAATTCGAGTTTTAAAAATATTAATTAAATTCATATTTGATTACAATGAATTTTGTAATTACTCTACCTGTTGTCATCCTAGTTCTAGGTTGCATGTAATTACTCTATCTGCAAATGATAATATATATATATATATATAACCTAATCCATGAACAGCTATAAAATTTTGAGTAAGGTAAAGATTGACATGGCTTGGATTGGATTATACAGTTTGGACAGTCTTTTAACACCCATAGTTACAATAAGAAAAAATTTAAAATTTTGTGGGATATTATAATATACACCCACCACTCATTAACTAATTATGGAAGGTGAGATTTTTATTATGATACACACTAAGTTTTCTGTATAATTTCCTAATTTTGTATGATTCTTAAATTAGGAGAAAAAACTAATTTTAGATTATTGCTAATTTTTCTTTAAGGCAAAGTGGTCAAAAAATTTTCAAATTTTTGTAAGTTTTTAATTTTAGTTAAATCTTTTAATTTTATCTTAAATATTTTATATTATTTTTAATTTTAATAATAAATTTAATTCAAATAATTGAATTCATTAATTGATAAAAGTAATTCAAATTTTTTTCATTTATAATTAATTTTAGATAATTCTTTTAATTTAATATTAATAATATAAGAAAATATTTGAATTATTTTTATTAATTAAATTATTTAATTAAGTTAATTATAGAAACTAAAACTGATGTGAGAATTTAAAGACTTTTTATGAAGAAAAATTTAAGAATTAAATTGATAAAATTAAAAAATTTAGCTAAAATTAAAAAAAAATTACAAATATTTAGTGATTTGTATAAATATATATGAGCAAATATAGCAGTATATCGCGCTCAAAATATTTGTTGAAAAGAGAAAGGAAAATACAGAGAGAGAGAGAGAGAGAGAGACAGTGGTTAAGTTGAGGAACACAAACCCCAATATTGCAGACATTGGTGACGAGAGTAGCATTTGCAGGTTTGTATTCCCTGATTAAAGGCTTCAAATTTTTGTTATGAACAGTTTCGTTCCTGTTAATGTTGATAGGAGACTGAATCTTCCCTTTTGAGCAAGCTGAGTATTCTGGACTCAAGCTTCCCCATTTGGAAGCGCCTTTGGGGCCATAGTAAGTGAATGGGCCTGATAATTCTGTTCAGAAAAATTCCAACAATAAAAAAAAAAAAAAGATGTTGTTCATAATCAAGAAACCTTATCAGTCTCTAGAATATAAAACAGTTGAAGAATGATTATCCTTGGAGATAAACAAAAGGGACTAGAGAAAGAGATCAGATATTCACCTTTTGGAGGAGCAGCAGCAATGCCTGCAGAAGCAACAGCAAGAAACAATGCCAAAGCAAGAATGGAGAAGGAGATTCGAGGAGCCATAATTTTTTACCAGAGACTAAACCTATCCTGAATTGAGAGGGATGAACAAAAACAAACCCTTTTCTTTGTTTCAGTTGTAATATTTATTTGGCTATCCCAAGCTACAGCTACTGCTATATTTAGACAGAAGAAGAGAAAAGCAGAAAGCTGCTCAAATTGGCTTGTGGCTTTTTCTTTTAAAAGCCTTCTCTACCTGTATTTATACTAGTCACTTATTTATACTTTGTCACCTTGTGAAAAAATTATACAATAAAACTTAGGCATGTATAACAATTTCTTTATAATAGATGATTGTAATGGGTTTCACATAAATTTCACTATGATCATTAGTTTCTTTAATTACACATGGATAAGTAGGGAGTTAAACTAAGTCTCTCAAATTTAACACATATGCAGCTGTCATTAAATTATACCTATTATTACTAGGGGTGTGCAGTTTTCGGTTTAAACCGAAAAACCGAACTGAACAGATTAATTCGGTTCAATCGATTCGGTTTTAAAATTTAATCGGTTCGGTTTATAATTTTAATAATTTCGGATTAATCGGTTCGGTTCGATTATTTTTATGAAAAAATAAAAAAAATCGAACTGAACCGAAATTATTAATATATATAGGAACTAAAAAATCGAACCAAATTGAATCAAACCAAATCGAACCGAACCAAAATCAAAGAAAACCGAACCGAACCTTAAGATTTTTGAGTTTTGATTTCTAATTTTTTTTGTTTTTATGTTTTTATTATTTAGATTTAATGTTAAAAATATGAAATTTTATAAATTTCGGTTTGATCGGTTTAAAACCGAACCGAACCATATTTATCAGTTCGGTTTTCTCTTATCAATTGGTTCGATTCGGTTTTTAAAATTTTTTATTTTCGATTTTCGGTTTTATCGGTTCGGTTCGGTTCGGAACCAAACCGACTGTTTGCACACCCCTAATTATTAGGGTTACTTTTGCTTAATTGGTTAATTGGTAATATTTTAAAATATATATATATATATATATATATATATATATATATATATATATATATATATATATATATATATATATAAAAGAGATATAATTTCATTTTTTACTTTGATTATTATTTATAATTTAAAATAAATAAAAATATAAATTTAAAAAATATAGTAAAAAAAAAAAAAGGCTTTCTTTACCTCTTCTGATGGGGATAATGGCAAAATAAAGAACCAATGTTGAATGGAAAATAGTAGAAAAAGTGAATCTAGTGGAATTAGACTAGAGAATTTAGATCTAATTAATATGTAGTAGAGGGTGGCCATAATATCCAAGGACAAGTTTGGATATAACTCTTTTTTTTAATGTGATGTTAAAAATATACACAAACATTACAAATTTAATTCTTTTAATCATTTCATCTTAAAGAAAAATGTAATTACATAGTGTGCCATACCCTTAAAGAGACATGTTGTTTGAATACTTAAAGAGACAATATTAAGTTATCATCTCCTTAATAATTATACTTTTTTTGAGTTAAATGTTAACTTTAAAGGGACTAAATTAACAATAACCCTCTTTGAAGATTAAAATTTATAATTATAATATTTAATTCTTAATTTATTAGCCTTCTCCAAACACATCTTTAAGATTATCTAGAAACTTTTTCCTCTTTTATCATTTTTATTTGTCTTTTTTTCTTACTTTTCTTCTTTTTCTCTTTTAAATCTCCACCTTGAATGGCCATAGTGAGTTTCTAACCAGATGTTATCTCAGATTGTTCTTTTTTCAGACTTACTTTATTTTGTTTTATTTCTTATAGTATTTAATAGAATTTAATAGATTTTTATAGTATTTATTTCAGACTTACTTTATATATATATTTTAATTACGAGAAGATTATGATATATTTACATTCTAATTCTAATATTTATTAATAAATTGTTAAAAAAAATTGACTCACTAAAAAAAAAAAACCAAGTATCTGTTAATATATATTGAAAATATTTCTTCCTATGAAAATAAAGAATAAATGAAAATGGAAAATCATATCAATTCCTCAATAAGTACTGCAACTCCCAAGGTTGCACAATGTACAAGATCAAGAAGAGAGTTTATTTTCACAATTTCTTGGTCTCTGCAAGCAATCACATAAATATGGTCGCAGCTACACGAAGCCAAGGTCTCTGAAAGCATTTCCCCTGCCTTGTATGTAATTATAATTAAATTAGAAAAAAAAAGGTCTAATGAATAAAAAATTTAAAATTTTACATCAACTTTTAATTTTATTGCTCCTTAATTTTTAATACTTTTTAATTAAAAAAATAGATTATTTATTGCATGAAATTGCTAACATAGTATGTAGATTAGTATAAAAATCTTATATTTTATTAACAAGCTACGTATTTATCATTCTTTTTTTTCTTAAATTAAAAATTTTAGTTTAATTTAAGCAATTTTGGACATAAATGAAACTATTATAAAAATTTAAGGACCAAATTGATAAAATTAAAAAGAAGTATAAATCCTTCCATCTTAAGATAGTATCCTAGCTCAACTAAAGGCTAGAGCAAAGTTGTGAGCCAAAATTAAAGAGGAAAAATCCATCAGCTCGAGCCTCCTCCAGCTTTATTCTTCACACACAAATGACACTTTCCCCAACAACGACTGATTCAACTCATATTTTCTATTGGATTGGACCCCACCATTTGCTACCTTAGGCCATCACATGCTCACTTATCACTGCATTTGTGATTCCATGTCTAACAATATTTTCTTTTCTCAGCCTTTACAACACAAAAAGCAGAGCTCCTTGTTCCTTTCCTTTGGAGTACCTCAGTTTTGGTATCCAAAATCACAAGAAGATGGAAGCTTGGGACCTTTCTTATGGTGATGAGAATACCCATTGGATAATCATACGCGGAGTTTTTTCACTATGCATCCATTGATCATAGTGAATTCATCCTAGATCCTGGTTTAGACAGTCATTGTACATAAAATAAATTGTAAAATAAATTTATTTTATTATTTTTCCACGTACATGGAATGCTCAACCTTTGAATTAATATTCTTTTATTAGATCCAATGACAATTTGATTTTATCACATTGCATTACAGGTTACCAAACATAACATTTTATATGTGTAACGTCCTGCTCTAACCAGCAGAGGAATTGTCCGCTTTGACATACTGGGCCTCACGGTTTTGTCCCATAAGTGGAATAGAAAACTTTCCAGGAAGTCACCCATTTTAAAATTTCTCTCAAGCAAGCACACTTTAACACTGGAGTTTTTCCAACTCTCTAGGCCATTCCACAAAAAAATGCCTCTAGTGATTAGTTTCTACTTATTTAGATAAAGGCACCAGCGAGCCTTGCCCTCCAAGAGGACCGCTCTAATCAAGACCTTCCTTTTCCGCATGGGATGTTACAAGCCTACCAGCTTTCGCCTGGTTCATCCCCGAACCAGACATCTACTAGAGGGGGTCTGTCTCTGATACCATTTTTCACTATTTTTCACTGTTTTTGGCGACAAAAGAGGATACCTATTAGAGCACTTGCACGCGTTATATATCGCTTTCCCGGCAAGCCCCTTGGCAGAGAGACACACTTTGCCATAGCTCATGCGTGAGAGTTCCCAGGAATCGTAGGCGTCAGATATCGCCGTCTCTACCTTACGATTTTATCCCATAGGCAGAATGAAGAACTTCTGAAGAAGTCACCCATCCTAAGATTTCTCTCAAGCAAGCACGCTTAACCTTGAAATTCTTCCAACTCTCCAGGCCATTCCACCAAAAGACGCCTCTAGTGATTAATTTCTCCCATTTTAATGTATGATTCGATTCATTCCTGCCTCCCATTTGGATAAGGGCACCAGCGAGCCTTGCCCTTCCAGAGGACCGCTTCAGCTGAGACCTTCCCTTTCTGCACAAGATGTTACAATATGGGTCCTCCAAGTGTAGGACAAGACATAAACGATTGGCATTTAACTTTACTAATGCACTAACTGGTCACTTGGTGGACTAATGAATCCCCAAGGCAAGGACTAAAAAAGGTTAAATTGTGAAAGGCAACAATGAAATGTTATTATCAAAGGTTACGCCTTCATATCATCATACTCAACCACACAAAAGCGAGAAAAGAAGAAAACAGAATACCCAAAGGGAGCACAGAAAAGACAGGCCAGCTTTATTTTATACTCACAGATACCCATTTCAGCATCACAAGCCACTATAAGGAGCTCTTACTTCATGAAAGGGAAGAAAGTGGAAGAGTGTGGATCACTTAAAATGTGAGACTCCTCCTGCCACAGAAACTGGCCACTGTATATGCTACCTGTTTTGACAACTCTTTTCTTCTCAACTCCAAAAAATATAAATAAGATAAGAATCTGCACTAAAAAGTAGGTCAACTTGGACATACTTCAGTCAGTGCCCATTATGAGAAGACCATCCACCACATTTTACAAGTTCTAGCAACATCTTTCTTTTATAGATGGAACAGCTAAAATTTCTTATTAATTTCATGTTGATCATTGAATCCCTAATCCAACCAGATGATGGGGTTCAGGTTTAATTGATTTGATCAATAGGTATTTCCACAAGACACATATCTTTCTACCCTTCAAGGCATTCCTTTCTTTTTGTGCCTGCTAAGCTATTAACCATATGCACAAATATTTCTTCATTTATGCCCCCCTGAAATGGTTCAACTCAACAAAGGATTCATCTCAAACTGCTCCAAGTTTTGTACACATATTTTGGACCATTCACCAATACGTGAGACCATACCAGCACCTCACCAGAATGCCCTCTGGTGAGTTTTGTTCCTTCCTTTAAGTCATCCATTTCCACTTTAGACAAAGAACTTGTGCAGCCCTTCCACTATTTTGATGAAGGGATTTTTAGTGCCTCTGTATAGATCAACTTCCTGCCAATAAGTCACTGTCCGTAATCAATCTCCTGTTTTAAAATCATAAGCACATCAAAGAAACTGCACAATGTAAAGGTAACCCAAACATAAAAGTTCAGATCCCTCAACAATGCATTCTTCACTTGTTATTTTACCTCCTATATAAAATTAAAAATGAAAAGTTTTCATTTGTTGATGGTATTCACTAACCAATGAGAGAAAAAAGGTTAGACTTGTGCTCCTACTCAGCCATTTTGCTGCAGCCTTTTCTACATTTGAGATGCTGGAAACAGCTCTTCCACCAGAATTGTGCTCCACTATAGGGTTTCAAAATAATAATAATAATAATAATAATAATAATAATAATAATAATAATAATAATAATAAATAAGAAACCAGTAGAAGTGGCAACATCATTTCTAAGCATGAATTGGAAATCCCACACATACAACTGAAAAATATAAATAAATAACATCATTGCATCATGCAATCTAACAGACCTTGTCCAGGAAGCAACAAAATGACACATTCCTTTTGATTATAAAGATAAAAGGATCGGTACTTGGAATAGGGGGTGTGGAATTGTTATAGTCCAAAAAGGTGGAAATAGGGGAAAGGAATATACATATATTTGTGTGTGTATCCTTGAAAGCTTGCAGCATACGTTGAGCATACGTTGCCTTTAGAATTCCACAATGTCAGCACTTTCAAACATCTGGACCCCAGTATTTGGATCTTCCAAATATGGTACCTGGAAATCATTGTCTTAAAATTAATGAACTCATACTACTGAACGCCATTGCAGCAATTTGTGTGTAGGAATGAGGCAATACTGTAATTCATAAATATAAAGTACCTGAAAGTGTCCAGCTTTCTGATATAACAGCTGTCGTTTTGAACTGCCACGAGCGCAACTAATTGCAGAAACAGAAAAAGTTCGTGAAAAATATAACAATGGAAAGACGTGCTAGCAGCAATTTAAGACAAGCGCTTTTTTATATGCTAATCAATAAACACAATGTAAACACCTATGTTGAGCAAAAAAAAAGGAAGCAATCCTCACAATTAATGCAAATCATGGTATCAACAATAGATGTCTAGACGACATTCTAAGATGTAATTTAGTTCTGCATATCTAAGCATGATGATATTTTATCAAACTTGATTTACTTTAAAGACTTCTGGACGTACAAGCTACAGATATGGACAGTTCTTCTCTTAATGCACTTATCAAGAACATCACAATATTATAGTAATTATTCATTTTTCAGCTAAGATTAGGGGTGTGCGTGGTTCTTGGGCCCTGAACCAAACCTAAAATTGTATTGAATTGAACTGAAATCGAAAAAAACCGTTACTGTAAATCGAATGGACCAAAACTTATTTACTGTTTTGGTTGGGTTCTAGTTTTTGTTCAAGAACCGAACTGAAACTATATAAAATCTTATAACCGTATCAAAATCACCTTGTGGTCGTATAATATACTTTCTAATCCTTGATTATATAAAAATATGCAAGTAAGAAATAGATAAAAGATAGTATACTATACTTCTTAAGGAGTATATATATATATTAGTATTGTTATTTAGATGTTATTATTATTATACCTTATATTACTAAATCACCTTTTGAATGTCAGTACTATTTTTTCCTTTAGTGTTTTGACGTGAGAAATTTATAATGGTTACTCTTTTAAAATGACTACAAGAATACTATAATTTTTCGTTCAAAAATTGAAACCCGAACAGGCCTAAATTACTTAGAACTGAATTGAGATTTTGGTTCCAATTCCCCTTTTTTTCTAAAGTTCAATTCTGTTTTATAGGAAGAATTGACCTAGAACCGAAATCGGAACCACAAACCCCTAGTTAAGATAATTTCAAATCAAAATTGAAGAATAATTGTCTAAACCAACAAACAACATCTATGACCAAATTATTTAAAACAAATAAATTAAGGTCTATGTCCAATACCAAAGTGAAGAAAAAAATGAAGAAATAACAAGGCCCACAGCAAAAGGAGACCAGATATGGACTTCACCTGTTCTGAATATGTGGTAACTCTAACTCAACAAGTGTTTCACGAACAATTTTGCAGAATGGGGAACCCTAAAAGAAAATTAAAATTAAATTAAATTAACCATGGTCCATGTACATCTAGGCAAATATCAGAGCATGGAACTCTCAACTTTTAGAGTGTACATCAGAAAAGAGAAATGGTTGGTATAGAAAACCCCTTTTTTTTTTTTTGTGGGGGTGGGGAGGTTGTGGGGAATTTAAGCATAAAATTTTTTTTGGAAATATATGCACCTCATATGACCATATTTAAGGTGGTTTAGGTGGCAATTTTGATGGAGAATATGATGATCCCTGCATAAAAACAAAGAGAAGGTTGAAGACAAGGCCACACCACAATACAACTTGCAGAAAATAGCAAAATCACGATGACCTAATGTTTGTGTTAATGCAGCATGCAAATATAATTAACTTAAATCACTTGGAAATAATATTTAAAACTTGTATGAACAGACAATGCATATTCAAACAACTTCATTTAAATGATGATGGAAAAGATGCAGTTAATTAAGAAATTCAAATCTGTATTACCTTTCCCATACGGCCAATCATAGCAAACCCCTCAGTCAAAGTCTACAAAGAATAGAAGTCATCCAATAAGAAGCCGTATCTCTTGAAACTTACATTGTGCAGATTGATATGGAAAAAAGCAAAAGAAAATAAAAAAATACTAACCATTAAAAGACCAAGTGACAACATCAAAGGAAAATTTCCATCACCTAAACAAATTAAATTGAATGCAGTAAATGTAAAGATCGTTATGGATTACAGCAGAAATATATAATGAGTAAGATCTTAAAATACTAAATCTCTCATTTACGGTAAGAGATCTTCTTGACATTTGAGAAAAAGCAAAGATGAATTATGGCGGTACCTAACAAGGCATAAAAAATGACTAATTTAGCTATCTTAATTACTTTGACACTTCACTTTACCATAACATGCCTGAGTCAGATATATATTAGACACCTAAAATAGAAATTGTTCCTTGAGAATGATTCCCCAAATAGTATGAAAAAAAACATGGGAAAATGAAAAACACAAATGTGGAGCATGGGTATATGTCAAACATCCATAACTAGGTCCAAGCAAGTTAGTTAACTAGTACAATATATGGTAGCACAATTTCCAAAAGTTCTAAATGAGATTAACACTATCTGTTTGTTGCAAGATGTTGATAACAATCATGAGGGGACAAAAAGAAACTTACATTGGAAGGTACTTGGTAAATATCAAAACACATAGTTCAACCATTTTTTCCTTTCAAGAACATTTGGATTATGATATGTGCAGGAAAGAAATTCAAATAGTGAAAACAACCAAGGAAAAGTAAGTCAAGGTTGAAAAACACACCATATTTCCCAACCAGATACTTAATTATATCATCTGATTCGTACATTGCAGTTCCAGTATTTGGATCTACCTGCACACAAGACAAAAGAATGAATCTTAGTTCCCATTCAACACCATTCCCTAAAGAAAATCTCTCATGCCTAGAGGCATGCTGTTTCAAAGAAAGAAATAAATTTCTGAAGAGGAAAATACAAAAAATAAGTCCAAGGATGTATCTTCAATCAGAGGGTTTTTCTCCCCTGCATTTTAAGGGGATGCTAAACCAAAGTGCTCAAACATCCCAATCACATTTGAAATACTAGATGCCTCCAGTGACCAAGTTATGAGGCAGTTGAGAGATATGCATTTCACAGTTAATTTGTTGGAAATTTGTGCAATTAGTTATTTGAGGGCCTACTTATGTCATAGCTTCCAAACAATATCTCAAACTATCAAAAACTGAAGTTGAAGATGAGAAAAATAATAGAAGGAGCAATGCCAAACCATATAACGGAACTGCTGTTTTCCACCCATCTGAACAACCTTGGGACGGAAAGTAGGACCATTTTTTGGGCAAGGATAGAACAGAACATCAATATCCAAAACTGCCACAATTTCTCTTACCTGCACATATTCATACTTGTTAGCCAACATTACAAGGAAGCCACTGAATGAAACTTCAGATACATGGCACTGATAAGACCAATCAACTAATGAAAATGAATGAAATAGATCAGGGTTTACAAAAACATGGACATTAGAAATGCCAAAATTTAACACATCCGAAGCCAAATCTTAAGCATAGAATAGCTTGAAAATACCTTGCGACAAAATGGACAGCTGAAGTTTGCAGGTAGATGAAAATCCATACATGAAGAGACAAAATTAGTAGCATTCAGTCTAATTCATTGAAATTGTACATAGAAAAGTCATATAAAAGATTAAAAAAAGCCTACAAATTTTCTTTTCTTATTAATGTCTAGATTTATTCTGCCTATATATTAAATGATTGGAAAACATTGTACCTTTCAAGATCATATATCTCGATAGGCTTCTCACGGCGAGGGCCTACTTTTGAGGTCTCTTTCACTTTATAACCTATACAAATGCAAATACAAAATTACTACTATGAATAAAACAAATTGTATAGATTTTTTACTTGAACAGGAATACTGCATGTACAAGAATGAAGCATTTCAACTTAAAGCTTCAAATTGATCATGCACTTTTTGCCTCTTTCAACTTAAAGACAATTTTTGACCAGCCTTTTTAACACCAAACAAAACTACAGCTTAGTATAATGATAACTTAGGAAATTTGACAGCTACCAGCTACTTCTAGAGCATATTGGTTTGGTGGAATCTCATTCTCGGAAACAAAAGATACAGAATACCTGCCAAAGTACAATGCAAATGCAAGAAAAATCAGAAACCCAAAAGTGATTGCTGTATTATTAAACAATATGATACAAGATATGAGACTTTCAGAGTTCTATATGTGTCACCTATCTTCATGCTTCAGATTAAGATTGCTGGGATTAATAGTCCCTGAAGCCTGATTCCTGAGTATTTGTAGTTCTAATCTTCTGTTATAACCTGTCTAATTTTCTTTTATTTTTTATTGGTAAAAATAACTCTAAAATATGCCAAAAGGGGTGGTGGTAGAAACACCAAAGGACAAAATGAGTGAAAAAAGAGGGAAAGAACTGAAAGGAAGTTAAGCTTAAGGCTCAACTACTAAAATAATGATAGGACACATCTAATCCTTTATCTTTATATGCTCAATCCCATCAAATCAAGGGTAAATTCTACCTTTTCTATCCGATGTCCCTTCCAAGTCAATTGTCTCCTTAAAACTGCCAACTTCTTGGACTGAATCATGAGCAATAAGTTCATTTCTATGCTTTATTTGATCTACAATAGCTATATGGAAAACTTTTATAATAGGAAACACATTATAATTGATACCAAGTCAATACACCACAACTGACAGCACAAATTGTCCAATTTCAATGCAGCATGTCAATTTACCTTTCTTGTTTTATGATATAAAGAGCCCAAAAGATTGTGTTCCTACATTTTTTTAATGACTCCTTATTTTGAGTGAAATTATCAAGAACAAATTTCCAAATTGACTAGAACAATGGGAAAGACAAGACATTCCCCTTTTAATAGAAATGAATATGAATTTCAGTGACCTGTTATGCATTTTTAGGCTCCTGTTCTAAGCTGTTTATACCTTTTACTTAGTCACCATCCGACTTAGCATCATCATCATCAACTGAGCTCTAATAGTCTCCCATTTTGTGGCCTAAATCTGCCACCTGAGAGCCTGAAAACAACCTAGTCATTCAATGCATGGACATTCTGTAGAACTCTAGCTATTCTTATACTTGATATAAACATGATGCCTATTGATAATAATAACAAATAGATGCCCTCGATAAAATATTGGAGGAATGATTTTAGCCATTTAAGCAAAAACCCAGCTAGTACAAAGCTAATAGGTCAGATGCGTCTTATATTTTGTATATTTACTTATCTTATTACAGCTAACATTTTCCAATTAACTGAAATTAGTTTCAATTCAGTTCGATTTGCAAAAAATTTATGTCGTTAGTTTTTTAATTACATTGCATTGTCTCTAAGTACTAAACATCCTCTCAAATTCACACTCAAACCTAACACAATATTTTGGAAAATTTTGAGAAAAAAAAAATATATCATACAGATAGGCAAGAAAGAGAGTTGTTAATAACATACCCAGAAACGAAAACCCCAGTGCCCAACCGAAAAAACAAGGCGAGGGAAGCCCCAAGAATATACAAAATCTTGCCTTCCTTCACCGTGAACGGCTTGGGCTCCAGTGGCTTGAAATTGGGTGGAGCAGTAAAAGAAGCCTCCAGCTTCTCGGCTTCTTTGTTGGTGGTGGTGCTTGTTGAAGTAGAAGACAAAGGTGTCTCAGAGGTGGCTCTGATAATGGAAATTGATGCTCTGGGTGCTTTCCGGCTGCTGGGAATTGAACGGAAAAAAGAAGATTGAGGGATGTTGAGGACTCCGGCCATGGTTTCTCCGGTGGGATCAAGAATAGAACCAGAAGACCCTCTTGACACTTCACAGTAAAGTGGCGGCTAGAGTTGTTGTTAGTCGCTAGTCGCTACTGTTACTGTGTACTTGGGTTGGGTACTCCTAGTTCAAGAACGTGACGGGTAATTTAGTTAGGACCGTTCATTTGGGTACCTTCTTCCTGTCGATTCTGTTAAAGGAATGGAAATAAAATAGTATGAGAAATTTTAATATATTAAAAGGAAAAATATCACTGAAATATTTTATTTTTATTATTTTAATTTATTTTCATTAATTAAAAAAGTTTTGTATTGGTAAGGCATTTTCTTTATCAAGAAAATAAATTGATCGAAAATATTTTTCTATTTACGTGAAAAAATCATGACATTAGTTTTCCTTCTCTCAAATTCATCAATTTTAAAAAATATTGTAAATTAAATAATTCTCTTATTGTAATGCATCTTTCAGGAATAACTTAATTGGTAAATGAACATAACATCCTTTATGTTATTAATTTATTAAAATTTTTATTTCAACTAACTATAAAAGAAGTTTTTTTGTTTAATTTAGATATGAATAATTCATCTTTTATATTTTTAGTATATAAGAAAGATAATTATTTATTAAAAATATAAATTTAAGGTAAAAGGATTATTTTGACTCGTCAAAAAATCATATAATTTTTTAAAGTATTTTTCAGTTTAATTAAGTTTTTTAATTTTTAAAAAATATTAAATAAATCTTTTAAATTTTTTAAAATAAATCAAATAAATTTCAAAGACAAGTAAATCCTTTAACTTTAAAAATAGATTAAAAAAATTAAACTATAATTAATTCTAATATAAATCCAGCTAAATCTATATGCATGAAGATTTTTTAATGTACGAGATTCTCATTAATAATTATATGTATCTAATTTGTAATATTAAGTGAGTATCTGTTGTATCTTAAAATAAATTAATAAGTTATTATTTATTAAATATTTCAAAAAGTTTTATGCATAAACTATTATGAAGATGATGAACTCGTAAATAAGTTTCTTAATTATTTGATAAAAAATAACATATTAATTTGTTCCAAAATGTAGTAGCTACTTGTTAAAATATTACAAATTAGATACATAAGATTGCTTATGAGGACTCTATGTATTAAATATTTTTCATGCATAGCCTTAACTAAATTTATATTAGATATAAATTATAATTTAATTTTTTTATATATGCTTTTAAAAGTTAAAAAGTTTATTTATTTTCAAAATAGTAAAATGATTTCTTTGATCTATTTTTAAAATGTTTAAGGATTTATTTATTTTTTAAGATTTTAATGACTTATTTGGATCGTAAAATACTTTAATAACTTATATAATTATTAACCCGTACTGCAAGGATCAAAATAAGCCTTTGCCTAAATTTAATATGCTAGATTAAAAAATAATTTATAATTAGTTTTATCTAAGAATAATATTGTTATCTTCAAAATCTTTTTTTTTTTTAAATTAATTTCTGTACATTTTGATTTTATATAAAATTAACATCATAATACAATTTTTCTTAAACACAATTTTTTTTTCAAATGCCAAATAAAAAAACTACAACAAATAATTGTTGCTTTTTGTTATCTAATCAAAGCCTAAAGCCCAATTTACAAATTTGGAAACTTTAAAAATTGGGTTTAGATTTTTTGTTGGGCCACACGTTCATGAAGCTGTGAAGAAATCCAACCCACACGACTTAAGAAATACAAAATTTAAAATACAAAATTTAATTAAATTATATAAAATTTTATATTTAATGTAACTTTATAATTATAATTCATTTATTCTTATTTTTATAATTTTATTTTAAAAAAATAAATTTATAATAATTAGCAAATATATAAATTAATAAATAATATTTATCAGGGATCTATTTGTAATCTATTTGTACAAATTACAAATAATCCTGATTGAGGTTAGTGATTTCATAATTAGTAGTCCAATATTAATAATTACTATCTCCCTCCCATTTTAAGTGTTTTTTTTTTAAATTTTTACATAAAAATTAAGGAAATTATTGAATAGCTTTATTTTTATAAAAAAATATTAATAATTGACTTAAATATTTTTACAATATTTCAAAATATAAAAAATATAAGAAAATATAAATGCATTAAAAATTATAATAAATAAAGATAAATTTTAAAAAAACAATTAATATTTTTTTTATTTTTTAAAATATCAAATAAAGTGAGACTATTTTTTTTTTTTTGCTGGAGCATCAAAACGTAAAATTTGAAAATTGGCTCTAATCACTGGAAATGAATTTGATTGGTGACTAATCAAGTCAACATCTAAGTAAGAGAGAGTTGTAGTTGGCGGTGCCGGCCTAGCCACAGGAGAGAAGGTGCGATGGTCCCCTCGCACTCAAACGAAACCTGTAGTGGCAACAAAACAACAAAAAAATAAGGAGAAATGTTGGACGAAAATCTTGAATGAGAAAGGAATTAAAATTTGGAGTTACTTTTCCATTTTGAGTTCTTTAATGAGGAAACAAATCCTTGTTTGAATGTATTCTTCTTCACTCCAACTACAGAATCTTTCTTGTTTCAACGAAGATGGAGGCTTAGACTTTAGAGTCTGTTGTTGCGTATTATTCTTGGAGCTGTTAGTTGAATTTTTTTAATATATTAATTAAAGGGTATTTAAAAAATAAAATTTAATAATATTTAAGTTATTAAAATAATAAAATAATAAAATAAAATTTTCCTAATAAGAGTAGAAAATGATTAGTGTAGATGAAGAGTTAGAAGAGTCATTTAAGTTTTTAAATATTGTCATAATCATCTAATTATAAGTGAAAGGTTGATTTTTGATTGAATAGGATGAGAATTATTATGAAACTTATTATAATTAATAAGTCATTTCATAATGAATAATTTTATTATATTTTAAAAAAAATAATTTTAGCTTTTTAATCATATATCAAACAATTAATTATTTTATTTATTTATTTATTTATTTTCAATTAAAATTGAAATTAGAAATTATATAATTTTAAAAATAATTTTAATATTCTGAAATAAATAATAAAATAAATCACTAAATTTAATTAATTATAAAGAATAAATGGAATATTTAACTTATTATTTATTCTTAACTTACAAGTCAAAATAAAAAGTTAAAAGTAATAATTTTGTTTTCAATCAATTTAGAAGAAAATTTGTATATATTTGACCAAAGAGAATAACATTGGAAGGATGGTAACTCTCTTTGCTTCCACTCAAAAAATTTCAACCTATGGTAGAGCTATCAATGGAGGCAAATTTCCAACTTAGGGGAAAAGTGCTTAAAAAAATGGGGAAAAAAATTTCATGGGTTTTTTGTGCTTTTTATGCAAAGAAAATGACATGCATAAAATAATATTAAAAAAAAAAACCTTTTTTTTATTTCTCACTATTTGGATATCTTTATCATGATTACATCAAATGTATTTGTGCACTTACCAGTAAGTGGGCAATGTAAAATGCATTGATCAGGCTGACATAATTATTGCATTACAAAAAAAAAAAATAATAACCAAGGAAATATTTAATTTAACTTCTAACTCAATTAAATTTATTTATAAATATAAATTTATAAGTAATAAAAATATTTTATTTAATTTATCAGTCAATTAAATTTATAAGTTAAAAAAATATTTAAAATAAATTAAAAATTATATGTAAAGTATTTTTAATTATAATTTATTTATTTATTTTAAAATTATATTTTTAATAAGTGAAAAATTATATTATCATATTATTTTTTTAAAATATTAATATTATTCTTATTTTAATAATTACTCTTTTTAATTATTTTAACAAATTAAATTATTTTTAAATATTTTTTAATCAAAAACCTAAATTATTTAAAAGATAATTTAAAAAAAGAAAAAAAATAAGACTAAACCTTAATTTTAAAATAATTGAGTAAGTTATATAAATTTTTATTTATTACCGAGCTCTGTTAATTTTTAAATTATGTAATACTAATTTTCTTTACCTCATTGTAGGTCTCATATTTTTTTTTAATTAACTTAAAAAAAATATGAAAAATAATAAAAATGAGAATCTCATTGGGAAACATCTTTCATGTTTGCACTTTGTAAAAGTGAGATTTCATATCTATTTCTTTTCTAGTTTTTCTTTTCTGGTGATCTCTCTTAGCCCAAAAAGGGAAGGAAAAGAAAAGGAAAAAAAAAAATCTTCCATTGTTGAAGTGCTTTGGGCCTCCAAGCGGCCAGCCAGTGACTGCTTGGTAAGCACCTTAGTTGGGATGAACTTTTTCATCAAATTACAAAAATCTCAAGATTTTTCTTTTCCTTTTCATTATCCTATACAAATATCAAGATTTCCATTTTTTTTTTCCTATCATCTTATATAAATATCATGAGTTTATTGCATTTACTTTTAGAACGATGTCACTGTCCACAGTAATTTCTCAAGCAATGTTTATCTTCATCACACTATGAGCTGCAGAAACGATAAAATTAATACATAATATAAAAATGGCTTAAGATTATAAAAATAAAGGCAGCACAGCAACATATATTTAATCTATATTCAGAAAAAAATATGCTTTTTATATGATGATTTCTGTTCACTATCATCGTCTTTATCCTTGTTTTTTTCCACCCCTTGAATATAATTATAAAAAGAGACTTTCACATAGCCAAAATATATATAAAATAAATTATTTTTTATTTTTTTTTTATTTTAATAAAATTAATTATTTAATCTTTATATTTTAAAAAATATATTATTTAATTTTTATATTTTATTTTTATTAAATTATTAATTTTTATATTTTATTTTTATTAAATTATTTAATCTTTCTATCAATATTCAATTAGTCAATACAAGTTAAACTATTATTTAATCATTTTATTTTAGTAAAACTAATTAGTTAATCTTTATATTTTAAAAAAATACATTAATTAGTACTGTAATTTGACTCAATTAATTATTTAATTATGTAACTATTTTTTTTACCTAAACTAACCTAGTATTCTCCTCTTTATTTCATTCTTATATTTCCTTATTTCTCTGCTGACTCTCTTTTTATTTTCATCTATCAATAAAAACACTATAAACTTTTTTCATAAAAAAGTTAACTAGTTCTTTTAAATTTCTAAATAATTAAGAAAATTTTTTTCTTAGTAGAGAAAACACAAAAATAATATCAAAGGAATTAGATTTTTTATCTAATAATATTTTTTTAAAATATTGTATTTTTTAAAATACATAAACTAATTAATTAGTTTTATCAAAATAAAGAAACAAAATAACTGTAATTTTCAAAATATATAGATCAACTGGTAAGTTTCCTTGAAATAGAGAGATTAAATAATAGTTTGAATAATATAAATAACAAAAAATTTGATAAATGGTCTAAATAGTTTAACAAAAGTAAAATATAAAAATTAAATAATATATTTTTTAAAATATAAGAATGAATTAATTAAAAATTAAATAATAATTTTCCTTATTTTCTTTACGTAGTTAAAGAGCCATATCAACCCTGCTCCACTTAAGTTCGTCGTTGCTTCTACCCACTTCAATAAAAAAATTACTCCGAAGCTTATGTTAGAGCATACGTTTGAAAAACATCACTCACCGCTAAAGAACTCCCTAAATTTCCATCCTTTCATATGCCCTTATTGCTAGTGGGTCTCCATAGAAAAATTTTTCTATCCATACCTTGGACGCAGACCACATTCTTTTTTACAAGTTGTAACCCCTTATCATCCTTTAATATGCAGTTGAAGCAAGTTAATGCTCTACAAACCTCCGCTAATTGTCCAACTTGGTATCATGACATGGACCACAGGGGTTGGGACTTAGGACCTAACTAATGCATATGGGTCAGAGGATTTTCATATTAAGGTATTAGGACAGGCACTAATAGTTAGTGAGAAGGACATTATTTGGATTAGCTAGTAAAACTAGCTGCCTTAGCAATAATTAAACAATAACTTTATATTAGAAATTAAGAAATTTTTGTGTAGATTCGATTGATCATGGACTTAAGTGAAATTCATATATTTAATAGATGAATCTCACTACATATTTTATGTCTTAAATTCATGGTGGATGATTTAAATGAGAAAAATCATTAGAAATGAATTATACCTAGTAAATTGGTCTAAGAGTTAAAATTATTAGATTTTTTCTATTTATATCCTATATATCATGAATCTAAAGTACAAGATGCATGATAGGACTTGTCTATTAAGAATATATATATATATATATATATAGAGAGAGAGAGAGAGAGAGAGAGAGAGAGAGAGAGAGAGAGAGAGGATCTAGACAATAGTTTCTTCTTGAAAATCCATCTTTGCTCTTAACTAAGCAACTGCATAGCATTTGGCGAATTGCATCTTTGCGTTACATTATGTGGGACCAATAAATTATGTTCAACAAATTACGTATAGATTTCTGTCTGCCAACTAAACTGAATTATTTGCCAAATCTAATGCATGTTTCTGACGTAACTGCTGGAAGGGAAAGCAGATAGGATAGCCAATACTTGCACAAGATGCAGTAAACCAGATAGCCTGATCCAGTGGTCAATCACTAACTTCAAGGCTTGAGCATCCGACAAGATCTAGCTAATCCTCCACCGTAAAAATTGTGATCTGGTGACAATCCACTTGCGTTGCAAATGGGAATAACAACGTTCTGAAATTGTTCATTGCCTCGTTAAACTTAATGACTTGTGATTGCGAGATGACAGGAAAAAGTTTCTGCGGTACAATGTAAACATTAGAAAATAATTGAAGATGCAATAATCATGCCTTTTTTAACTTTTATAATGTTAATTACTTTTGCATAATGCAGTGCTAATCACGCTTAATTAATGCCTTTTTACTAACTTGCCAATCAGCACAGGTCGGTTGTGAGTTTCAAATGGAGATGACCTCTTCAACGAGGAGGTCGCGACTCACAAGCCATTGAGTTGCAAGTCCCTGCTTACACACCACCAAAAATCAACACTATGGGGCCCAGAGAAACATAAGGGTATCTCTGTAATATTGGAATAGACCAAGGGCATTCTCATAACCATTTCCCATAAATACATCAATATGTTGTATGTGTTCCCATCTCATGCAAGAAAATCCAGCCTTTGAACTCTGCCATTTTTTTCCTTTTTTTTTTTTTGCGCTAAAGCTATCACTAATAGAAATTAAACCATGGGGAATTGCTTAGTCCTGCAGGAAAAGCTTATCAAGGTCATGAAACCAGATGGGAAGATCCTTGAATATAAAGCACCGATCAGAGTTCAGCAAGTTCTATCAGATTTTTCTGGTCATGCAATATCTGATTCACTTCAGGCTTTTCAGCATCTCCTGCCAGATACCAAATTGCTTGGTGGTAACTTGTACTATCTTGTACCTCTTCCTTTGCCATCCCCAAAAGCTAAGAAGAAAGTAAGATTTTCAATTCCAGAAGATGAAGATAAGAAAGAAAACAGAGTAGTAAGAATCAAGTTGGTCATCAGTAAGCAAGAACTGCAAGAAATGCTACAGACGGAAGGAGTTTCAGTTGATTCTATGATTTCTCAGCTTCAGGATCAACAGAGAGTAGAAACAGTCGATACATCAGAAGATAAAGGTTACCGGAAGCCTGTATTGGAAAGCATACCTGAAATAGACCAGTAAACCATAGCCTAAGTGAACCGATCATATAGCTTAAATAATTTTACTTATAGTAAGTTTTAACGTACAATAGGTAGTGTATACAAGAAAGCTGATGAAACATATATACAGTTTAGCTCATCTTCTCATTACAGATGTTTTAGTATATCTTCTTGATTTCTAATCACAGGAAAATAATCTGCAGCTAATGAACATATCACCCAAGTATGTTCATAGCATCAAAGCATCATCTTCTGATGGAAAATGAACATAGAAATAACTCTACAGGATGAACTAACAAAAAATGAATTTCATATATGTTTATAAAACATTGGAATTAGATTTTCCTTTCATTATAGTTTATATATAATTAAAGGTTGTAATTAGTCTAGTAAGTGCTTATTTATAAAATTAAATGAATAAGTTTAATAAAAATTTGAAACTTATTATAGAAAGAAATTGTAATTTATTATGACTAATTAAATTATACATAAATAAATTGTAAAAAATTTTAGGCACGTAGAAATTATAAAAAGTTAAATATTATAAGTAATATATTTTTTTAATAAATCACTTATAATATTTAATTACTTAAATAGAAAATAATTATATAAATTACATATAATTGTGACTAAACATAAAAAAATTAAATTATGATTAAATAATGTAATTACAAATTAAAAGTATAATTAAAATAAATTATTATATAAAAATATAATTTTATTACTATTATAATTTAATTAATAGTGTCATTATAATGACAATTTATTAATTTTATTATTAAATAAATCATAATTTCTTTTTTTGTAGTTTGACCAATTAACCTTATGAGTTAGACTTCACATTCAAGTTTGAGCTATATAACGAATTGAATAAACGAGCCAATTCGAAGTCTATCTTGAATCAAATTAAAGCCTAATAAAAATCGAAACAAGCCGAAGTTGAGCTTCAAATTCGAGCCTGAGCTCAGTAAAAATTTCACAAAAGCTTGAGCTTTTCAAATCCCGCTCGGCTCCTTCGCACCCTTTGCTGCGAAAAAACCAGACTTCTGTGCTCGCTCACTCATCGCTGCACACCTCAAACTCGTCTTTGCTTCCTTTTCTGCTACTCGCTTCTTCTTCTTATTAACTCTACCAATTCACCTGCAGAAACTGTCTCCACCATTTCAATTCCAGATTCATCAGCTGAAGGTACGAATTTCGCCACATTTTTTTTAAGGGAGGGGCAGGGGGCTTTTGTTCTAGGGCAAATTTGGCCAATTTTTAGTGATTTATAATATAAGATTTGCGTTTACCTGCATAAATCTGCTATAGTATTGTCTGCCACGAACGAAGGGCATCAATCTGGAGCTGATAATACTATCAGACAGATCACTGACACCACTAATCAACAGGAAAAGCTGGAAGGATGCTGGAGTTGCTAAGGAAAAGGATCCCAAACAAAGGGCATTCGACGGAGTATCTGACACTTCCTCTCAAATTGTGTCTGTAATTTTTCTTCTCATTTCGTTTACTTTCAATATCGGATCAAGAATTTACCGCGTTTGCACAAAAATCGTTGACAGCTCCTGCTTAATTTGAAATGTGTTTGAGAGTGCACTTCATGCTTATGTTCGTGCTTCCATACTATTTGGTTTCATTGATTCAAGTCTGTTTGGTGTATTCAGTATTTTATTTTCTATTAATAGTCGACTTTACTAACCAATTATCATCTGTTGTTGGAAACTGTCGTAGTCATCTAAAAAGGGTCGTAGTTCATGTCATTTATCTGATGCAGCTCTCTATAACTTGAACAGATACATGTAGAATATTCCTCAATTGGCAATTGGGTCACAGTTCATTGCAATAGAAGCTGCTGGAATATTACCATTAGAAAGAACACGTTCTTTAACTTTTCCTTGGCTTAAATTGTCATGTTGATATTTGGAGTGAATAATGAATGGAGACTTGCTCAATTCATATTCATTATCAAGTGAATTTGTTTACTTAATTCTTTTTAGAGAGTCATTGAATTTGGTGCTACTCAATTTATTATCCCCAGAAATTTTCCAATTTGTTACATGCCTATATATCTTATAGGATTTCACTCCAATGATTCCTGTGCATATGATGAATTTCATTGCCTCAAAAGAATGAATATCACAATGAACAACTCCGGCAAGCAATTGAAGAATTGCACCAAGAGCATCCAAATGTGACTATAGTATACAGAGATTGCTACAATGCATACAAGTGGATTTTGCTGAAAGCTGCATTACTAGGTGAATTATTAGTCTTCAAAATCTATAAATGATGGTTCTAACAAATATAGCATATAACTGAAATTGAAATCAGTCACTTGTTTGATGTAAATAGGATTTGATCCAAAATCATTGCAAAAAGCTTGTTGTGGGAGTGGAGGTGTTGTGGGAGTGCAGTTGATTATGACTTTACTCTTGGTAGAATGTGTGGAGCTCCTGATGTACCGATTTGTCCTTGATGTCCCAAAATATGTCCAAGAGGGGGGTGAATTGGACTTTAAAAACAATTTTCGGTTCTTGCTCAAAACCTTTGAAAATTACAGCTAGGTTCAACTAAATTAACTAATGTGAAAAATGAACAATATAGCTCTATTGACAAGTTGACTCAAGGTTAAGCTATATGCAATCAGTATACTGATATAACAGACTATATAAACATTCAGTAAATATATCAGTAATCTGAATACGTTTTTAACACAACAACGAAGCGAGATACCAAATGTTCCAACCGACAACAAATCAAACAACATGCGATTAAATCGGATATCGCAGATTTAGCAAGAAACTAATTTTCTCGATCGTGACAAGATCAACAGCATACGATATTAATTTTCATATCAGCAAAAGTATATCAATCATAAAGCTAAATTGCAAAAATGTAAAGAGCAAGGGTTGAGAAAATGAACACTGGAATTTTTATAGTGGTTCGGCTTTAACTAGCCTACATCCACTCTCTCAAAGATCCCACTTTGAGTCTTCACTCCACTATTCTTCTCTTTTCAAGGCAAGAGACAAAGCCCTTTACAAATCTTCTCAACAAAGCTTTTACAAGTAGCTTCACACTTCTACCAAGTGTTATCCCAAACACTTATCACAACCAAGCTTCAATAGGTGCTTGAATAACCTCTCACAAATGATAATAATGTGTTAAAAACTCACTCTCACTCAATTACAACAGAATCTATAAAGAAGAGTTGAGTAAATAAGCCAATGATGAGCAATAAATCACTTTGAGCACTTTGAATGAAAGCTTTAAAGATTTTGAACAGTAGAGGGACTTTCATTAAGTGCAAAATGGCCAAAGGAAGGTGTATTTATAGCTTTGGAACGTTTTTTACCATTGCAGAACTCATTTGAACGTTACAGATACGAATTTCAAGAAAATAGCCGTTATTTTGTCGTTTTCTGCGATGTTGTGCAGAGTTGAAACAGTTAGCATACTTGAGAAAATAGCAAACCAGTTAGTATACTAATATAAGTAGCAAACCAGTTAGCATACCAGGAAAACTTTTCTGCATAACTTTCAAAACTATAAAACTTTACACCAAATCATAGTCAAACACTTTTTAGGCCAGTAAAGATATTTAACAAGAAAATCTTTTGAGGGATTAAAAATAAGCATCATTGACTTTTACTCCTCAATTCTTTTCACAACCAATTTTAGAAATTAAAACTAACTTCTATACTAGATGTACCTTCAAATCTGATTTTCAATGCAGCCTTGGAAGGTAACCTTTTCTTCTTTTATCTCTTTTTGCTTCGTCTTGTGTTATCCTTAGAATGTCATCCTTTCTTCATAGGCACGAATCCATCATGAAATCCTTTTGTCATTTTTCTTTGAGATACACAACACTTAAAAGCAATGTTAGTTTGATTCTAGTTGAGTTCTTGTATCATCAAAATCTATGCTCCTTTGAGCTTGTGGGGTCAACAATCTCCCCCTTTTTGATGATGACAAAACTCAATTGAATCACCATGTAAATGTCAATAAGTGTGAGTATGTGTATGAATGTGTATGTGAGAATAACTCCCCCTATGTATGTGCTTATATCAACAATTAATCACAAATAACTCCCCCTTAATAATTTCAATAAAATATTCATAAGCATTTTTCTAAAGAGTCAAGTGTGACTAAAGATACTAACTAAATATGCACAATATACACACTAATCACAAACTGTATATATCATTCACAAGTGATATCAACAATATGCACACCATAAAGTTATATCAACAATATACTATTCACAAACTATATCATGCACAAGTAATCACAAACTATATCAAGTATCAAGATTACCATTCATTACTTTTCTCCCCCTTTTTGTCAGCATCAAAAGAATATGGGAGAAAGCATGTCAAAATTCAGTCTAAGTGCAGTGAATAAACAGTTAAAACAGTCACTGATATAGCAAACTAATTAAAAGTGCAGAAAAACCAAAAGTAGCAGACTAAGTAGCAAACTAATAGACAGACTGTTAGACAAAATTCAATCAAAGTTCAGTTTATCCTTTCAGCCTGGAACTTCTCCTGATTGGTTTTGGAGCACCCATTTTCAGCTTTTTGGGCTTGACAGGTTTGTCACTCAAAGTTTGAAGAATTGCAGCAGCCAATTCAGTTCCGGGTGTCAAAGGAACAATAGGCCCAGCTGCTAACTCAGTAGTACCAGACTCAGCTGCAGACTTTTTGCCAGTTTTAGTCTTTTTGCCAGAGGGTTTACCAGTTTCCTCTTTCTGTTTGCGTCTTTGTTCTTGTTGAGCTGTTTTGCCCTTTCCTTTTGCAGGAGCAGCAGGAGCAGGTGTCTCGGGTTCTGCCTCAGACTCTGAGTCACTCATATCTTTCCCACTACCTTCTTTGCTGCCTCCATTACCATTCTTATCATCAGATTCATCTTCATCTTTTTCTGCTTCAGCTTCTTCCTCTTCTTCCTTTTCTTCTTCCTCTTCCTCTTCTATTTCTTCTTCTTCCTCTGTTTCTTTCTCTTCCTCCTTTTCTTTTTCTTTCTCGGCTAGAGGAACAGAACCAGTAGCAGCCTTACTGGTTTCTCCAGCCTCAGTGGTTGAAATACCCAAATGAACTTTGATTTTAAACAATTCTTCCACAATCTTGTACATCAACATCAAAGATCCATCAACTTTAGAGTCAAGAGCATTCATAAGAACAGTTTGAAAACTTCTAAATTTTTGTAGCTCTCCAAGTTCCATTTCAACAAATTCTCTCAAATTGTTTACTTCCTCCAAAATACCTTCAACATTGAAAGTACCACTTGCACTATCTTTGGAACTAGCACCTTGTTCAAACCTAAGTTTTCTACCATCATCATCTTTTTGCAAACTAGTGATTGGGATCATATTGGTCCTAAGTTTCTCAGTTTCCAAAGGTATCCCAAAGTCTCTAAACAGACCATTAAGAAGATGAGCATAGGGTAGCTTGTAAGGTGGCTTCCATTTCATGATTTGTTTCAGCATAAAATAGGCAAGATTAAATTCAATTTGGTTCACTATATGCCAAATTATGCAGAGGTCAAGGGTACTCAAATAGTTGGGACTGCCGGTTCTAGGATTCAACACATAAATGATAAAACTATGAAGAATTTTAATGTGTTGATGAGCATGGGTAATGCTAGTTTTATCCTTCACTTCTCCTTTAAACACTTCACCCTCAAAATCTCTTTTGTTAAATCCACCAACAGCAAAAACATCTTTGTGGGAGCAGATTTTGTTTCCACTGTTTGGAATTCCTAGGGCTTTAGCTAATCTAGCTACTGTCACTTCATAAATTGTCCCTTTCATTTTCACCTTAAAACACTCATCTTTGTCAGAATCATCAACCCTCAAATTTTTATAGAATTCTTGCACTAAATCCACATACACTCCTTCAGTGTCAGAACACAGTTTATCCCATTTTTGATACTCAAACAAAGATTGCAAAGGAACGGAAACTTCAACAAAAGCAGGCCAGTGAATATACCTTGGCTCATGAATAGCCCTCTCCATATGCACAACTGGAGCTTTTGAAATCTTTTTCTTTTTGGTTCCCTTTTCTTGGACTGGCTCGCTTGTTCTTTTCTTGGTTGTTTCTTTTGGTTTACCAATTACCAGAGGAGCATCTTTTTGTGGAGGAGGTGACGCAGGGATACTTGCGTCAGTTGAGTCCGATGATGAATATGTGGTGATTTTGGCTTTCCCTTTTCCTTTGTCTCGTGCCATAACCAATCTCAGAAACAAATTAGGCCGAAATGACAGAGAGAACTGAGATTATAAATTCAGTGATGTGAGCAGCCAATATATATATATATTTATATATATAATCAATTTAAGCATATCAACATCCATTTTTCACAACAGAGCGCAATGACAAAAAAAAATTAGAACAGACAGCAAGAAAAAATATTCGAGTTCTTACGAATCCATGGCAGTCGATTTATTATTATATACCACATTTCACGAAGTGTTAATGCCCAAAAAAAAATTAACAACAGAGCGCTAAAACAGAACAAACAGGCGAGAGCAAATCAAGCAGAAAAAATTATCAGCATATTACGAAAGCAGAACAAACAGGCATAGAAGAATATGAAACACGATTCCATTAAAGGTTTAGACTTTATACCTGAAATATATTGAAACAGAGTGTGCGAATCGACAAAGAAAAATAACCAACAGCAAATGATTCCTTTCAGCAGATTCAGTGAAATAAAGGAAACGAAAAATTTCGGGGATTTTCTTTTCTGTAAATAATCGATTTAATCGATTCACTGCCAAAGGGTTTCGGAAGTATTTGAGAACGATGAAGGGAGACGATGGCTTGGAATGGTGCGACTGAAATGGGTTTGCAAGTGGAGAGAGAAATGCAGCCGTTCGGGTTCTGAGATACGAAACGACGGAAAGAGGAGTTTTGAATTTTAAAACTGAAAAGACACAACTGTAGGTTTTTGCAGGGAATAGGTAGCGTGTAGCAGAGGAGAGACGGCGAGAAGACTGATGGTTCAGAAGAAAAAATTGAATCCCGCGCAAATCAAAGTGTTAAAAAGTCCATTTTGCCCTTAAATACATAATGATGCAATACTTTAAGTAGAGGGGTATTTAAGTAATATGGGCTTTAAACATGCAGAATAGGCGCTCGAAAAAAATAGTTTTAGAGTTTTAGAGCAATCAGACCTGACTTCCAGTTTGCCAACGAAAAAGTAGGAGCAGTGGTAAAGCGTTTAGCAAACAAGAAAATTAGCAAACGGATTAGTATGCCACTGAGAGCAAATTCTGCAGATTACTGTTCATATCTGATATAACCCAGAATTTTTCAAATTGCACCAAAAATATCAGAATGCATTTTCAACACTGCAAATCAACATATATCACTTCATTTTCATATGGAAACATGAGAATACATCAAAACTTAATCAAAAGCATCAATCATACCAAGTTCTCTTCTTATTTTGCAAAAAATTTCCTCACTAAGTGGCTTTGTGAAAATGTCAGCAAGCTGTTTTTCAGAAGGGACAAATTCGATTTGAATATCACCATTTTGAACATGATCCCTAATAAAATGATGTCTAATTTCAATATGCTTGCTTCTAGAGTGTTGAACAGGATTTTTTGATAGGTTTATAGCACTAGTATTGTCACATCTTATGGGAATGTGATCAAATTTAATTTCAAAGTCTTCAAGCTGTTGTTTCATCCACAAAATCTGTGCAACACAACTTCCAGCTGCAATATATTCAGCTTCTGCAGTAGAAAGTGCAACAGAAGTTTGCTTTTTACTGTGCCATGAAACTAATGCATGACCTAAAAATTGACAAGTTCCAGAAGTGCTTTTTCTGTCCAATCTACTACCAGCAAAATCTGAATCACTATAACCAATAAGATCAAATGATTCACATTTTGGATACCACAAGCCAATATTGTGAGTGCCAATGAGGTACTTAAAAATTCTCTTAACTGCTACAAAATGAGATTCTTTTGGACATGACTGAAATCTTGCACATAAACATACACTAAAATGAATATCTGGTCTAGATGCTGTCAAGTAGAGTAAAGAACCAATCATACCTCTATAAAATTTGTTATCTACCTCTTTACCTTTTTCATCTTTCTCCAATTTAATTGTTGAGCTCATGGGAGTTCCAACACTTTTCATATCCTCCATTTTGAACTTCTTTAGCATATCCTTTATGTACTTGGACTGATTTATAAAAATTCCATCTTTCATTTGCTTAATTTGCAATCCAAGAAAGAAGGTAAGTTCACCCATCATACTCATTTCAAATTCACTTTTCATCATGTTGGAAAATTTCTTACAAAGAGAATGGTTAGTAGCACCAAAAATAATATCTACATAAATTTGCACAATAAGCATGTCTTTTCCAATTTTCTTAATGAAAAGAGTAGTATCCACTTTTCCTCTTTTAAAATCATTTTGAAGCAAGAATTTACTAAGTCTCTCATACCATGCTCTAGGAGCTTGCTTTAAACCATAGAGAGCTTTAGTAAGCTTGTAAACATGATTTGGAAAGTGAGGGTCTTCAAAACCAGGAGGTTGAGCTACATAAACTTCTTCATCAATATATCCATTTAAAAATGCACTTTTAACATCCATTTGATAAAGCATGAAATTCTTAAAACATGCAAATGCACACAACATTCTAATAGCTTCAATTCTAGCAACCGGGGCAAAAGTTTCATCAAAATCAATACCTTCCTCTTGGTTGTATCCTTGAGCTACTAGTCTAGCTTTATTTCTAACTACATGTCCTTTTTCATCCATCTTATTCCTAAATACCCATTTAGTTCCAATAACAGTGTGCTTTTTAGGTTTAGGAACAAGTGTCCAAACTTTGTTTCTTTCAAACTGATTTAATTCCTCTTGCATAGCAAAAAGCCAATTTTCATCATTTTGAGCATCATCATATGTTTTGGGTTCAAATTGAGAAACAAAAGCAACATTACCAAAGTATCTTCTAAGTTGAGCTCTTGTCATCATTCTTTGTGATGGACTATCAAGAATGTCATCTTTGGAATGATTTCTATGGTATCTCCATTCTTGTGGAATATCTTGATATTGAGGTTCCTCAATTTGTAGCTCTTCCACATTTGGTTGGGAGTCATCTTGAATTTCAATATTTGTGGAGCAAGGGAGTTCTTCTTCTTTATCATTTTGATCATCCTCCACTTGTTCTTTTGATTCAAGCTCATCATTATTCGAATTCTTTGAATTTAGAATCTGCTCAATTTCATCATCACAAGAATCTTTCCTTTGCAAGGAAGTGTTAGCATCATCAAAAAGTATATGCATTGATTCTTCCATGGTCAATGTTTTTCTATTGAAAATCCTAAATGTTTTTCTATTGAAAATCCTATATGCTTTGCTATTTGTTGAGTAGCCTAGAAATATTCATTCACAGGATTTAGCATCAAATTTCTTGAGATTGCTGTCTTTGTTATTCAAAATGTAACATTTGCAACCAAAGACATGAAAATATGCAATATTGGGTTTTCTTCCTTTCCAAAGTTCATAAGGAGTTTTCTTTAAAATAGCTCTAATGGAAACTCTGTTCAAAATGTAGCATGCTGTATTTACAGCTTCTGCCCAGAAATATTTTGGTAAACTGTTTTCATTCAGCATTGTTCTTGCCATTTCTTGCAAAGATCTATTTTTCCTTTCAACAACTCCATTTTGTTGTGGAGTTCTAGGAGCTGAAAATGTATGATAAATACCATTTTGAGAGCAGAAATTTTCAAACAAATTATTTTCAAATTCTTTTCCATGATCACTCCTCAAAGATGTAATGCAATATCCTTTTTCATTTTGAGTTCTTTTGCAAAAAGCTTCAAATATATCAAAGGTTTCATCTTTATGAGCAAGAAAGAAAGTCCATGTGAATCTTGAAAAATCATCAACAATTACAAATGCATATGCCTTGCCTCCTAGACTTCTAGGTGTGATTGGGCCAAAAAGATCAAGATGCAACAATTCCAATGGTCTAGACGTAGTTACAACATTTTTTGATTTAAAAGATGATTTTGTATGCTTACCAAGTGCACAAGCTTTGCATTGAAATTCTTTTTCAAATCTTAGCTTTGGAAGTCCTCTAACAAGGTTCTTTCTAGAAAGTTTAGCAAGTGTACTCATGCTAGCATGTCCTAATTTTCTATGCCATAACCATGCACTATCATCTGAAGTCATAAAACATGTTTCACAATTTTCTTCAAGACTTGTTAAATCAAGTAAGTAAATATTATCTATTCTAGCACCAGCAAACATAACATTATTTCCATGAATCTCACAATGTGTAGAAGTAAAAATCACTTTAAAACCATTATCACACAATTGACTAACACTTAAAAGATTATACTTTAATCCTTGAACTAATGCAACATTCTCAATACAAGGGTTTTTACCAATAGTTCCACATCCAACAATTTTAGCTTTGCTTTTATCACCAAATTTCACATAACCTTCTTCTTTCAAAGTAAGAGAGGAAAACTTGCCTTTATTTCCTGTCATGTGCCTAGAGCAGCCACTATCAATGTACCAATGTTCTGTTTCCAGCATACTCCTTAGGCAGACCTGAAATCAGTTAACTGTTCTTAGGTACCCAAGCAACTTTGGGTCCTTGAATGTTAGTAACATTAGGTAGGGTTCCTTTAGGCACCCATACTTTCTTTGCCTTAAAGGTTCCTTTCCTAATAGGACAAGCATTAATCATATGACCATTGTGATTGCAATAAAAGCATGTAATACTCGGTTGAGAAAAGGATGTAGCTTTAACAAAAAATTGTTTGTATTTTCCATACTTCATAAATCCATCATATCCAATTCCAGATTTTTCATTTGTAAATCTTTGATTCCCAAGAAGTATATCAAGTGTTTCTTTTCCTTTTGTAAATTTAGATAAATCTCTTGTCAAAGATTCAACTTTTTCCTCAAGAATTCTGTTTTTCTCAAGAAGTTGTTCACATACTTCTTTTGATCTTTGAAGCTCATCATTAACTTCCTTAAATAATTTCATTTGAGATTTATAAAATTCATTTTCCTTTGAAACCATACTCAATGAAATATTTTCTGATCTTAAAGCACAATTTTCATGAACTAAAATTTTGCATTTCTTTTTAAAAGTTCTATACTTATCATATGTCTTCACAAATGCAAGTTCTAATTCATCAACATTAGAAAGTTCAAGATTTACCTCATTTTCACTATCTTCGATGTGTGAGCTTTCACCTTTTTCTTCAATTGCCATCATACAAGTGTTTGCAGCCTCTTTGTCACTTGTTTCATCATTTGATGAAGAATCACTGTCACTCCAAGTTGCTGCCATTGCCTTTTTGCTTTTGTCCTTTCTGAACTTGTTTTTCTTCTTCAATGTAGGACATTTTGGCTTAATGTGGCCTGGTTTGTTACACTCATAACAAACTATTTCACTTGAATGATTTGGAGTCTTTGGAGCATATTTCTTTGTGAACTTCTTGTATTTGCTTCCACCTTTTCTAAATGCTCTTTTGAATCTTTTGACTATCATAGCCATATCTTCATCATCATCACTTGAAGCACTTGAATCATCACTTGAACCAGCTTTAAGAGCAACATTTTTCTTTTTCTCATCTACTTTTTCGGATATGAAAGCTATCCCTTTCTTTTTCTTTTGATCACCTTCATTCTCATCTTTCTTATAAATCATCTCATGTGCAATGAGAGAACCAATCAGCTCATCATAGGTGTATTTTCTGAAATCCTTGGTGTCTTGAATAACAGTAGTCTTTGCTTCCCACGTCTTTGGAAGAGACCTCAGAATTTTCTTTACAAGTTCTTGTTCTTCAAATCTCTTTCCAAGAGCTTTAAGTAGATTTACAAGGTCTGTAAATCTGGTACTCATCTCAGCAATAGTTTCACCAGGTTTCATCTCAAATAATTCATAATCACGGATGAGGAGGTTTGCCTTTGACTCTTTTACCACATCAGTTCCTTCATATGTGACTTCTAGTTTGTCCCATATCTCTTTTGCAGTTTGACATCCTGAAACACGATTATACTCATTAATATCAAGAGCACAATGAAGAATATTAATAGCCTTGGCATTTGTAGAAATTTTCTTCCAATCATTATCATCAAATTCAACTTCAGCTTTAGGAATTTGTACAGTTCCTTCACTGGTTTTATAAGGAATATAAGGACCATCTTTAACTATTCTCCAAGCATCAATGTCAACAGATTGTATAAAGTTTCTCATTCTAGTTTTCCAAAAGGAGTAATTTGTGCCATTAAAAAGTGGTGGTCTAGTGATGGAATAACCTTCAGCTAAGGGGGCAGGTATACCAGCAGAATTTCTAGATGAACTAGCCATGTGTGTGGATCACTCTAAGGGGTTTAATCCTCAAGCAAGAGAGACAAGCTCTGATACCAAATTGATGTCCCAAAATATGTCCAAGAGGGGGGTGAATTGGACTTTAAAAACAATTTTCGGTTCTTGCTCAAAACCTTTGAAAATTGCAGCTAGGTTCAACTAAATTAACTAATGTGAAAAATGAACAATATAGCTCTATTGACAAGTTGACTCAAGGTTAAGCTATATGCAATCAGTATACTGATATAACAGACTATATAAGCATTCAGTAAATATATCAGTAATCTGAATACGTTTTTAATACAGCAACCAGAGCAGTATACCAAATATTCCAACTGACAGCAAATCAAACAATATGCAGATTAAATCAGATATCAGCAGTTTTAGCAGTAAACTAATTTTCTCAGTCAGCAGCAAGATCAACAGCATATGATATCAATTTTCATATCAGCAAAAGTATATCAATCATAAAGCTAAATTGCAAAAATGTAAAGAGCAAGGGTTGAGAAAATGAACACTGGAATTTTTATAGTGGTTCGGCTTTAACTAGCCTACATCCACTCTCTCAAAGATCCCACTTTGAGTCTTCACTCCACTATTCTTCTCTTTTCAAGGCAAGAGACAAAGCCCTTTACAAATCTTCTCAACAAAGCTTTTACAAGTAGCTTCACACTTCTACCAAGTGTTATCCCAAACACTTATCACAACCAAGCTTCAATAGGTGCTTGAATAACCTCTCACAAATGATAATAATGTGTTAAAAACTCACTCTCACTCAATTACAACAGAATCTATAAAGAAGAGTTGAGTAAATAAGCCAATGATGAGCAATAAATCACTTTGAGCACTTTGAATGAAAGCTTTAAAGATTTTGAACAGTAGAGGGACTTTCATTAAGTGCAAAATGGCCAAAGGAAGGTGTATTTATAGCTTTGGAACGTTTTTTACCGTTGCAGAACTCATTTGAACGTTACAGATACGAATTTCAAGAAAATAAGCCAATGATGAGCAATAAATCACTTTGAGCACTTTGAATGAAAGCTTTAAAGATTTTGAACAGTAGAGGGACTTTCATTAAGTGCAAAATGGCCAAAGGAAGGTGTATTTATAGCTTTGGAACGTTTTTTACCGTTGCAGAACTCATTTGAACGTTACAGATACGAATTTCAAGAAAATAGCCGTTATTTTGTCGTTTTCTGCGATGTTGTGCAGAGTTGAAACAGTTAGCGTACTTGAGAAAATAGCAAACCAGTTAGCATACTAAAATAAGTAGCAAACCAGTTAGCATACCAGGAAAACTTTTCTGCATAACTTTCAAAACTATAAAACTTTACACCAAATCATAGTCAAACACTTTTTAGGCCAGTAATGATATTTAAAAAGAAAATCTTTTGAGGGATTAAAAATAAGCATCATTGACTTTTACTCCTCAATTCTTTTCACAACCAATTTTAGAAATTAAAACTAACTTCTATACTAGATGTACCTTCAAATCTGATTTTCAATGCAGCCTTGGAAGGTAACCTTTTCTTCTTTTATCTCTTTTTGCTTCGTCTTGTGTTATCCTTAGAATGTCATCCTTTCTTCATAGGCACGAATCCATCATGAAATCTTTTTGTCCTTTTTCTTTGAGATACACAACACTTAAAAGCAATGTTAGTTTGATTCTAGTTGAGTTTTGGTATTATCAAAATCTATGCTCCTTTGAGCTTGTGGGGTCAACAGTCCTAAACTTGGGGAACGCATTAGTTGTGATGGAGTACATTCAACAGAAATGTCTATTTCTTCTTGGCATGACTCACTCATTTGCGAGTTGCGACATCTTCCAAAAACTTCAATGCAATGCTTGATTATTTCATAAAATTTGATGTTAGTTATATTAGTGAGTAGCAGAGAGTATGCAGTTTAACTTTGTGCTTTTAATTAATAGAATAAAATTTTAGTTATTGAAAATATTTTAATTGTATTTTAATTAATATCAATTCTCATGTAGTTGAATTCACATCTACTAGTACCAAGTACTAGAATGCAAAATACAACAGAAAATCCCACTGATGATGCCTGAAATGCTTTTTTATGAAGTAATGAGAGGATTCACATGCATGAATTTGTTTTAACAACCTAGGGAATCTCCTTCTGAGTGTTTTAGTATTTGCAAATTTCTTTGTACCAAAATGTTGTAATATGGGGTGAGAGTAGAGAAATCCTCTAAGCCACCCAACATTTGTAGTAGTGGTATTTTTATGGTTTGATTTGTGAGTACCTAAAGTCGTAATCTGATAGCATATGGTTTGGCGGCAATTGAAAATAAGCTTAAGAAAGGGTTTACTAGACTATTAACAATGAGTTGCTCTCCATTCTGATACAGCACCCTATCTATAGAGACTGTCTACGTTTTGCCAAGGAGTGTTACTAGGTGGACGAGAAATAGCAGAGAAAACAACTTTCAAAATCCAATGCTCAAGGGCTTGAGGAATTCAATGCATCGCTTAATTATTTCATTGATTTTAATTTTATTAGATTAGTTGATATAGTAGATGTTAGTTAATTTTATTTTTATGCAGTGTTTGATGGGTGCCTAGCCTAGCGGCCATGCACAAGGTGCACAGCTACTAACCATCTGGAACAAAAGGCTGCTATGGCTTCTCAAATTCTATCCACAACTCCCTCCCTTTCTTTTCTGCTGCGCATTTTACTATCTATATATTATGTACAACACTAGTCCACTCTTGAGCTTCTTTCTTGTCCTTGGAAAACAGGAAACAAAGCTTATACCCTTTCTGCTCTATGGGCTGCAGAATTGAAGATTCTGTTTTCCTCTTCATGGCATCATTATTTCTCCTTGTCTCAGCGTGTGTGAAAAGTTATCTTTTTCTTCATTTTTTTTCCTTTTTTATGAATTTCATTAGTGTTTATTTGGTTTAATTCTCAGAACCCCAACCAAGGCCAATCCAGAGTCTTTTACTACCCATTACTCCCCATTACTCTTAGGTACGTTTATTTCTCAATCTATGCAACTTGGTTGGAACTTTAATGGCAGTTGGAGTTGCTCGATTCTCTATTGCATGTTAAGTTCATCACATCAATTTAGATGCAAAGTCAGACAAGGATAAGTGCTATATTGTTAGGCAGAGAGGAAATTCTAGATTTGCCCAAGAATGGTTTAGAATACAGGAAGAAAGTGTTATCTTAAACAAACAACTAGCTGGGTGCTTTGTAAATCAACAAAAACTGCCCTTTTGCCTTAACATCAAGTCTTGATGTTTTGCATGAATCAATAGGAGGAATGGTGCTCAGTTTTTTCGGCTGAATACCTTCTAGGTACTGTTTAATCTACCCTCATCAGAAATATTACCAGATGAGGATCTTTTGTACTTTCCCTACCGACAGTTTTTGGTTTTCTGTGGGGTGCTAGATCTGTCCTCATCAGAATTGCTTTATGCACACTTCACATTCACGAGGACCGACCGCCATTAGCAAGAATTAAGAAGTTTTGGTCTCATCCAAGTACGTACGGTCCCACTTGGATTAGATTTGGATTTGCAAGTGTCCCATCTTTGAATGCAACGCTTGTTGGTTCTCGTGAGTTGCTTCTGAAAGTGAAAAATTGCTTCATTTCATGCCCAGTAGTCTTCTGAATAAATTAACTAGTTGTTGCTTTATTGCTACGAACTGAATATTTACCTGAAGGGTGTTGTGGGTAATGATTTTTCTTTCTTCACCAGAGGATGCTGTGCTGTTTAATGGTTTTCAACTGGCCAAGCAAGTTTAGGATTTGTACAAGCAGTTTAGTGAGATTAGGATGGAACTCTCAAAGGTCAATGTTACGCTAATTGCATAGGATCCAGGGAAAGAAGGATCAAAACCTTTCAACTGCAAAATCACTGCACTGCTCAATTTGACTAGAGCACTGGCCAATGCCTCAACTTGTGGAACGAAGTATCCCTTAATTAGGAACCCAATTGATGCAGTTGATAATGTTCTGAGATTTGTTATAGAACCATCAACTTGTGGATCAAAGACTTGAGGCATATGTTTAGACTTGTTCATATATTATAAGAACCTGCAATGCGATATTTCTCAATCCCAAGTGTCGCAAATGAATGAGTTCCCTAGTTTCTTTCCCAAGCCCCGTTACCAACAATAGAGAAACCACACTCCCCCTAAATGCTCGGTGTCACTTGATCGAGCAGTTGTGCTACTAACATCTTACTCAGCAAGTTGATGCCTAGCTGCCAAATTAGTTTTGTGATTTGATTTTATCTCTAATTCAATTTAATTTAATTTTATCTATTAAAAATTTTAATTTATTTGATTTTTCAGCTTTTCTATTTGACTAATGCTCACCCTACCTATTATACAATAACTTCTTTGGCATGTTAGGTTGAGGAAGAAAGTGTGAATTATATCCTCAACATCACAAGCAACATCTCGTTTCCCAACCTCCTCACCACGGAGCACCGTGGATAAATCTGTAAGAATATCGATCTCATCTCTTATTTGAAAATTAGAATTTTATAAGAATTTAATTTATTTAATTTTTTTAAAAAATTAATTTTTATATTTAAAAAATATAAAAAAGAGAATGAATTTAATTTTTTTAATTTTAAAAAATTATTTTTAAAAAAATAAAATTATATTTAAAAATAATATAATTATGTGAAAATTGAATTTAATTATTTTGTGACAAATGATATAGAGATTTTAAAATCTTGGGAGGCAGAATTTTCTTGTTGAGCCTTGCTAGGTGTAGACTTTGTGTACAATTGTAAATAATCCAAGGAATATAAAAGGTGTAGACTTTGTGTACAATTGTTTGGAGACATACCTGTGGCAGCTGGTGTGGCTGTCAATTGTGTGTTACAAGGCAGTTTTGTCATTTGGCCAAGAAAGCCTGTAACCTTTCCTCCTCCCCCTCCTCCTCCTCCTCCTCCTATGATTTGTTGCACTACCTGTAGAAAATGATTTTCGCCTCTCAAACCTCAAAATTTCATATCCACCATGTTTCTCATCTATTTATTTCTTTTAATGTCACAAGGATCTAAATTTGAGAAAATTTAATTAACTTTTTAAGTTACAAACCATTAATTCCTATTAAAAAAAAAAGTTACAAACCATTAAAATTAAGGAAAAAATTTTCATAATATGAAAAATATCAATTTTCTTTCATTTGATTATGTTATAAAATTATTTTTATAAACTATATATTAAAATTTAATTTAATAGTTTATTTATAATAAATTAATTACTAATTTTGACATAATTAAATATATTATTATTAATAATAAATTATCAATATATTTAATACTATCTTCGTCTATTTGTTATTTTAAAGTATTTATACGGTGGTTGAAAAAAATTAAATCACCCATATTATAATAAAATATTTTTAATTTAATTAAATTATCATTTATTTTACTTAATTAAGAGAGAAAGGAGAGATACTAAAATCGAAAAAAATAATTAATACTTTTTTTTTCTTTTTTTTTTAATGAAAAAACTTGGACAGATAAAAGTGGGTGAGTAGGTAATATCTATATTTATATGAATGAATATTATAAAGCTGAACTTTCAAGTGGGAGCCCATTTTTTGGCCATTTCCATTTTGATGGCCGACACTCTGCTAAAATTGTTATTATGGTTCTGTTTCACTTTCAACATTTCTCTTCCCTTCCTTAATAGTCCTTTAATTAATAATAAATCCTCCCACCTCTTCAATTGGTATATGTTACAACTTATGTTTTGATTATCAGGGACTTATAATCTCCATCTATTATACTCATTGTCACGTTCTGTATCAGGAAAAACATCTCAACCACCAGAAGCAAGTTCTGCTTCAAATCACTTTGAAGGAAACCTCTGAAACATTCTGTAACTCATAGGAAGTAGCCTACACTGTCCAATGGTGAGAAACTAGCTAAGCTTCTCATAATTCCATCTCTGTTGAACATAGGCTGCACTTGCAAGAAGAACTGCAGTGGTGGATATGGCGATGTCTCCAAACTTAAGAGTAAAAAGTCCATATCTGGGTTCGCAAATTCATATTCATCAGTGAAATATGGATTGGGAACAGAAGCTCTCATGTATGTGAGGAAGAATTCTGACTAATGTGATCCCTATGAAGTAGAGTTCCTTCAAAGGCTTACAATCAATCTGCCACATAATATTTCCAATGTCTTGTGGCAAAAATAAAAAGTCTTGTACAAGAGTAACAAGACCCACGTACTCGAGTTGACTAGGAGAATCCTTTCAGCCCATGATCCAAGCTTCTTTGTGTTTTTTTTTTTTTTTTTATCCAACCTTTTTTGATCAAGATCTATAAAAATAAGAGTTGGCAACACTCATATTCTCAAAAAGAAATACTGCATTAAACATGAAATAATTATTTCTAAACGGATAAGAGAACAAAAAACAAGTTATTTTCTATTTTATTTGACATCATAATATTGTTTTTGGCTTTATCATGCTTATCATCATTATTATTTTTTTTCCAATTATCAGAGCCAACAACTTTATGCTGCTTTTGTGATGTTATCAGCAGCAATTAGCTTGGATATGTTCTCCAAATCAGTTTTGAAGGCCTTAGCAAGAATTTCTGCACTAATCCCACTTGCAAACACAGCACTAGGCAATGAAACAGTCCCTGCATTTGCACTTCCGAACATCTCAAGAGCATATGTAGGAGATTCGCTCCTGGTGTTAACCTGGAGATTCGCTCCTTGCGTATCTGCATAGATTTTCTTTTACGTCTGGATTGGTGCTCGGGAGGATTAAACTGGTCGATGCAGGATACTACATTAGCGTCTCAGTTGGGACGCTAATTAAACTGGCGTCCTGCACGCAGAATGCCGGTTTGAGTAGCGTCCTGAGGACACCCTCTTTGCATAAATAATTTTAATTAAAAATATCATGTGCCCTCGAATAATGCTCTCTTCCCTTACCTCTTCTGATTTTCTTCTCTTTGTATCGCTGTCTCTTTCTTATCACGTGAATTCCATAATTTCAATTAAAAAATTTTCAGAAACGGAAAAGAAGGGTTGCTTATACACAATAATAAAGATATTATTATTATTATTATTAAAGTAATCGCATTGTTTATTCTTTAATTTAATTTTAATTATCAATATTTATATTTATAATAAAAGAATTAACTATTCTGGTATTCCCGTTTAACTGTGATCTTTATTTTATTAAATTTATATTTTGAAAATGAACATCATATTCATAATTGAGTAATTTTAATGAGGATTTTTCATGTTGAATTTCATTTCAGCAGTTGAAATTAAAGGTAAAATTTCATCATGTTTGGATATTTTAATTTGGAAGAAAGAATAAATTGAAATTAAGTAAATTTAAAATTAAATTTTGAATTAAATAAATTATATATTTTTTATTAAAATTAAATTATTTATTTAATAATATTTTATTAAACCAAGTGGAAGTTGGTAAAACGTTTTGACTCATAAAGCATTTATTCCTCTCTTAATTTCTCTGCCATCTACTTGACAGAAGCTAATGCCCAATGAGAATTCAACAACTTGGTCCAAAGCTAAAATGGTTATGGTCCCACTGGTGGGGACAAAATTATATTTTATTATGTGAATAATATTAACATTTGTCATTGCCGGACATGACCATGAAAATCAGTCATACGTCATTCTTGTTCAATTCCGTGTTGAGGCTTCCTTCTTATTTGGGAGTCCTAAATGTGGCTGTAGCACAGCTTTGTGTTCAGGTTTTCTTACTTTACCAGAGGGTTCCAGAAGAATCTCTACTCTGGTTTTAGAAGGACCAATTAGGATTAAGGATAAAACGAGAGACCTTCTTTTCGTTTTGAATTTTCATAATTTATTTTTTTATTAAAAATAATTTATTTTCATATATATATATAATAAATTTATATTTTGTAATATGATTTATTGAAATTAAAAAAAAATCCCTCCCTTGCCTTTTCTTGATCACGATAGTAAATTTTTGCTGCGGCTTTGATTTTTTATACAGTCTTAACTTATTAAATTAGATTTTCACATAAAAAAATTTATTATAGAAATAAAATTCTTTTATTGAAAAATTTTTTCATTCATAAAAATTAAATATTCAATAAAATACTTCTATTAAAAATTTTTTTTATTCACAAAAATTAAATATTTAAATATTTAAATTTACTTAAATAATACATAATTTTTTTACTATTCGTACCAATTTCGTTGCTGTCATTTTCTATCTTTAATAAGCTATTCTAATGAATTATTGTGTGCTTATTGCTTCTAGAAAAGGGAGATAAAAGATGATAGCCTTGTATTTAATTGTTAATTTCCTTGGAATAATTGGCATGTCAGGAAAATTTACGGCTAAAAACTACTAACAAGTTGGTCGGTAACGTAATCTCAGAGCATCTTTTTGTCTCTAAATCATGGAATCCTATTTGTCTTCATTTCATGCATTGGGTCCGTTTAATGCACAATTTCCATAACTAGTCTCGCCCCTCCTTTCAAATCATTTGGCCCACTGCTTTTGGCTTCGCAGCACAAGAACAATCTCTTCACTTCATTGCGATGAGAATGGTGAGAATGGTGGATGGATTGTGTATTGGAGAGTGGTTTGGTACCCACAAATGATAAATTATTGTCTACTGATTCTTACATCACAAATGGAAGGATTCAGCATGTGAAGTGAGAACCCAAGATGGGGACATTTGTGAGAACCAAGGTTATGTTTGGATTGAAGGATAATAAAGGAGGGAAGAAATTTTGAGAGGAAAATAATTTTATTTTTTACTCATTTGTATTTAGTTAAAAAAGAAAATAAGGAGGAAAGAAAATTTTGAAAGAAAAATAATGGTTGAATTCCACTCTCATTTTTTCTCCCAATTGGAGGAAATGTGGGAGGAAAATGTTTGCAATTACAAAAATATTTTTATATTTTTTAAGCTTTTTTTGAACATCTAAGAATAGTATTGTGATTTTTTTCTTTAAAAAAATAATTTTCCTCACAAAATTTTTCCTCATAATCTAAACATAAAATTAAAAAGTTATTTTTCTTCCTAATCATTACATTCTTTTATTTTCCTTCTATTATTTTCTTTCCTCCTATCCAAACATAGTGTAAAAGTCCAAGGTTAGTGTCTGCTTGGGACTCCAGGTGTCTGATAAAAAAAAAAAAGGGAATAATCAAATAACATTGGAAACAATCTCTAATGGAAAAGCTCCGAGATATCACGTATATGATAGTTATTAATGCACCTCACCTCCCATCTCCCCAACTTATTCCATGACTCCGTTGGTTGGCAGAATGCGATGGCTTTTACATTTTCCAGCTAATTAATTATCATTTATAAACCCTTTATTATCTTCTCCAGTGTCTCTGAGCTGCTGCTTTTTCTTTTATATAATTAAGGGAGAGCAAAAGCAAGAAAAATCCCTGAGATGGCGCTGGCCTGGTTTCTTACTTTCTATCTCCTTGCAACATCTCTGGCAGAACTTCAAGGCATGTAATTTTCTCTTTTCTGTATAAGCTTTCCAAGTTTATGTGAATATTATTTGTTGGTATAAATATTGCACATCTTTAAAAATGGACTTGGTATAATAAATGAAAATTTTGCAGAATATAAGTCATCAGCCAGTCAGTCTAGCATACAGCTCAACTTATACCATGTCCATGGACCTGGCTCCTCTCTCTCTCCCAATTCTTCCACATCTCTCAGTGATGTACTCACGCATGATGAAGAACGTGTAAAGTATCTTAGACACAGACTAGTGAAGGGAAGTGTACGGAATGCCTCGGTCCCACACCACAAATCCGGACATCTCCTGGAACCAAATTCTGCCAGCGTCCCATTGAGTCCTGGTTTGTCTATCGGCTCTGCTAATTACTATGTGAAGTTAGGCCTCGGTTCCCCTCCCAAATACTATGCCATGATCATCGACACAGGTAGCTCCCTCTCCTGGCTTCAGTGTCAGCCTTGTGTTGTATACTGTCATAGCCAGGTAGATCCTCTGTTTGAACCCTCTGCATCTAAGACCTACAAGAGGCTATCATGTGCCACCCCTCAGTGCTCTTCTCTGAAGGCCGCCACTTTGAATGACCCTGTTTGTGCCGCTAATGGTGCATGCGTGTACACAGCCAGCTATGGTGATGCATCTTACTCAATGGGCTACTTGAGTCAAGATCTACTGACCTTAACACCAACACAGACCTTGCCCCAGTTCACCTACGGATGCGGGGAGGACAACGAGGGGTTATTTGGTAGAGCAGCAGGTATTATAGGGCTAGCCCGTGACAAGCTATCAATGTTAGGCCAGTTGTCTACCAAGTACGGATATGCCTTCTCCTATTGCCTTCCCACAGCCACTTCTATCTCTTCTGGAGGGGGCTTCTTGTCCATTGGAAACATTTCTCCATCGCCCTACAAGTTCACCCCAATGATCAGAAACCCCCAGAATCCCAGCTTATACTTTTTGAGGCTGGCAGCAATTACCGTCGGTGGTAGGCCTCTGGGAGTGGCCCCTGCTGGTTACCAGGTCCCCACCATCATAGACTCTGGAACTGTTATCACGCGACTGCCAATGTCCATTTATGCTCCACTTAAGGAGGCTTTCGTAAAGCTCATGTCCAAGAGATACGCACAAGCCCCTGGATATTCCATACTGGACACATGCTTCAAGGGAAGTCTCAAGAGCCTGTCGGCTACGCCTGGGATTCAAATGATTTTTCAAGGAGGCGCAGACCTCTCTCTTGGAGCCCCAAACATCTTGTTAGAAGCTGATAAGGGTGTCACTTGTTTGGCCTTTGCGAGTAGCAACCAAATTGCAATTATTGGAAATCATCAACAACAGACATATAGCATTGCTTATGACATCCCCGCTTCAAGAATTGGGTTTGCTCCTCGCGGCTGCCGTTGACCAGCACAGCTGCTAACCCTGTTACCAATAAAGATCCATGACTGCACAAGCTAATAGGGTTGCCACATAAAAAGTATATATACCAAAAAAGATAATAAAATCATCTGAACATGCAGGAATGGCTAGTGAAAGTATATTGAATGATTATGTAAAATTTTACTTAGTATTGTGATTATTATTTAATTTCATCCTTATCGCTTAATCATCTGAAATACTTTGAACTATGTGTCTTTTCATTCTACCAGACTATCAATCCTATCCTCTGCCTTAAATTTTTATTTAGTTCAGAAAGTATTTGTTTGATGTCAATTGAGCCTAAGTATATTAAAAATGTGCCATTGATCAGAGCTAATTTTAAATTTTCTTTATGATAAATCATTTACAACATGAGAATTCAAATGAATTTTTATAAAATCATTATTAATTTTTTTTAAAATGATTTTTTTCAAAAAAATTAAAAAATTAAATTATTTCATTCTAAACATAATATTGACAAAACAGAAATTTATACTTATTATTCACATTTCAAATCTAATGGGCCTAATGGGTATTTGCATGCGTGGTGTATTCTTCATTCATTCTTTCATTGTTCTAAAAATTAATCATTTTCTGAAAATCAATTGGTAAGTATTTTCTAACATTCTAAATGCATTACAAATTATTAATTATGTAAAATTATGAAGGGGACTCTAAATCTATAAAAATTTTATTTTTTATTTATTATTAAATATAAAAAAATAAATAGATAAAATAAATAATGGTTAATTGCATCAATTACATATAGCTGCCAATAGTCAATAGATTTATGTTGTTCCTTTACACATTTCCCTTTTTCTTTATGAAATTATCATTCAAAAAAAAAAAAAAAAGACATTTTGTACTTTAGGGAATTCCCTTGAAAGAATTTAGTTAAAACGATTTGGTTTTTCCTTTGATTAAGAAATCCATCCATCAATTTTTACAAACTCCTAAATGCCAGGAAAGTGTAGAAAATATTTTTCACAAAAATAAATGAAGCATAAATCTTAATATAAATCTATTGTTTTCCTTACTTTTTGTCACCAGTGCGAGGTGCAAATTAATGGATACTTTCTAACGGCAACTGACAGGAGTTTTATATGGTGTAGTATCTAGCATTGCAGAAAATGAATTTGTAGATGAAGGTCATGGAAATAGAGAAGCTCTGCACATTCTTATTCAGCATAGCCTAGATCCGGCCATGGTTCATTTCGGAACCAAATTGAAATTGATCAAGATCAGATTGGAATTGATTGATCCTGGCTAAATCGGATTTTGAAAAAATTTCAACTGTTGAACTTGATCAAAGTCAGACCGAACCAGATCAAAATTAGAACTGAAACCTATAAAAACCCTGCTGACTGGTTAGAACCGGCCCCATAGCCGCCATACCACAGCCACAAGGTAAACAAGTTTCCTGCTTTGAACATTGCTGTCAAGTAATAATAATAATACAAGGAGTAATCAAATTCTGAAGCCTGCTAGTTAAGCACTCAAAGCCTAAGTATCACCTCTTTCCATTTTAGTATTTCCGTGCAGCCAAAGGTGCCGGTATTAAAAAAAGAAAATGCAGACCCCATGCCAATAATATTAAGTTTAATTACCAATGAGCTTTAGCTCGATAGTATTGGAGTTTTATTAGGATCGTGAGGTTTTCAGATTTGATTTCAAATCAGAGCCAATTATAACAGAAATAACAATAATAATAAGTTTAATTTGTAGGCCTATTTCAAAGTTGGAACTTTGAACAAGTGTTAAACAGTCTGCCTAAAGGGTTTGACTCTAGTAGAAATTTAATTACCTACCTACCAAAGCTTTCTTTGACTGACTTGATAATACAATATCAAACTTTCAGAGCTCCAGCTACTGGTTTGAGACAACTTTTCATCATTTCTCAAGTAAAGTTGAATTAAAAATATATAAACTGCTACCTCCACTCCATTAACAAATTAGGCATAAGCAACCAATATATATATATATATATATATATTTCAGTGATTAGATTCTTCTTACCTGCTAAGAATGTAATGTTAATTTTTAAGCATCACAATATTCTTACAGTTTTTGAGTTAATGAACTTTGCATATATGTACATTAATGATTATGATTCTAATCTTTTTCACATTAGAAATTTTTGAATGGGCCAAGGATTTGAACTTTTAACTTCCTATACTATGAAAAACTAAATTCTTGATAACATAATACTAGTTCAATGGCTATATTTTTGATATCACATAACTTATTACGTTATTTTGAATTCAACACCCTCTTTTTAAATCTTAAAAACCTCACAACAAACATCAATCTTGAATTATTATTATTATTATTATTATTTTTGTAGTAATCTAACATAACAGATCATTATCATTCATCCGTTCACAAAAATATTGAATATTAGCTTCAGTAACTTGAATAAGTTGCATAGAAAGAGTTAAAGGGGCAAAATTAAAAAAAAAAAAAGGCATTAAAGGACTACCTATATTGGAGTCAAATTAATCTACAGAAACATTAAGATGATTTTAAGTCCTGAGTAAGTTGGAACAAAATTGAGGTGTTCCAAGCCACCTACAATGTCATTCCAGCTAGTTTTGCTCATCATGAATCTCTGCAGCCACTTGTAGTGTCTTGAAGGCAGGCTTTGTGTAGGATAACCCTGCAATCTCTCTATCTTTCCCCTTGTGGGCAACCGATGCAAAACCCATTACCACAAAGGCTATGATGATGGTTCCAAGCATTATAGAATGGGGCTGTGTTGGTGACCATTTTCTCGATGCCAGGGAAACAACTGCAGAGAATCTGCTTGACCATTAAAATGCCAAGCAAGAAGAGACCAAGGTCGATGGAGTTGCTGGCACCATGAACCGATGCGCAGGCCAAATTATACCCATGAGAAGTGAGCTGCAAATCCAACGAGCAAAGGCAAGGTGTTTATATAACCGATGGCAATTTTGATGCTAGTGCTCGACATTCTCTTCATTTGAGATTTTATTTTTTATTTTTTTGTGTGTCAAGTGATGAGGAATCTGTACTTTTATCTGGCGAATTATAAATCCTTGTGCAATTCTATGTCTATGTATTACAGCAGTGTTAAAGTTTGAGTTGGATTCAATTTACAGAGCGCATATTCCTCACGAAAACAAGGAATAAGTTACGACTTACAAACTTAAATTTAACATGATTTTCTAAACTAAAATCAACCCAGATTTTTTTTTCCCTCTACTTAACTTACAAAATTTAGTAAGAAGTCAATCCCTGAAGACTGGGTTCAGCTATCATATATGGATAAACTTAAAATTTTATTTAGTTGCAATATGAATACTTGATGTTTATCTATCATGAATCAATTACAAATTAGGTATTACTTCAGGATGTCTAAATTCTTTTCTCTAATAGCTAACAACTTAAATCCTAAGCATAGTTCATTTCATTACATTGTCGAACGACAATGTTATATTCAGAGCTGAAGTTCCATGATACAGACTCTGTTGCATAAAAATTATAAGATTTGGGTAATTCCAATCCCACTAATAGAGCTATAAATGAAACACATACCTCAGCTGTTCTCTTCCTCTCAGTTCTCCTTTCTTGCATGGACATCCTGCAGTCCTTCTCTACATAAAATCTTCGTCTTATTTGGAAGCATCTCATTTCCTTCCACGCAAGCCAAAATTCCTAAAGCCTTTGGAACAAAAGCCCCTCCCACAAACAAACATCAGCCAGAGTATGCAAAAAGCCTTCACCGAGTCTCAATGGAAGGGAAGAAGGTAATTAACATGGAGATATAAATTGCTTTCCTGACTTTTCACCATACATCCCTCTTTAGTTAACTTCTTTCAAAACTAGAAGTGCCTCTCATGGTTTCATAACTTATGCTATAGCTTGCCTCTCCTTATAGGAAAGAACAAACAGTACTCATCAAACTGTATGCACCTATCAATCAAAGCTTTAAGTGAAACAACAGCAAGCTCATTTTCAGCATCATTCATTTATTTAAGCAGCTCCTCATCCTTATTCATCTGCAGCTGATGACAATTACCTTGGCATTACCATGGATGACAAATGCAGTTTGTATGAATATATTTATACCTGCTGCTTCCACTTTTAACTTCTTCCTTTCCTCCTTGATTTACAACAGCCTATATGCATTTGTCTGTTTCGTCAAAGTTCTTACTTACTTCATGGAAGAGGAATTCCACCATAATTGAGAAATCCCAGCTAATTCCACTAAACTGTTGGTGCCAAAACCAAAATGTAAAAATTGAAGATGTCTATGCATTCACCTTTTCAACTCAGTCAAAAATGGTGTTTAGGAGGGCTTCTAGATTTAGAAAGGCCATCCATTAACCTATTATATGTAGCAAGATCAGGTATAAATTCTCTATCCAGCATCTCATCCACCAAAACTTCTCCTTCCTTCCTTTTTCCCTCTCTTGTATACCCATATACCAAAGTGTAATATGTCATATCATCTAGTTCCAAACCCTTGCTAGAAGCCAATAATCTCAATTTGTCAGCATCAACTGTTCTTCCTACATTGCAAAGATCTTGAAGGAGATAATTAAAGGTCACAATATCTGAAATAATACTCTCCTTCAACATTCTTTCCATCAATCTGAATGCTTCTTCTATTTTCCTCAACTTCCTCAAACCTTCTATTAATGTGATACAAGAAATTACGCTTGGAACATTTCCATTCCTCCACAACTCATTCAACAACTCCAAAGCTGCTCCTATGTTTCTTTTGCCACATAGCTTGTCCACAAGTATATAGAAATCAAAATTACTTGGCAAAGCTCCTTTTCTTGAAAAATCAATCAACAATTCACAAGCCTCCAAGCTTCTCTCTTCCCTACAGAGACCATCGACCAAAATCTCACAAGTCACACTTGAAAACCCACACCTCAAATCAATCATCTCATATGCCATCTTAACCCCTTCATCAAACTTCCTCTCCCTAAAGAACCCCATAATCAATGTATTAAAACTAACCACATTAGGACTACACCCCTTCTCTCTCATCTCCCTAAACAACTCTAAAGCCATCTCGAACTTCTTATTCCTACAATAGCTACTAATCAAGATATTAAAAGTAAACACATCAGGCTTAACTCTATCCTTCAACATCCTATTATATATCTCCGTAACCTTATCATGCTGCCCACATTTAACATACCCATGAATCAAAACATTATAAACAGCTACAATGGGCCTCCCATCAATCAATTTCCTCATGGTCTCAAAAGCAAGCGAGGCATCATCCAATTTCCCTGCCTTACAATAACCATTAATAGCAAACTGAAAAATGGGTTCAATTCTTGGACAAGAAAATATACCTTCAGAACAAGGGCAGGGATTGGATGCCATGAAAGAGAGAAGCGAGGAGAGTTCCGAGAGACGGTTGGTGATAGCAAGAGTCCTTGCCATCCATTCAAAAGTGGAGTGATCATGGCGAAAAGAGTCAATGGTGGAGGCCCAATTGAAGATGAGAAAATCATAGTGGGAGAACAGAGGGTGATGGCGGAGCTTCGATTTGAGGAAGTGAAGGAGGTGGAAAGGGGTTAGTGGATTGGTGGCCAGGTGGGTTTGGAGGAAGTGGAGGAGATGGGAGTGATGAGATGTAGGTCTGAGAGTAACAGTAGGGAGAGGTGTAAGAGGGGTAGGTGGTGGGTCAGGGAGTGGAGGCAGCGGTGGTGGCGGTGGTGGCGAAGGGTGGCGGTCAAGTTTCTTGAGGATGGGCAATGGAAGTTTCTTCCTGAACGACATTTTCTTGAACTTGAACGGCAGTGGTTTCCCGTTTTATGTCCATTTATTTAATTAAAGAAAAAAAAATTAAAATAGGAATTAGGAAGTGCGTTAAGGGGTGTTTTGGTAAATAATAGACTGAAGATTTTGACCTCCAATCTCTGTGATTTCGGTCGTATCAAGCACGATGAGAATCGGAGGCCTCCATGCTATTTCATTCTCCGGCGCCGGCGGCCTCAGTTCACTAGAAAGAAGTCACTGCTCTATATTAATTCCTATCTCTTGAAAGAACTACAAATCTATCACAACTTCTCCTTCACTTATCTCCAGTATGTTTTGCTTTTGCTCTACTCATTCTCTTCTTCTTATTCACGAGCCTTTTATGTCGAGATTTGTTGTCTCTGCAGCTGATGGCAATTGGCTTGACATTATCACGAATGACAAATGCAGTTTTTCTATTTTTGGCAGTAAAGTGAAACTCACAGACACGCGAAAGTAAGCGAAGCATAAGAGTTACTGAACCAACACTAGATGCTGTCTGAATATATTTTCTTTCCACCTTAACTTCTTTATTTACAATAGCTTATATGCATTTTTCTGTTTCTTCAAAGTTCTTACCTATTTCCTGGAAGAGAAAATTTTCACCACAATTGAGAAAACTCCAATTAATTTCGAAAATTGTAAAAATTGAAGATGTCTACGCATTCACCTCTTCGACTTATACACGATATAAAAGTAATATGGAACAGATTTCATATATATTAGATAAATTTTAATGATATAATTTAAAGAAAGATAATTAGTGATTTAACTATTTTAACAGAAATGATTAACGACTTAAATATTAAAATTTAAGTACTAAAATATAACAGAAACTTTTAGAATCTCAACATTAGAAAAATAACCAAATAACCTCTATCTGCTTTAGAGCATGTGTTATAGTCCCTGAAAGTTGGCATTTATTGGTAAAGAACGAAATCTTTGGTCTCCTCCACAAACTTATCACGAAATTAGTTATATGTTTTTTTTTTTTAACCTTGTTATGAGGTTACCATATGAATTAATTTTCCATTTATTTAGAATTATTTGAAGCATTTTTCATTTATTTGGACTTGCTTAGAGTATTTTCCAACGAATTAGGATTCCTCAGAATTTCACAACTCAACTCAACTCAATTCAACTAAGCCTTTATCTTAAAGATTTGGGGTCGGCTATATGGATTCGCTTTCTCCACTCTAAACAATTTTGAGTTAAATCCTCAGAAATGTGTAATGCTTCTAGGTCATGTTGTACTACTCTCCTCCAAGTCAATTTAGGTCTACCATTTTTTTTCTTTCTATCCTCTAACCTAATGTGCTCTACTTGTCTAACTGGAGCCTCCGTATGTCTACGCTTCACATGACCAACCCATCTCAATCTCTCTTCTCTCAACTTATTTTCAATTGACACCACTCCTATCTTTTCTCTAATACTCTCATTGCGGACTTTATCTAGTCTAGTATGACCACTCATCCAACTTAACATTCTCATCTCTACAACTCTTATCTTAGACGCATACGACTCTTTCAGTGTCCAACACTCACTACCATATAACATAGCCGGTCGTATGGCTGTACGGTAAAATTTTCCTTTCAACTTATTGAGAATTTTACGATCACATAAAACTCCCGTGGCACGTCTCCACTTCAACCATCCGGCTTTAATCCTATGACTAACATCCTCCTCACATCCCCCATCTACTTGAAGGACTGAGCCTAGATATTTAAAGTGATTACTTTGGGACAGTACCACTCCATTCAAACTAACTCCTTCCCTATCACCAGTTTGGCCTTCATTGAACTTGCAATGCATGTAATCTATCTTCATTCTACTCAATAGTAGTTGCTCTTTCATACATATCTTTCAATACTTGCATGTACCTAATAGATACCATCTTTTGTTCTAACACATTCCATAAGACATCTCTTTGAACACTATCATAAGTCTTCTCCAAATCAATAAAAACTATGTGTAGATCTTTCTTCACATCTCTATATTTCTCCATCAAGCTTCTAATAAGAAAGATCGCTTCCATAGTTGAACGACAGGGCATGAAACCAAATTGATTGAGAGAGATAGAAGTATCATGACGTAGTCGATGCTCCACAACTCTCTCCTACAACTTCATAGTATGGCTCATGAGTTTAATTTCCCTATAGTTTGAGTAACTCTGTATGTCTTCCTTATTTTTAAAAATAGGTACTAAAACACTCCTCTTCCATTCATCAGGCATTTTCTTTGAGTTTAGAATCTTATTAAATAATTTAGTTAACCATGCCACTCTCATATCTCCCAAACACTTCCACACTTCAATTGGTATTTCATCAGGTCCATAGGCTTTACCCACTTTCATTCTCTTAAGTGCTTCCTTGACTTCTAAAGATCTAATCCTTCTAGTATAATTCACATTCTTTTCTATTGTTCTATAATCTATATTCACGCTATTACCATTTTGACTATTATTAAAGAGATCATTAAAATAATTTCTCCATCTTTTTTTAATGTCCTCATCTTTTATCAACATTTTTCCTTCTTTATCCTTAATGCACCTAACTTGATTCAGATCTTGACATTTCCTTTCTCTCCTCCTTGCTAATCTATAAATATCTTTCTCCTCTTCTTTAGTTCCAAGTTTCTCATATAACTTTTCAAAGGCTTGTGCTCTTGCTTGACTAATTGTCTTTTTTACCTCTTTCTTTGCTATCTTGTACTGTTCATATGCCTCATTATTATCACATTTAGGTAATTTCTTATACCATTCCCTTTTTCTCTTCACTGCCTTTTGTACTTCCTCATTCCACCACCATCTCTCTTTTGAGGGTGGTCCATGTCCTTTGGACTCTCTAAGTACTTTTCTAGCTACTTCTCTAATCTTTGATGCCATCTGTATCCACATATCATTGGTCTCCATATCCAGCTTCCATACTTCGGACTCGAGAAGCTCATTTTTGAACTTCACTTGCTTTACTCCTTTGAACTCCCACCACTTTGTTCGAGCTACACTATTTCTTCTGACCTTACTTGAATTATTCCTAAACTTGACATCCAAAACTACCAACCGATGTTGACTTGTTAAAGCCTCTCCTGGAATGACCTTGCAATTTTTGTATAGAGCTCTATTTGTCTTCCTGGTTAAGAGGAAGTCAAATTAACTTCTATGTTGCCCACTTTTGAAAGTCACTAAATGTGACTTTCTTTTTATAAAGTAGGTATTTGCTAATATTAGGTTGTATGCCATAGCAAAATCCAGAATGCTTTTTCCCTCCCCATTTCGACTGCCAAAACCAAAACCTCCATAAACATTCTCATAGCCTTGTCTATCACTTCCTACATGTCCATTCAAATCTCCACCAATGAAAACATTCTTTTCATTCGGTATGCTTTGCATTTATTTACTCTCACTGTCTAGTCCTATTTGTGGGGCATAAGCACTAACTATATTTATTGTTTCTCCTTCTAGTACTAGCTTTACTAGTATAATTCTATCTCCTACTCTTTTCACAGCTATTACTGCGACTTTCAATGTCCTGTCTATGATTATGCCCACTCCGTTCTTGTTTCTCTCCTTTCCGGTAAATTACAGTTTGTACCCTGAATTAACCACTTCCTTACTTTTCTCTTCTACCCATTTAGTCTCCTGAATGCAAGCAATATTCACCCTTCTCCTTTCCAAGGTATCCACAAGCTCCATTAATTTTCCTATAAGTGATCCAACATTCCAAGTACCAATCTTGATCCTCCTACTATCCTGCTCCTTCCTAATTAGTCTCCTTTTATGATATCTTCTGTTATTTTATATGTCTATCTTGTGTTCTGTTCCACTATCTGTTCTACTATCTGTCCTATGGACTAACTTCTTTACCCACACCCGTCCATGATGTGGGAACCCTTGCTCACTTAACACCACACCCGGGTGCCGGTATGGCGCGTAGCTTTCAGTAAACGCCCTACACCCTTGCATATTTCTCACTACACCCGGCTCCGATGTAGCGTGTTGTGAGTAGAGGACGCCCCAATGTTTATATCATTTGAATCCATATCATAAGGTGTGACGAAATTTTTACGCTGGTTGTCACCTACCGCAACCCTCCTCCTTTATCAGGGCTTGGGACCGGCTAAGCGCAAGCTACTTAGGCGGAGTTATTCCTCAGAATTTCACATAATAGAAAAAAAAAATTCAAATGGGTGTTGTCTCAATGACACAACAAATGACTGGAAAGTCATACAGGTAGAAAAGAGTACTCTAATGCTGATTTGGGAAGGAATATTATGATTTTGGAATCCTAATATTCCCATATAAACTCTCAAAATACTAGCCATCATCTGCATATTCCATTTCATAAAGGCACCGCCTTTGTGACAAACACTTTATATAGTGTTAGATTTTGATCACAGGCATTCAACATATTCAAATGAGGCAGACTTCCTTCGATTATATCTGGATAAATCCTTCTTATTATAGCATTCTCGGCACAGATCACTTGTATTTCACACAAATTTAACAGAACCTCACAGAATCTTCAGCACATATTCAGAACTCGGAAAGGCATTCAAATGTACATGTGCAGGCTATTTGGTTTGGAGCTCGACCCATTATCAGAGTCCATGTTACCATTGAGCGGCAGCTACTTGAACAGGATGCTTTTTCATTACATTTTCACCATCCAACCATGCTGATAACCCATTGCTACTCATCAACCATGCCAAAACAAATACCACCCAAATTGAATGCCTCTCCATATCATTTGCTCTTCTCCAACTCTCTCGCACATGCACAGTACCCGTGCATGTTTAAACTTATCTAAACGACTTTAAGAATTCAATTTTACTCCAATTATGATAGGACTCCAATAATATCTCTGCAACACTATGTGAACTTATAAAATCCTAGTAAAACTCTGTCATCAGATGCTACAGCTCAAAGAATAATTTGCTAGCTTAGCCAGAATCATGAGGAGAAAGGAATTCCCAAGTTCCCACTGATATTAAGAGATAGAATCATTTGAGCTGTGAAAAGAGTAGGAGATAGAATTATACTAGTAAAGCTAGTACTAGAAGGAGAAACAATAAATATAGTTAGTGCTTATGCCCCACAAATAGGACTAGACAGTGAGAGTAAACAAAGGTTTTGGGAAGATATGGATGATTTAATACAAAGCATTCCGAATGAAGAGAATGTTTTCATTGGTGGAGATTTGAATGGACATGTAGGAAGTGATAGACAAGGTTATGAGAATGTTCATGGAGGTTTTAGTTTTGGAAGTCGAAATGAGGAGGGAAAAAGCATACTGAATTTTGCTATGGCATACGACCTTATGCTAGCAAATACCTACTTTATAAAAAGAGAGTCACATTTAGTGACTTTCAAAAGTGGGCAACATAGAAGCCAAATCGACTTCCTCTTAACCAGGAAGACAAATAGAGCTTTATGCAAGGATTGCAAGGTCATTCCAGGAGAGGCTTTAACAAGTCAACATCGGTTGGTGGTCTTGGATGTCAAGTTTAGGAACAATTCAAGTAAGGTTAGAAGAAATAGTGTAGCTCGAACAAAGTGGTGGGAGTTCAAAGGAGTAAAGCAAGTGAGGTTCAAAAATGAGCTTCTCGAGTCCAAATTATGGAAGCTGGATATGGAGGCCAATGATATGTGGATACAGATGGCATCAAAGATTAGAGAAGTAACTAGAAAAGTACTTGGAGAGTCTAAAGGACATGGACCACCCTCAAAAGAGAGATGGTGGTGGAATGAGGAAGTACAAAAGGCAGTGAAGAGAAAAAGGGAATGGTATAAGAAATTATCTAAATGTGATAATAATGAGGCATATGAACAATATAAAATAGCAAAGAAGGAGGTAAAAAATGCAGTTAGTCAAGCAAGAGCACAGGCCTTTGAAAAGTTATATGAGAAACTTGGAACTAAAGAAGGGAAGAAAGATATTTATAGATTAGCAAGGAGGAGAGCAAGGAAATGTCAAGATCTCAATCAAGTTAGGTGCATTAAGGATAAAGAAGGAAAAGTGTTGGTGAAAGATGAGGACATTAAAGAAAGATGGAGAAATTATTTTAATGATCTCTTTAATAATAGTCAAAATGGTAATAGCGTGGATATAGATTATAGAACAATAGAAAAGAATGTGAATTATACTAGAAGGATTAGATCTTTAGAAGTAAAGGAAGCACTTAAGAGAATGAAAGTGGGTAAAGTCTGTGGACCCGATGAAATACCAATTGAAGTGTGGAAGTGTTTGGGAGATATGGGAGTGGCATGGTTAACTAAATTATTTAATAAAATTCTAAACTCAAAGAAAATGCCTAAAGAATAGAGGAGGAGTATCTTAGTACCTATTTTTAAAAATAAGAGAGACATATAGTTGCTCAAACTATAGGAGAATTAAACTAATGAGCCATACTATGAAGTTGTAGGAGAGAGTTGTGGAGCATCGACTATGTCATGATACTTCTATCTCTCTCAATCAATTTGGTTTCATGCCTGGTCGTTCAACTATAGAAGCGATTTTTCTCATTAGAAGTTTGATGGAGAAATATAGAGATGTGAAGAAAGATCTGTACATGGTTTTTATTGATTTGGAGAAGGCTTATGATAGTGTTTCAAGAGATGTCTTATGGAATGTGTTAGAACAAAAGAGGGTATCTATTAGGTACATACAAGTGTTGAAAGATATATATGAAGGAGCAACTACTATTGTGCTCACGGTGGGAGGGGACACAAGAGATTTTCCGATCTCAATTGGATTACACCAAGGATCAGCCATAAGCCCTTACCTTTTTACATTAGTTTTAGATGAATTGACGAAACATATACAAGAGAGTATTCCTTGGTGCATGATGTTTGCGGATGATATTGTTCTGATAGATGAGACACGAGAAGGAGTCAATAGAAAGCTAGAGCTTTAGAGAAGTGCTCTAGAGTCAAAGGGTTTTAAGTTAAGTAGAACGAAGACAGAATACATGCATTGCAAATTCAGTGAAGGCCAAACTGGTGATAGGGAAGGAGTTAATTTGAATGGAGTGGTATTGTCCCTAAGTAATCACTTTAAATATCTAGGCTCAGTCCTTCAAGTAGGTAGGGGATGTGAGGAAGATGTTAGTCATAGGATTAAAGCCGGATGGTTGAAGTGGAGACGTGCCACGGGAGTTTTATGTGATCGTAAGATTCCCAATAAGTTGAAAGGAAAATTTTACCGTACAGCCATACGACCGGCTATGTTATATGGTAGTGAGTGTTGGGCACTGAAAGAGTCGTATGCGTTTAAGATAAGAGTTGCAGAGATGAGAATGTTAAGGTGGATGAGTGGTCATACTAGACTAGATAAAGTCCGTAATGAGAGTATTAGAGAAAAGGTAGGAGTAGTGCCAATTAAAGATAAGTTGAGAGAAGGGAGATTGATGTGGTTTGGTCATGTGAAGCGTAGAAATACGGAGGCTCCACTTAGACAAGTAGAGCACATTAGGTTAGAGGATAGAAAGAAAAAAAGGGGTAGACCTAAATTGACTTGGAGGAGAGTAGTACAACATGACCTAGAAGCATTACACATTTCTGAGGATTTAACCCAAAATCGTTTAGAGTGGAGAAAGCGAATCCATATAGCCGACCCCAAATTTTTGGGATAAAGGCTTAGTTGAGTTGAGTTGAGTTGTGGGCTATGGGCCTCCTGATTTGAATCCAACTAACTTCTATACAACTCTTTTGCTTGGGATCTCATACATTATTCTATGCTGGCTACAAGAACCACTCTCATGGCCTCAATCATATCCCTATGCTTGGATTCATCATTGCAATCTTTTATTTTGGCTATGGATTTTGCATAGGTAAATTTGTCTTTTTTTTTTCTGATCATTTTTAATTTACTTTTTTTAAGGAAGGAATTTTAACATATTTAATTATTGCATCTCCATGGAAACATTTAACAATATAAATGGTTTTTATGTCTTCTTCTTCTTGTTCAGCAGTCATTTGTATTCACCGGATATAATGCATATGCTTCAATTGCAATTCATGCAAAGCTGCTGTTTGTCAAAACCCAAAACATCATACAGATTACTAATCATTATCACTGCAGTGAATTACGCAAAAAATTTTATTGGAATATCCGATTAATATAAGTATAATATATATAGAATTAGTTATTTTTTAGCTAATAATCTTTAGCGATGAGTTGCATTGTAATTAATGTAAATTAAAATTTATTAATAATAATTCTACTTATAAAAAAAATCCTATTATAATTTCTAATGTAGTAGTTCTATAATCTTAATCCTATAACTATTATTAATTTATTAAAAATTATTTAATTTATTATAACGAAATTAATAAAACAACTTTAAATATTTGTAACAACCCAAAAATTTTAAAAAAAATAATAAATAAATAAATAAATATAATTTTAGACCTAATTGTAAAACCCTAAAAAGTTGGGGGACTAATAGTGTAATTAGAAGTTAAAAAAAAAAAAAAAAGACAGAAACCCAAAAACGCAGCAGACCCCCCCCCCCCCAGCTCCCTTCTCTTTCTCCCCGACTCTCCCTCCCATTTTCTTCTTACTGACAAGGGATCGGCTGCCGGTGACCATTCTAGCGGCTTCAGCGTGACCGAGCGACCACCAGGGACGGGAAATGGAGACGAAAGACAGCTGCGGTGACGAGAATCGAAGAGAGAGAGAGAGCGACGACGAGGACCATCCAAAGTCGTTTCCGGCCATCTCCGATGACGGGAAGACAAGGGACGCCAGCAGCGAGCTTCTGGCAGCACCGAGTTCCTCGTCCGACCAAGACTCGCCGGTTTTAATGGAGTTTTCCGGCAAGAAATGAAGAGAGAGAAAGAGGAGAGAGAAAGCGACGTCAGTGGCTTTCCAGCCACTTTTCTGGAGATCCGACTGTCGGATCGAAAATTCGAGGCCACTGATGGACTCAGGACGACGAGATCTTCGAGATAGGACTGATCCAGCTCCGATCGAACACCGTTTGAAAAAGCCGATAATCGGACGGTCCAAATTGCTTGGTGAGATTTTCGAACTTTTTCGATTTTCAAAATTTAAAAAATAATAACTTTATGATAATTATTAACAAAATTTGGACTTAATTTAGGTGCGATCGGATCGAGGATAGCTCACCGGCGTCGGGACCGCATTTTTAGCCAGATCCGGCTGCCCGACGGCCCGTCTCAAAACGTGGTCAATATTACAGTCAATCCTAGCATTTTCAGACATTCTGGACACGTTCCAGGTGTCAGAATTGGCATAGGTAAGCCCGAACTCCAAGTTACTCATTTTCGGCTAATATCGATTTAGAATAAATTCATAAAATATTCGTGGATGATCGAAAAATTATAATTCCGTTTGCAATAGCCTTATAATATTATTATGACCGCGGGGCAAAGTTTTAGAATTTTTAGAGCTCATTTGGATAGTTTTTGCAAAAAGGGCTAGTTATAGGGACTAAAACATAAATTTTCAAGTTTATGACTATTGTCTGATTTGGAGGGCCCAGGAGAGGCCATGTGATGTTGATGAGACGTGATTGTAGAAATTTAGAATTTAGAAGTGTTATTTGAATCTTTTTGCAAGTTAGGTAGGTCCCAGGTATAAGGAAAACTCTGCCGGATTTTCGGCATGAATTAGGCTATCTGTTGTCTCTTTAGAGTTTTATTTTGACTTAGTACTAATAAATTTATAATTTAATTATTAGGTGATCGAGATCAGCTATTTTTCTACATTCAGCAGCCACGATAGTCATCGGTGTACTGTGAGTAAAATATTAATTTTAATTATAATTTCGATATTATTATATGTTCAAGCATGCCCATGCATCACTTATAAATATGTATTTATGTAGTTAAACACTAGGCACGTTTTTATGTTGCATTCATAATTGTTAAAATGCCATGGATGTTGTTGTGACAATTTGGAGCAGTGTGCGTGAGTTGGCGTGCGTGTGGTATGGTGTTGGCTATGGATAGGACGGGTAGACACGGCTTGAGATCTTCGCTGGGACCCGGTACTTCGGGGTAGACACGGCTCTGGGACCCCCATTTGGTTTATTAAGCGAAAGTTCGACTTGAGTTCTTCGCTGGCACAGGTTAGATTAAGAGGGCTGTATAGGGGATCAGCTCCCATATATGTATTGTTTGACCTTATCGGGTGTGTGAGTGCTCCAGATTACCTTTTTGCTGTTATGATGTGAAAATATTGCTGATGTTGCTTTTCACTCTACAGGGTGCATTAGTTTTAGATAGTTATAGAAATTATGGTTAAAATTGATATTTTACTCTCTGAGTCGAACGCTCACTCCTGTTCACCATATTTTTCCAGGCTACAGGAGGAGACCTTTTTCAGAATAACCTGTCCCTTTCCTCTCAGGTTATGAAAAGATTACTTAATTGTATTATTATTCTCCAAATTTGTAATTTAGGACTCCGCATGTGCTAGTAGTAGCATTAAGCCTGTCAGGGATTGCATGAATTTAAGTTTTTGTATTAACAAATGAAAAATTTTTATGAGTTTTAAATAGTTTGTAAATGGTGTAACAGGGTTGAGCTGGGCTCCCCTAATTTTAGTTTATGATAATTACTGGGCTAAGTTGGCCCCAAATAAAATTATAACAGTTTAATTCAAATTATTTTATATGCATATTGGGCCTAAATTGTGGGCCTGGTCATGGGTTGAGGAATAGTTAGGCTTACTACGGGCCTCGGGGGCTTTAGGCTGGCCCAGGTCCTAGTGCCGGTCCGGCCCATAGGTTGGGTCGTGACAAAGTTGGTATCAGAGCTTAGGCTCTAGATTCATGGGAAATAATATACTTGGGAGTGTAAAAGGAGTCTTGTTAGGATGTTACATGCAGAGTATAGGATTCTGTTTTGTCTTTTCTGTAATTCTTTGTTTCTAGATTCTGCGTTATACCTCGGGAAATATAAAAGTGTCTCAGTTAGTGTCTTGATTTTCGTGGAGTACATAGAAATGTGAAATAGAGTTAGCAGACATGTTGAGGTCTGTCATGAGGATACGTACTCCAAGAAACACTATATTTTTATCAGTATGGGTTTAAATGGTGTGCCCATTTCGTGCAAGGCACGAATACATAAAAGTGAGTCTTGAAAGTACAGTTGCCCTAGATAAGGATGAGGATACCACTGCTGGCAGTCATCAGTAGATGACCCAGTCAGAATAAGTTTGTGATAATAGAAGATTCAAGAGAGATAAGAAATTGGGAGACCTAGTCTGTTAGGACGTATCATAGTAACTATACAATATTCTCTATGTCTGCTCTGTAAGCTGCAGATTACAGTACCGACATGAGATTATTATGTAGAGCTGCGTGCATCCCCGTGGTGCTCCATAATGAGGTTGTTTACGGATGGCTTCTGTTTTGGTACAGTTATGCCAGAACAGAGTTTTATATTTGCAGAGGAATTGGGAACTCCTAGTTAGGGGTCTAGAGTTAGAATATTGAAAGGTCACAGTTGGGTGATAACTAGAGTCAGTGACTCAGTTACCCTAGCATGAGCTAGAGTTACATTAAGAGTTGCCATCAGACTAGAGTTTTCGAATTAGTTGCAAAGTAAAGGTGACACTTATAGAGTGAGATCATCTAGTCTTCAGTATGGAATTTTGGACCGTTTTTGTAGTACGACAGACGTTTTGCTTAGAGTTTAGTGAGAATAGTATACCTTGTGTGTATCAGTAAGGTGTAAAGTACAACCCTACTACCTAGAGAAGGTCGAAACTATGAATTGATGATTTATAGAGCTATGATATGATAAAAGAGTCATTAACTTGACATGGTTTTGGCAAGGTGGTAAATGTAGTACCTTTGTTGCAGCAAGTTAGGGTATAGTCCTATCTTTTCAGAAGGGATCGAAGGTTATTACTGATAATGATGACTTATGGAATAGTGTCCCATATGGGACTGTAGAGTGTGATAGAGAGTAGTTGGCTCAGGTATCCAGGAGAGGATACAAGTTCTATTATAGGAATCATATATAATCAGATCACGATGGATATAAATCCTTTGAATTGGATGACAGGTTTGGGTGCCCGAAATCTTAAGTTTTGGCTAATTGAGTAAACATGGAAAATAATAATAATAACAAATAAATAAAATTACTGCAGAATCAGTTCTCAAGGTAGTAAGGGTATTATGTAAGCTAAAGGATAAGAATAGAAATCATACGATAAAGGTATGACTGCAATTTCCTGAGTTCCTTTCTAACTTCATATTGTTCAAAACAATAGTATAATCTAATTATAATAGTGTAAAGAGTAATAAATTAGCAAAGATAAATCATAGAAGGCCAATGGATAAAGAAAGTGCAGAATAAAAGTTTGGACAATTGATTGCAGATGCAATATAATCTAAATGCCAGTGGAAGTACTAGCTAGAGTGGTCAAAGGACCAAATCTGAGTAGCACAGACATATCATAACGTGATAAAGACTCTGAAAGATATAGTTAGCAAGTACAGCTATCATGTTAGGAAGAAGAATGGAACCAGGGATAGAATAGTCAAGTTCTATTTTGGGTAAGACAAAGGAAATAAACGGAAGGACAAACTGAAGAGCACATAATAAAAGGAACAAAGTTAAGATATAGGGTAGGCTAAGTGTTATTCGTGGCAAGGTGAATGACAAGGATGAAAAAACCCAAAATGGGACCACCTTAGTGAGAATAGTGATGGAGGTATGGAATCTAGTAATGTGATACTCATAGTATGATGTAGTTGAGGTAGTGCCAGGGGCTAAAATATAGAGCTTGGAGTTGCGTGATTTGATCATACTCTATCTATTCCCTATTCCTAAAGTGAAGTGGATAGCAATGGGGCAAGATTCTTTTAACTTGTTAACAGTATCAAGAAGATTAGGCAGAGAAAAAGAAGTTAGTAAGTAATAAGTTGAATAAAAGTCAATCTAAGGGATAAAAAAAAAAAGTATGATGAGAGGAAAAGAATAATAGATAATGACACAGAGGCTTTAGGTTATACTTTTGAGATAGTGAGAAGGTAGTTAGAGGTTCATTATGAATGTCAGGCAAACATTTTTAGCATGACCAACAGAATCACTTTGCAGTGAAGCAATAATGACAGAACAACAGTAGGGGTAGAACGAGAAGTGACAAGTATGGGTGGTTATAAATCATTAGAAAGTTCAAGGATCAAATTGATGACCATAGATAAGGGTGGAATTAGTGTTGGAAGAATCTATTAGTGAGAGAAATCTTTCAGAATTCAACAAAAGTTAAGGGCACAATATAAATGATGATAGATATGAATCATAGGTCGAGTATAAGTAAAGTTAATAAATTATAAAAATATTATGTCAGGAAGGACAATGGTACGGTAAAGGGTTCATGCAGATGAAATTGTTACTGATGGGAAAAGTTGAGGCTGAAGTTTGGAAAGCTATAGACAGTATATGTGATTATATTAAAGAGAATGAACACATGAAGTATTTTGTTTAGAATTAAGGCATGGCACACATTTCCCACAGCCGTGTTAGTTCAGATGGAACTTATAATTTTAAGGACTCCTATCCATTTAGGATGAGCAATTTCCTACTGAGGCTGGTGGGGAATGATAATGTTCTGATAGTTAAGTTGGGAAAGGGGATACAAAAAGAATTTTCTATGGTTAATTATAAGTGTTACAAAAGGTGAAGAATGTGCTGGTAGGAGTAAACCGTAAGGTTAGAATTCCTGAAGTAATGGAACTAATAATCAAGATAAGACTAAGAAATAAAATGAAAGTTAAAGTTGATGATGGGATGGACATCCTTGAAGGAAAAAGGTGTAAGGGTGAAATAGGACTAAGATTAATGAATAAGTACAGCAGGTTGAAAAGATATCAACAATACCAGAAATAGGAAAAATGAAGTGGATAAGATCCAAAGGACAGGAAGAAAGCTCGGTAGAGCTAGTTATAATGATGAGGATAAGGAGGAATAGGTATGCTAGGAACACACTAAGAGATGTTTAAAACAAGTTATTATGAGATGATAGATTAAAGAAGTAGTAGAGCCTCGATCTAAGTGCCAATGTGTCAGAAGTAGGCCACATACTAAGAAGTTTTAGGAAAAAGTCTAGATATTCTCATTCCAGAGGAGGAGTGGGAATTGATAAAGTCGCATGGATTGAGTTGTCAGGGAATATAAACACTTTTGTTACCTAGAAGAAGAGACCCAGTTCACTTTCCAATGTTGATAAATGATACACTTGGCCCTTGGAGGAGACTCTACCTGACTAGTTACATAAGATGGCCAGAGGTTGGTCTAAGTACCTTAGTAATGACACAAAAGAGATTAAAAATTTGAAGTATCATGGAAGTGAGAAGATTTATAGGTATTGACCACTGAGGTCATAAGAAGAGTGAAGATCTCGAACAAGATGCCTAGATTAGGTGCTACAAGAAAGCTACTCATAGGATACCATGGAATAAGGAACATAAGTTATGTCATTGAGGAAACAGAGATTATTGAAACAAAGGGATGAGGACTGAAGTCACCAAGAGACACGTTAGGGCATAATAAAAGTGAGGTAAGCGCCAAAGTTAATTAAAGTTATCAGATATCAAGTCGAGAGTAATGGAGTTATAATGAATACCTGAGATGTCAGAAGAATGGTCAATGAATAGCCAAGAGATAAGAGCATCTCTAAAAAGAGATGATGACAAATAGGATACTATAGTAGAATCAGAGAGCAGTAGAATGTCATAAATAATATACGAAGAGTTTGAAGAATAAATATTTTACCAATCTCTACATAGCTAGAGGAGTAATGATTGCACTTGTTCCGATAATCTTCTTTTCCTTATCTCTTATTTATTCAAGAATTCGAGGATGAATTTTTCTTAAGGGGGGAAGAATGTAACAACCCAAAAATTTAAAAATAATAATAATAAATAAAAAAATAAATATAATTTTGGACCTAATTGTAAAACCCTAAAAAGTTGGGGGACTAATAGTGTAATTAGAAGTTAAAAAAAAAAAAGACAGAAACCCAAAAACGCAGCAGACCCCCCCCCCCCAGCTCCCTTCTCTTTCTCCCCGACTCTCCCTCCTCCCTCCCATTTTCTTCTTGCCGGCAAGGGACCGGCTGCCGGTGACCACCCTAGCGGCTTTAGCGTGACCGGGCGACCACCAGGGACGGGAAATGGCGACGGAAGACGGCTGCGGCGATGAGAACCGAAGAGAGAGAGAGAGCGATGACGAGGACCATCCAAAGCCGTTTCTGGCCATCTCCGACGACAGGAAGACAAGGGACCCCGGCAGCGAGCTTCTGGCAGCATCGGGTTCCTCGTCTGACCAAGACTTGCCAGTTTTAATGGAGTTTTCCGGCAAGAAATGAAGAGAGAGAAAGAGGAGAGAGAAAGAGACGTCAGTGGCTTTCCGGCCACTTTTACGGCGATCCGATCGTCGGATCGAAAATCCGAGGCCACCGATGGACTCAGGACGACGAGATCTTTGAGATAGGACTGGTCCCGCTCCGATCGGACGCCGTTTGAAAAAGGCGATAATCGGACGGTCCAGATCGCTTGGTGAGATTTTCGAACTTTTTCGATTTTCAAAATTTAAAAAATAATAACTTTATGATAATTATTAACAAAATTTGGACTTAATTTAGGTGCGATTGGATCGACCGCATTTTCAACCAGATCTGGCTGCCCGACGGCTCGTCTCAGAACGTGGTCAATATTACAGTCAATCCTAGCATTTTCAAACGTTCTGGACGCGTTCCAGGTGTCAGAATTGGCATAGGTAAACCCGAACTCCAAGTTGCTCATTTTCAGCTAATATCGATTTAGAATAAATTCATAAAATATTCATGGATGATCGAAAAATTACAATTCCTTTTGCACTAGCCTTATAATATTATTAAGGACTGCAGGGCAAAGTTTTAGAATTTTTAGAGCTCATTTGGGTAGTTTTTGCAAAAGGGCTAGTTATAGGGACTAAAACGTAATTTTTCAAGTTTAAGACTATTGTCTGATTTGGAGGGCCCAAGAGGGGCTATGTGATGTTGATGAGATGTGATTGTGGAAATTTAGAATTTAGAAGTGTTATTTGAATCTTTTTGCAGGTTGGGTAGGTTCCAGGTATAGGGAAAACTCTGCCGGATTTTCGGCATGAATTAGGCTGTCTGTTGCCTCTTTAGAGTTTTATTTTGACTTAGTACTAATAAATTTATAATTTAATTATTAGGTGATCGAGATCAGCTATTTTTCTGCATCTAGCAGCCACAATAGTCATTGGTGTATTGTGAGTAAAATATTAATTTTAATTGTAATTTCGATATTATTATATGTTCAAGTATGCTCATGCATCACTTATAAATATGTATTTATGTAGTTAAACACTAGGCACGTTTTTATGTTGCATTCATAATTGTTAAAATGCCATGGATGTTGTTGTGGCAATTTGGAGCAGTGTGCGTGAGTTGGCGTGCGTGTAGTATGGTGTTGGCTATGGACAGGACGGGTAGACACGGCTTGAGATCTTCGCTGGGACCCGATCCTTCGGGGTAGACATGGCTCTGGGACCCCCATTTGGTTTATTAAACGAAAGTCTGACTTGAGTTCTTCGCTGGCATAGGTTGGATTAAGAGGGCTGTATAGGGGATCAGCTCCCATATATGTATTGTTTGACCTTATCGGGTGTGTGAGTGCTCCAGATTACCTTTTTACTGTTATGATGTGAAAATATTGATGATGTTACATTTTACTTTACAGGGTGCATTAGTTTTAGATAGTTATAGAAATTATGGTTAAAATTGATATTTTACTCTCTGAGTCGAACGCTCACTCCTGTTCACCATATTTTTCCAGGCTACAAGAGGAGACCTTTTTCAGAATAACATGTCCCTTTCCTCTTAGGTTATGAAAAGATTACTTAATTATATTATTATTCTCCAAATTTGTAATTTATGACTCCGCATGTGCTAGTAGTAGCATTAAGTCTGTCAGGGATTGCATGAATTTAAGTTTTTGTATTAACAAATGAAAATTTTTTATAAGTTTTAAATAGTTTGTAAATGGTGTAACAGGGTTGAGCTGGGCTCCCTTAATTTTAGTTTATGATAATTACTGGGCTAAGTTGGCCCCAAATAAAATTATAACAGTTTAATTCAAATTATTTTATATGCATATTGGGCCTAAATTATGGGCCTGGTCATGGGTTGAGGAATAGTTAGGCTTACTACGGGCCTCGGGGGCTTTAGGCTGGGCAAGGTCTTAGTGCCGGTCCGGCCCATAGGTTGGGTCGTGACAATATCGAATTTCATTTTCACTATTTTATTTATTTTATTTTTTAATATTAAATCATTATTTTTTAATTGTTATAAAGTAAAATTACTATTGAAAAAACTATGTATTTAGTTAACATAATTGTAAAATTCTTATTAAAATTAATTATTTAATCAAATAAAAAATTTACATTTATATCAATAGTTATGAAATTCTAATCATATTCAATGATAATTATTTTATTACAATTTATTTTCTTTTTTTAAAAAAATTAGTAAGGGATAAGCTATGACTAAATATTAAAATTGAAAATTTAAAATTTTTAAATAATTCAAGTATAATAATTACTTTATTGATTAAAAATTTATAACTTTTTTCTAAAAAAAATATTGATATCGATAAAAATATAGCTTTTATTAAACTTAAAATTTATTTTTACATATAATTAAATTTTCATTTATTTTATTTTCATTAAAAATAAAAATAAAACATTTTCATATTCTCAAACTATTTTCAGACATAATAATAAATTAAAAAAATATTTTTATTGAAAACATTAATAAAATTATTAGAATTACATTTGAATTTTGAATAATTTAAGTAAATAAAATTTATTAGAGTTACTGAACCAACACTTAGATGCTGGGAGGAGCCTGAATATATTTATACCTTCTTCTTTCCACCTTAACTTCTTTATTTACAATAGCTTATATGCATTTTTCTGTTTCTTCAAAGTTCTTACCTATTTCCTGGAAGAGAAAATTTTCACCACAATTGAGAAAACTCCAATTAATTTCGCTCAACTGTTGGCACCAAAATGAAAATTGTAAAAATTGAAGATGTCTACGCCTTCACCTCTTCGACTTATATACAATATAAAAGTAATATGGAACAGATTTCATATATATTAGATAAATTTTAATGATATAATTTAAAGGAAGACAAATGGTGATTTAACTACTTTAACAGAAATGATTAACGACTTAAATACAAAAATTTAAGTACTAAAATATAATAGAAATTTTTAGAATCTCAACGTTAGAAAAATAACCAAATAACCTCTATCTGTTTTAGAGCATGTGTTCTAGTCCCTGAAAGTTAGCATTTATTGGTAAAGAACGAAATCTTTGGCCTCCTACACAAACTTATCACGAAAGTAGGTATATGCTTTTTTTTTTTTAACCTTGTTATGAGGTTACCATCTGAATTAATTTTCCATTTATTTGGACTTATTTAAAGCATTTTTCATTTATTTGGACTTACTTGGAGTATTTTCCAACGGATTAAGATTCCTCAGAATTTCACATAATAGAAAAAAAAAATTCAAATGGGTGTTGTCTCAATGACACAACAAATGACTGGAAAGTCATACAGGTAGAAAAGAGTACTCTAATGCTGGTTTGGGAAGGAATATTATGATTTTGGAATCTTAATATTCCCATATAAACTCTCAAAATACTAGCCATCATCTGCATTTTTCATTTCATAAAGGCACCGCCTTTGTGACAAACACTTTATATAGTGTTAGATTTTGATCACAGGCATTCAACATATTCAAATGAGGCAGACTTCCTTCGATTATATATAGATAAATCCTTCTTATTATAGCATTCTCGGCACAGATCACTTGTATTTCACACAAATTTAACAGAACCTCACAGAATCTTCAGCATATATTCAAAACTCGGTAAGGCATTTCACATGTACATGTGCAGGCTATTTGGTTTGGAGCTGGACCCGTTATCAGAGTCCATGTTACCATTGAGCGGCAGCTACTTGAACAGGATGCTTTTTCATTACATTTTCACCATCCAACCATGCTCATAACCCATTGCTACTCATCAACCACGCCAAAACAAATACCACCCAAATTGAATGCCTCTCCATATCATTTGCTCTTCTCCAACTCTCTCGCATATGCACAGTACCCGTGCATGTTTAAACTTATCTAAACGACTTTAAGAATTCAATTTTTCTCCAATTATGATAGGACTCCAATAATATCTCTGCAACACTACGTGAACTTATAAAATCCTAGTAAAACTCTGTCATCAGATGCTACAGCTCAAAGAATAATTTGCTAGCTTAGCCAGAATCATGAGGAGAAAGGAATTCCCAAGTTCCCACTGATATTAAGAGATCTATTCCTTCGTAATTTATTATATTTAAGTTCCATGTGGGCTATGGGCCTCGTGATTTGAATCCAACTAACTTCTATACAACTCTTTTGCTTGGGATTTCATACATAATTCTGTGCTGGCTACAAGAACCACTCACATGGCCTCAATCATATCCCTATGCTTGGATTCATCATTGTAATCTTTTATTTTGGCTATGGATTTTGCATTGGTAAATTTGTCTTTTTTTTTTTCTGATCATTTTTAATTTACTTTTTTTTAAAGAAGGAATTTTAACATATTTAATTATTGCATCTCCATGGAAACATTTAACAATATAAATGGTTTTTATGTCTTCTTCTTCTTGTTCAGGCAGGTCGCTGTATTCACCGGATATAATGCATATGCTTCAATTGCAATTCATGCAAAGCTGCTGTTTGTCAAAACCCAAAACATCATACAGATTACTAATCATTATCACTGCAGTGAATTACGCAAAAAATTTAATTGGAATATCCGATTAATATAAGTATAATGTCTATAGAATTAGTTATTTTTTTGCTAATAATCTTTAGCGATAAGTTGCATTGTAATTAATGTAAATTAAAATTTATTAATAATAATTCTACTTATAAAAAAAATCCTATTATAATTTCTAATATAGTAGTTCTATAATCTTAATCCTATAACTATTATTAATTTATTAAAAATTATTTAATTTATTATAACGAAATTAATAAAAACAACTTTAAATATCGAATTTCATTTTCACTATTTTATTTATTTTATTTTTTAATATTAAATCATTATTTTTTAATTGTTATAAAGTAAAATTACTATTGAAAAAACTATGTATTTAGTTAACATAATTGTAAAATTCTTATTAAAATTAATTATTTAATCAAATAAAAAATTTACATTTATATCAATAGTTATGAAATTCTAATCATATTCAATGATAATTATTTTATTACAATTTATTTTCTTTTAAAAAAAAATAGTAAGGGATAAGCTTTGACTAAATATTAAAATTGAAAATTTAAATTTTTAACTAATTCAAGTATAACAATTACTTTATTGATTAAAAATTTATAACTTTTTTCTAAAAAAAATATTGATATTGATAAAAATATAGCTTTTATTAAACTTAAAATTTATTTTTACATAAATTTAAATTTTCATTTATTTTATTTTCATTAAAAATAAAAATAAAACATTTTCATATTCTCAAACTATTTTCAGACATAATAATAAATTAAAAAATATTTTTATTGAAAACATTAATAAAATTATTAGAATTACATTTGAATTTTGAATAATTTAAGTAAATAAAATAAAACTAACATTAATTTTCAATCTTAATAAAATTAACCAAATTAAAAATTTAAGAAAAAATTTAAAATTACTTAAGAGTTTTTTTTAATTATTCTTATTTTCAAAATAAATTTTATTTTTTTAATAAAATATTTTAATTTATAAAATTATTAAATATATTATTTACAAAAATCATTTATACTTTATTTAAATAATTAATTATTTAAACTTTATTCGGATATTTCTGTCGGTGTGGTAATGGCACTTTGTTGGGCAAATTGACGCCCACAATTGCCAAGTCAACTGAACTTAGGGTTTTGTATCGTGCAGAAGTTAAAAGTTGAGATGAGGCTCAAGCATAGAGTTGGTGAGGGAGGACTATAGGTTTTTGGAGGTAGCGGTGGTTTTATTGGGTGAGAGGGCGAGGAGGAAAACAACAAGGGCATTTATGCCATTAAAAAAAATTATCAGTTTTTTTTAATATAGTCTAAGCTTAACTAATAGAAAATTTGATTTGATTTTAACAAAAAAAAAATTAATTTGTTAATAAATTAAAATGTGAAGATCAAATTAATACTAAACTTAAAACTAAAGATTAATCTGTGAATTTTATTATACCGTAGGAATTTAGTTATAAATTACCTACTCTTTACAAGTGCCGCTTTTTCTCCTCATAGGCTTATATGTAAATTTAAAACTCAACTTAGTCAAGTATTTGGCTCTAAATTAGTTGGAGTTAGTTAGAGATAAGCTCAGTTTTAGATGAACAAATAAAAGCAGCAACAAAAATAACGTATTCATATAAAATAAAAGAGAGGTAGACTGATCATATATTATGCATGAATTCTAAACGGACGAATATAAAGTAACAATAGATGCATGATAATACTATATTAGTTGCCTAAAGGAAAAATATTACAATAATTTTGCATGAAAACTATCAGTTGTATCATTCTAATCATGCTATTTGTTTCTGAAAATAGTGCATTGGGAAAAGTTCAGATTATGATAATGAAAAAACCATGAACATTTACTACTCTTTTACAAGTGCCGCTTTTTCTCCTCATAGGCTTATATATAAATTTAAAACTCAACTTAGTCAAGTATTTGGCTCTAAATTAGTTGGAGTTAGTTAGAGATAAGCTCAGTTTTAGATGAACAAATAAAAGCAGCAACAAAAATAACGTATTCATATAAAATAAAAGAGAGGTAGACTGGTCATATGTTATGCATGAATTTTAAATGGACGAGTATAAAGTAACAATAGATGCATGATAATACTATATTAGTTGCCTAAAGGAAAAATATTACAGTAATTTTGCATGAAAACTATCAGTTGTATCATTCTAATCTTGCTATTTGCTTCTGAAAATAGTGCATTGGGAAAAGTTCAGATTATGATAATGAAAAAACCATGAACATTTACTACTCTTTTACAAGTGCCGCTTTTTCTCCTCATAGGCTTATATATAAATTCAAAACTCAACTTAGTCAAGTATTTGGCTCTAAATTAGTTGGAGTTAGTTAGAGATAAGCTCAGTTTTAGATGAACAAATAAAAGCAGCAACAAAAGTAACGTATTCATATAAAATAAAATAGAGGTAGACTGGTCATATGTTATGCATGAATTTTAAATGGACGAGTATAAAGTAACAATAGATGCATGATAATACTATATTAGTTGCCTAAAGGAAAAATATTACAGTAATTTTGCATGAAAACTATCAGTTGTATCATTCTAATCTTGCTATTTGCTTCTGAAAATAGTGCATTGGGAAAAGTTCAGATTATGATAATGAAAAAACCATGAACATTTACTACTCTTTTACAAGTGCCGCTTTTTCTCCTCATACGCTTATATATAAATTCAAAACTCAACTTAGTCAAGTATTTGGCTCTAAATTAGTTGGAGTTAGTTAGAGATAAGCTCAGTTTTAGATGAACAAATAAAAGCAGCAACAAAAGTAACGTATTCATATAAAATAAAATAGAGGTAGACTGGTCATATGTTATGCATGAATTTTAAAAGGACGAGTATAAAGTACCAATAGATGCATGATAATACTATATTAGTTGCTTAAAGGAAAAATATTACAGTAATTTTGCATGAAAACTATCAGTTGTATCATTCTAATCTTGCTATTTGCTTCTGAAAATAGTGCATTGGGAAAAGTTCAGATTATGATAATGAAAAAACCATGAACATTTACTACTCTTTTACAAGTGCCGCTTTTTCTCCTCATATGCTTATATATAAATTCAAAACTCAACTTAGTCAAGTATTTGGCTCTAAATTAGTTGGAGTTAGTTAGAGATAAGCTCAGTTTTAGATGAACAATTAAAAGCAGCAACAAAAGTAACGTATTCATATAAAATAAAATAGAGGTAGACTGGTCATATGTTATGCATGAATTTTAAATGGACGAGTATAAAGTAACAATAGATGCATGATAATACTATATTAGTTGCCTAAAGGAAAAATATTACAGTAATTTTGCATGAAAACTATCAGTTGTATCATTCTAATCTTGCTATTTGCTTCTGAAAATAGTGCATTGGGAAAAGTTCAGATTATGATAATGAAAAAACCATGAACATTTACTACTCTTTTACAAGTGCCGCTTTTTCTCCTCATAGGCTTATATATAAATTCAAAACTCAACTTAGTCAAGTATTTGGCTCTAAATTAGTTGGAGTTAGTTAGAGATAAGCTCAGTTTTAGATGAACAAATAAAAGCAGTAACAAAAGTAACGTATTCATATAAAATAAAAGAGAGGTAGACTGGTCATATGTTATGCATGAATTTTAAATGGACGAGTATAAAGTAACAATAGATGCATGATAATACTATATTAGTTGCCTAAAGGAAAAATATTATAGTAATTTTGCATGAAAACTATCAGTTGTATCATTCTAATCTTGCTATTTGCTTCTGAAAATAGTGCATTGGGAAAAGTTCAGATTATGATAATGAAAAAACCATGAACATTTACTACTCTTTTACAAGTGCCGCTTTTTCTCCTCATAGGCTTATATATAAATTCAAAACTCAACTTAGTCAAGTATTTGGCTCTAAATTAGTTGGAGTTAGTTAGAGATAAGCTCAGTTTTAGATGAACAAATAAAAGCAGCAACAAAAATAACGTATTCATATAAAATAAAAGAGAGGTAGACTGGTCATATGTTATGCATGAATTTTAAATGGACGAGTAAAAGTAACAAGATGCATGATAATACTATATTAGTTGCCTAAAGGAAAAATATTACAATAATTTTGCATGAAAACTATCAGTTGTATCATTCTAATCTTGCTATTTGCTTCTGAAAATAGTGCATTGAGAAAAGTTCAGATTATGATAATGAAAAAACCATGAACATTTACTACTCTTTTACAAGTGCCGCTTTTTCTCCTCATAGGCTTATATATAAATTCAAAACTCAACTTAGTCAAGTATTTGGCTCTAAATTAGTTGGAGTTAGTTAGAGATAAGCTCAGTTTTAGATGAACAAATAAAAGCAGCAACAAAAATAACGTATTCATATAAAATAAAAGAGAGGTAGACTGGTCATATGTTATGCATGAATTTTAAATGGACGAGTATAAAGTAACAATAGATGCATGATAATACTATATTAGTTGCCTAAAGGAAAAATATTACAGTAATTTTGCATGAAAACTATCAGTTGTATCATTCTAATCTTGCTATTTGCTTCTGAAAATAGTGCATTGGGAAAAGTTCAGATTATCATAATGAAAAAACCATGAACATTTACTACTCTTTTACAAGTGCCACTTTTTCTCCTCATAGGCTTATATATAAATTCAAAACTCAACTTAGTCAAATATTTGGCTCTAAATTAGTTGGAGTTAGTTAGAGATAAGCTCAGTTTTAGATGAACAAATAAAAGCAGCAACAAAAATAACATATTCATATAAAATAAAAGAGAGGTAGACTGGTCATATATTATGCATGAATTCTAAATGGACGAGTATAAAGTAACAATAGATGCATGATAATACTATATTAGTTGCCTAAAGGAAAAATATTACAGTAATTTTGCATGAAAACTATCAGTTGTATCATTATAATCTTGCTATTTGCTTCTGAAAATAGTGCATTGGGAAAAGTTCAGATTATAATAATGAAAAAACCATGAACATTTACTACTCTTTTACAAGTGCCGCTTTTTCTCCTCATAGGCTTATATATAAATTCAAAACTCAACTTAGTCAAGTATTTGGCTCTAAATTAGTTGGAGTTAGTTAGAGATAAGCTCAGTTTTAGATGAACAAATAAAAGCAGCAACAAAAATAACGTATTCATATAAAATAAAAGAGTGGTAGACTGGTCATATATTATGCATGAATTCTAAATGGACGAGTATAAAGTAACAATAGATGCATGATAATACTATATTAGTTGCCTAAAGGAAAAATATTACAGTAATTTTGCATGAAAACTATCAGTTGTATCATTCTAATCTTGTTATTTGCTTCTGAAAATAGTGCATTGGGAAAAGTTCAGATTATGATAATGAAAAAACCATGAACATTTACTACTCTTTTACAAGTGCCGCTTTTTCTCCTCATAGGCTTATATATAAATTCAAAACTCAACTTAGTCAAGTATTTGGCTCTAAATTAGTTGGAGTTAGTTAGAGATAAGCTCAGTTTTAGATGAACAAATAAAAGTAGCAACAAAAATAACGTATTTATATAAAATAAAAGATAGGTAGACTGGTCATATGTTATGCATGAATTTTAAATGGACGAGTATAAAGTAACAATAGATGCATGATAATACTATATTAGTTGCCTAAAGGAAAAATATTACAGTAATTTTGCATGAAAACTATCAGTTGTATCATTCTAATCTTGCTTTTTGCTTCTGAAAATAGTGCATTGGGAAAAGTTCAGATTATGATAATGAAAAAATCATGAACATTTACTACTCTTTTACAAGTGCCGCTTTTTCTCCTCATAGGCTTATATATAAATTCAAAACTCAACTTAGTCAAGTATTTGGCTCTAAATTAGTTGGAGTTAGTTAGAGATAAGCTCAGTTTTAGATGAACAAATAAAAGCAGCAACAAAAATAACGTATTCATATAAAATAAAAGAGAGGTAGACTGGTCATATATTATGCATGAATTCTAAATGGACGAGTATAAAGTAACAATAGATGCATGATAATACTATATTAGTTGCCTAAAGGAAAAATATTACAGTAATTTTGCATGAAAACTATCAGTTGTATCATTCTAATCTTGCTATTTGCTTCTGAAAATAGTGCATTGGGAAAAGTTCAGCTTATGATAATGAAAAAACCATGAACATTTACTACTCTTTTACAAGTGCCGCTTTTTCTCCTCATAGGCTTATATATAAATTCAAAACTCAACTTAGTCAAGTATTTGGCTCTAAATTAGTTGGAGTTAGTTAGAGATAAGCTCAGTTTTAGATGAACAAATAAAAGTAGCAACAAAAATAACGTATTCATATAAAATAAAAGAGAGGTAGACTGGTCATATATTATGCATGAATTCTAAATGGACGAGTATAAAGTAACAATAGATGCATGATAATACTATATTAGTTGCCTAAAGGAAAAATATTATAGTAATTTTGCATGAAAACTATCAGTTGTATCATTATAATCTTGCTATTTGCTTCTGAAAATAGTGCATTGGGAAAAGTTCAGATTATGATAATGAAAAAACCATGAACATTTACTACTCTTTTACAAGTGCCGCTTTTTCTCCTCGTAGGCTTATATATAAATTCAAAACTCAACTTAGTCAAGTATTTGGCTCTAAATTAGTTGGAGTTAGTTAGAGATAAGCTCAGTTTTAGATGAACAAATAAAAGCAGCAACAAAAATAACGTATTCATATAAAATAAAATAGAGGTATACTGGTCATATGTTATGCATGAATTCTAAATGGACGAGTATAAAGTAACAATAGATGCATGATAATACTATATTAGTTGCCTAAAGGAAAAATATTACAGTAATTTTGCATGAAAACTATCAGTTGTATCATTCTAATCTTGCAATTTGCTTCTGAAAATAGTGCATTGGGAAAAGTTCAGATTATGATAATGAAAAAACCATGAACATTTACTACTCTTTTACAAGTGCCGCTTTTTCTCCTCATAGGCTTATATATAAATTCAAAACTCAACTTAGTCAAGTATTTGGCTCTAAATTAGTTGGAGTCAGTTAGAGATAAGCTCAGTTTTAGATGAACAAATAAAAGCAGGAACAAAAATAACGTATTCATATAAAATAAAAGAGAGGTAGACTGGTCATATGTTATGCATGAATTTTAAATGGACGAGTATAAAGTAACAATAGATGCATGATAATACTATATTAATTGCCTAAAGGAAAAATATTACAGTAATTTTGAATGAAAATTATCAGTTGTATCATTCTAATCTTGCTATTTGCTTTTGAAAATAGTGCATTGGGAAAAGTTCAGATTATGATAATGAAAAAACCATGAACATTTAATACTCTTTTACAAGTGCCGCTTTTTCTCCTCATAGGCTTATATATAAATTCAAAACTCAACTTAGTCAAGTATTTGGCTCTAAATTAGTTGGAGTTAGTTAGAGATAAGCTCAGTTTTAGATGAACAAATAAAAGCAGCAACAAAAATAACGTATTCATATAAAATAAAAGAGAGGTAGATTGGTCATATATTATGCATGAATTCTAAATGGACGAGTATAAAGTAACAATAGATGCATGATAATACTATATTAGCTGCCTAAAGGAAAAATATTACAGTAATTTTGCATGAAAACTATCAGTTGTATCATTCTAATCTTGCTATTTGCTTCTGAAAATAGTGCATTGGGAAAAGTTCAGATTATGATAATGAAAAAACCATGAATATTTACTACTGGTCACTCGACAATGATCTTGGCTATCTTTCTGTTGCAAATGGCATGAATTTTCCTGTTCATTTCAGGGGATCACACCCTTTTGCTGTGATGTGCAGTGGGATAATTCAAAATGGCATCATTTTATTGTTGCTTATCGTTGTCAAAGAGACTGTATTTGGATGATTTAATGTTTCTTTATTTTCTTTAATATTTTATTTTATTATAAAAATTTTAAGAATTATATTTTTTAAAATTAATAAAATAATTTAAAACTATATTATAAAAAAATTTTAAATATATTATACATGGCACAAACATTTAGTTAGTAAGTATCATAAAGCTCAACTTTGAAAGAGGTTAACATAATATTAACCTGTGAAAGCTCATTTTTTGGCCGAGTGACATCTTATATGGAGAAATTGCTTTTGCAGTATGCACGTTTCTATTTTACTCTTTTGTTTCCTTCAATTTCAACATTTCTCTTCCCTAACTTAATAGTGCTTTTATTTGGTACAAATTCGCCCACCCCGTTATATGTTACGAATTGTGTTTTAATATTAAATATTTATTTTTTAATTATTATAAAATAAAATTACTATTAAAAATTATTTAATTAATATAATTGTAAAATTTTTATTAAAATTAAATATTTAATTAAAAAAATTTACATTTGTATCAATAAATATAAAATTCTAATCATATTTAATCACAACTATTTTATTATCAATTTGTTTCTTTTTATAAAGAAATAATAACCATTAAGCTTTGACTAAATATTAAAATGGAGAATTTAAATTTTTAAAACAATTTAAATATAACAATCACTTTATTGATTAAAATTTTATAACTTTTTTCTAAAGATTTATTGATATTGATAAAAATGTAGATTTTATTAAACTTAAAATTTATTTTTACATATAATTAAATTTTAATTTATTTTTTTATGAAAAATAAAAAAAAATTCGTTTTTCATTTATTTTTTTTATGAAAAATAAAAAAAATTCGTTTTCTTAAATTATTTTCAGGCATACTAATAAATTTAAAAATGAATTTTCTTGAAAATATTAATAAAATTATTAGAATTACATTTGAATATTCGCTAATTTATATAAATAGAATAAAACTAACATTAATTTTATAATCTTAATAAAATTAATAAAATAAAAAATTTAAGTAAAATTAAAAGATTACTTAGAGTTTTTTAATTAATTAGGCATATTTTCAATATATTTTTTTTTGTTTTAATGAAATATTATAATTTATAAATTTATTAAAAATTAAAATATGTTATTCATGAAATTTGAATAATTAATTATTTAGAGTGGTAATGGTATTTTGATGGACAGATTAACACCTGCGATTGCCAAGTTAACTGAAATTAAGGTTTTATATCATTGCCCTTTAATGGTCATGCAGAAGTCAGAAGTTGAGGCGAGGCTCAAGCATGGAGTTGGTGAGACAGGACTACGGCTGTTTAGAGGTGGCGGTGGTTCTATTGAGTGAGAGGGCGAGGAGGAAAACAATAAGGGCATTTATGCCATTAAAAAATAGAAAATTTAAAATGATTAAAAAAATTAATTTATTAACCGAAGTAAAATGTAATAATCAAATCATTACCTAAACTTAAAACTGTATTAATATGTAGGTTTTACTGCCTAAGAAACTTGGTTGTAAATTTGAGTATTTTCTTTGTGATTTGTAAATACCACATTGTCAAGTACCAGTTACAGGTAGTTCAAATTAGGCCTTTAAATCCAATAGTTAGCCCAATCAGTACCTTGAGTTGGAACCGTGGTGAGCTTGAAACACCGTGCAGCTCAGTCCTTGAAAGATCTTGTATCTGATAAACAGCCCAAATTTGTGTTTTTAATGGGAATAATGGTCATGGTTACTAGAGGAAAACTAGAATCGGCAAAGGCTAGGCTTTGAGGGCCTGTTTGTAGTTGAGCCCAAGAGCCATGGTGGTAGCGTTACTTTGGTTAATGAGTTGAACAGAGGTGGAAGGTCAAAGGATGCCTTTTTCGACACAGCCACACAGGTTGCTGTGTGCAGTAGAGAAACTTCAACAGTGGGGGATGCTTTGCGAAGCACATTTAAAACTCGTCTTCGGGCCTATTGCAAAAGGATTGATTTTTAGAATTTATTGACTGCGACTATTGGCGCTGGACAGTGAGTTGGTGCTGAATTGTGTGGCTCGACGTGTTACGGTTGTCTAAGCCTTTTATATTGGAGCAGATAAGAGAGGTTGTGTCTACAATGCATGAATAAATCTCCTGGCCCTGATGGACTTACTGCAGCTTTTTATCAAAGATTCTGGGTCATTGCTAAGCCTGATGCCTGTCGTGCTTGTTTGGAATGCTTGAATCATGGTTAGTTACCTCCAGGGCATAACCGAACTTCTATTGTTTTAATATCGAATACGCACGGTTATGAATGATTTAGAGAGGATAGAGACAGCAGAGAAGGGACGTGTTGATTTTACTGTATGCAGTGCTCTTGACATCTTTGGAGCAAACTTATCCTACATGTTGTTGCTTGGCATGCCTAGTAAGAGGCCTTGAGAGTGTAGAGCCCTTTAATCGTTGAATTGATCAAGAAAAAGAGAGATTCTCTTCTCATTGATAAAATTAAATGGATTGATCTTAATTACAAATTTAAACATAAATTTAAATTTTCCTTTTCTCATTAATCCTACTGTGCTTATAGACAATGTAAAGGCAATATAGAACAGATTTCACATATAGTAGATAAACTATAATAAGTAATCTAAATGAAGACAACTGATGATTTAGCTACTTTATTAGAAATGATTAACAACTTAAATACTAAAAACTTAAGAACTAAAATATAACAGAAACTTTTGAAATCTCAACAATCATTGGAGGAGAATGTCACAGTGTGCTCTGCTAAATTGAAAGAAAGTCTTGTCCTCCCGAGTTGATAACTCCCCAACATCGTTAGTGATCGATCCAAAGGTGCAAATGCAAGACAATATACCCCAGTCTGTACTTCATACAAGACTTGCCGTGGGTCTAGATGAAGGACCTTCTCATCAGTAAAATGAAGCGACACCTCAGGAAAATAATTCAGATAATATATATTTGTTTTATAGCATGCGTCTAGGCCCCAATAGCTTACTCGTAAGGGAACGAAATCTTCGGTTTCATCCACAAACTTATCACGAAATTGGGTATATATTTCTCTTGGAAACCTTGTTATTCTGGTTCCAGTATCCAAAAGTACACCATAGCTACCATCTGAATTGATTTCCCATTTATCTGGACTTACTTCGAGCATTTCCCCGTGGATTGAGATTCCTTTGAATTCCACATAATAAAAAGAAAAATCATAAAATGGGTGTCGTTGCAATGACACAACAATTGATTTATCGTGCGGGGTTGGAAAGTCATACAGGTAAAGGGCAGTACTCATTTCAGTTTGCGTAATTAGACAAAAGGAGAATTTGGCAGCTCTAATCTGGGTTGGGAAGGAATACTTAAGATTTTGGAATCCTAATATACCCGCATAAACACCCAAAAAATACTTGCCAGGATTGTGAGTTCCACACCCAAAAATAACCTTGTATGAAAAACGGCCATCTAAACTTGACAGTTCTTCAATCGCAAGAACCCCCGAAGTAGTATCATTATCTAAATATTTAATACGATAAAAGCACCGCCCTTGTGGCGAACAACTTATATCCGGGTGACTTTGATCACATTTGTTTGAAGAGCATCTAATAGATTCAAATGAGCGAGACCTCATTCGATTATATTTGGGTATATTTTTCTGATTATAACATTTTTCGCATGGATAGCACTGCCACCAAATAATTGAAGAGCCAGTGTCCAAGAGCAGCTGGGTTCGTATCTTTTCCTCACCAATCCGTAGTACAACTACATGCTCTCCGTTAGACTCTGCAAATAGAGGTACAACAACCGATGAAGGTGACTGTCCAACACCTACACTAGGGAGAATTGTCAAATGCTTAAGCCTTTCCTCATCACGAGCCAAGCTTGTTAAAGCATATGACTCAGAGTCCATTTGTAATCTGATAAACTTTTTGATATGATAAATTGGAAGGGTTATGGGAGACAATGAAGATGAGGAAAGAATGAGAAAAAAACAAAAGGTTGATGCAAAGAGGAAAAAAGCAGGAAAGGGAGTAGATAATGCCATTGTTAAGAGTTGTTAGCCCACAACTTTGCAAGATATGAAAATTGATGAATGTTTAGGTTTATAAATAGTGGCTAGGTGCTAGAGGTAGTTGAATCACTAGTTGGATCACATATTTTGTATCTGCTAAGTTAGTTCACATATTTTGTATCTGCCAAAGTTAGTTTTGGCAGCAACTTTTGTTACTTTTGGATAGTTAAGAGTTAGATGATCTTCATATATTGATTGATTAACATGCAAAAAATATCTTTCACTCATTATATATACCTCAGCTGTTCTCTTCCTCTCGGTTCTCCTTTCTTGAATGGACATCCTGCAGTCCTTCTCTACATAAAATCTTCGTCTTATTTGGAAGCATCTCATTTCCTTCCACGCAAGCCAAAATTCCTAAAGCCTTTGGAACAAAAGCCCCTCCCACAAACAAACATCAGCCAGAATATGTAAAAAGCCTTCACCGAGTCTCAATGGAAGGGAAGAAGGTAATTAACATGGAGATATAAATTGCTTTCCTGACTTTTCAGCGTACATCCCTCTTTAGTTAACTTCTTTCAAAACTAGAATGCCTCTCATGGTTTCATAACTTATGCTATAGCTTTACAAGACTTCGAAGACTGAGTAGTCTCGTAAGTGTAAATCCTGTTCTGCTTCAAACTTTTCAATCCATCAAGGCAAAAGCTCTATAAAAATAATTTTGCATGCCTCTCCTTATGGGAAAGAACACCAGTACTCATCAAACCGTATGCACCTATCAATCAAAGCTTTAAGTGAAACAACAGCAAGCTCATTTTCAGCATCATTCATTTATTTAAGCAGCTCCTCGTCCTTATTCATCTGCAGCTGATGACAATTACCTTGGCATTATCATGGATGACAAATGCAGTTTGTATGAATATATTTATACCTGCTGCTTCCACTTTTAACTTCTTCCTTTCCTCCTTGATTTACAACAGCCTATATGCATTTGTCTGTTTCGTCAAAGTTCTTACTTACTTCATGGAAGAGGAATTCCACCATAATTGAGAAATCCCAGCTAATTCCACTAAACTGTTGGTGCCAAAACCAAAATGTAAAAATTGAAGATGTCTATGCATTCACCTTTTCAACTCAGTCAAAAATGGTGTTTAGGAGGGCTTCTAGATTTAGAAAGGCCATCCATTAACCTATTATATGTAGCAAGATCAGGTATAAATTCTCTATCCAGCATCTCATCCACCAAAACTTCTCCTTCCTTCCTTTTGCCCTCTCTTGTATACCCATATACCAAAGTGTAATATGTCATATCATCTAGTTCCAAACCCTTGCTAGAAGCCAATAATCTCAATTTGTCAGCATCAACTGTTCTTCCTACATTGCAAAGATCTTGAAGGAGATAATTAAAGGTCACAATATCTGAAATGATACTCTCCTTCAACATTCTTTCCATCAATCTGAAGGCTTCTTCTATTTTTCTCAAACCTTCTATTAAAGTGGTACAAGAAACCATTCCTCCGCAACTGATTCAACAACTCCAAAGCTGCTCAGTTGTTCCTTTTGCCACATAGCTTGTCCACAAGCATACAGAAATCAAAATTACTTGGCAAAGCTCGTTTTCTTGAAAAATCAATCAACGATTCACAAGCCTCCAAGACCATCAGCCAAAATCTCTCAAGTCACACTTGAAAACTCACACCCCAAATCAATCATCTGATATGCCATCTTAACCCCTTCATCAAACTTCCTCTCCTAAAGAACCCCATCATCAATGTATTAAAACTAACCACATTAGGACTACACCCCTTCTCTCTCATCTCCCTAAACAACTCTAAAGCCTTCTTAAACTTCTTATTCCTACAATAGCTACTAATCAAGATATTAAAAGTAAACACATCAGGCTTAACTCTATCCTTCAACATCTATTATATATCTCCGTAACCTTATCATGCTACCTTATCATGCTGCCCACATTTCACATGCCCATGAATCAAAACATAATAAACAGCTAAACTAGCCCTCCCATCAATCAATTTCCTCATGGTCTCAAAAGCAAGCAAGGCATCATCCAATTTACCTGCTTCACAATAGCCATTAATAGCAAACTGAAAAATGCGTTCAATTCTACGACAAGAAAATGTAGCCTCAGAACAAGGGCAGGGATTGGATGCCATGAAAGAGAGAAGCGAGAAGAGTTCCGAGAGGCGGTTGGTGATGGCAAGAGTACGTGCCATCCATTCAAAAGTCTCCTGCTCTCTTCTCATTCTCTTCTTCTTCTTGACAACTTTTGTCTTGAGATTTGTGGTGTTTAATTTTGCAGCTTCCTGTACTAGTGAAGTTTGTGATCTCTCAGTGATTTATCTATTAAAGATACTAATTATAAGACTTGCTGTTCTTGGATTTTATCTTTTTCTGTGGATCTGTAGGACATTGAGTTTTTTCTTCAAGGACAAGAAAGAAAATAGTGGTGACCCTTCAATGATTAAGTCAATAATTTCAAATTAAATTATATGAACTCTTCCCACTAAGCTCAATAAATAGACCATCTAGATATATCTAACCGAAAAAACAAAGTGAAAAATAAAACAGGGAAACCAAACATCATATGGAAATATTTATTTAAGCAAACATCAAATGGCCAACTGCTAGCAATTCTCAAACATCTGACTGCTACTATTAACAATTCTCAAACATCAAATGGCTAAACTATCACACAATTTTTTTCTCGGTAATAGTTACACAAAAATGACCGAACACCATATTCATCATCTTCTGCAAAATCTTCACCACAAAATGAGGAGCTCATGAGGATAGGGCATTGACATATACACCTGCAGGCGATTTGGCTTGGAGCTCGACCCCTTATCTGAGTCCACCTTACCATTGAGCGACAACAACCTGAACAGGATGCTGTACACCCACAACCCACCAACGATGTATGATTCCTCAAAGCCTCATTGCTTATCATATCTTCCAAAGCCACCAAAGCTGATAACCCATCAATACTCATCAACCACACCAAAATAAATGTCAGCAAAATTGATGGCCTCTCCATATCTTTTGCTTTTCTCAAATATACAGAGTATGCTCACGAGCATGGCTATTTATACCTATGATTACCAAATACTTTGAACTTATCTAAACAACCCCAAGAGTTCAATTTTACTCCAAAGAATTCTAGAGATTTTGAGCTTGTCTCCAGAGATTTATTCCTTTCTAATTTAAGTTATTATATTAGAGTTCAACTTCAACTATACAACTGCTGTCTTGCTTGGGATGCAACAAGATCACTCACATGGCCTCAATCATATCCTATGCTTTGATTCATATATTTCAAGCCACCTTGCCACACCCTGGACCTGTATCGAATTAAAGCCACAGCACGCTGATCAGTTTTAATTTAATAATATTAAAATTACCTTTAAAATTATGAAATATTTTTCTTAGTTCATTTTTCTTAAATTTAAATTACTTTGTTCTTGAAATCATAGTTACCAAATTTAGTTCAGAACTAGATCGATTGACGAACTATAAATTAATGATTATTAGAAATTAATTGGATATTACTTTTATTAATATAAATAAATAAATTTAGCAAGCTATTTTTTATTTTTAAAATCAAACTTTCAATATTTATTATTTTACACATATATTTAAATAATATTTTTAAATTTCATAAAATTATTAAAAATATTCAAATTTTAAATACTATTACTTAATATTTTTTATTTTCAAAAATTATAAATAATAAATGAAATAAAAATATTTCTGTAAATCACTAATATTTTTATTAATGACTATCCTTTAAGATATTTATAAAATATTAATTAGATATTATAAAAAGTAAAAAAAAAATTATGTCATTTTATAAAGTTGAATGCCTCTTCATATCTTTTGTTTTCTCACATATGCAGAGTATGCTTGCGAGTATGAATACTTTGAACTTTTCTAAATAACTTCAAGAGTTCAATTTTACTACAAAGATTTTAGAGATTTTGAGCTTATCTCCAGAGATCTAAGTTTTTATATTAAAGTTCTACGCGGATCATGGGCCTCGTAATTTAGATAAACTCCAACAATACAACTCTTGCCTTGCTTGGGTTGCAACGAGATGATCACTCACATGGCCTCAAATTTTAAATACTATTATTAAATATTTTTTATTTTCAAAATTATAAATAATAAATGAAATAAAAATATTTCTATAAATCACTAATATTTTTATTAATGACTATATTTTAAAATATTTATAAAATATTAATTAAGTATTATAAAAATTTTAAAAAATAATAATTTAAGGGATTTCAATTGATATTCTTCTCAACTTCACAAAATAAGAGCCACTTAGATGTTGGCTTGAGAAGTAATACAAGAGTAATATTCTATTTAGGATAACTAACTATAAACAAAAGAGAATTTGTAAGCTCTAATCTGGTTTAGGAATGAATATTTATCGACCATGTTTAAAATAATATTTATTATTAAATTAATAAATAATTACATTTTAGCAAACTTTTGGATATGGTAAATAGGAATGCTTATGGGAGAAAATGAAGCAGACGACAATGGCAAAAGTGACTTAGGATGGGATCAGTAGAAGAAAGCGGGGAAAGAGCAAAGAAAAAAATGGATTTGAGGATCGTGAGCCTAAAAGTTTACAAGACATAAAAATTGATGCATATCAAGTTTATAAATTTAATTTCAAAAATATTAAAAATTTTCGTTGAAATTAAATAAGTTTAAAATTAAGTTTTAAATTAAGTAAGTTTTTATACTTTTTAATTAACGCTAAATAAGTCTATACTTAATAAAATATTATTTTTTAATAATAAAATTTTATTTTTTAATTTTTTAAATAATAAAATATTAAGAATAAAAATGTTAATATTAAACAATTTTTGTTTACCATGTTTTTCAATTTTTTTAAATTTTATTTTAATTAAAATTAATAAATACTTTTTAATATTTAAAATTAAGAAAAATAATATTTTATTATTAAAAAATAATATTTTATTATACATGAACTTATTAATTTAGTGTTATTAGAAAGTAAATAGACTTTTTTAATCCAAATTTTAATTTTAAACTTATTTCTGTATCAAAAATACATAGACTTATTTAGTCTTTCTTCCAAATTTAATTTGGATGTAAGTTTTATGTGGTAGAGTTAGTTGTGTTAATTAATGGGTGTGCATAGTTTTGTAGGGTCAAAAAACTTATTTAATTATTTTATTTTGATTATGATTTTTTATTAAAAACTAAACTAAAATCATACCGATCCATATATCGAATCAAAATTGAATAGTACTTTAAAGTGGTTGGATAAAAAGAAAAAGATTTGAGTTAGTAAATATAAAAAAAATATAATAAGTAGTTATGTATTTAATTTGAAAAATACTTTAAAAAGAAAGTTTACCTTTTGCCTGTCTTGCATGAAATACCACCGGTGACAATTGTAGATGTGCACATCTTCTTTAAGTTACTCTAAGAACCATTGTCAATTGTCTTTATTCTCCACACGCATACTAGCGTATGCTAAAGGGAACATACGACTATTTGGATCTATCCTTACTGTTGATAATAGTTGTTTTCCATAAGTCCCTTTGAACCAACATCCATTAGAACAACCATTTATAGGAAATGATTCCTAATAGTGAATTCATCATTTTATTTTATTTATTTTAATTAATCGCGGTCCTGTAACTTAGATTTGTTATATGTGATTTGTTAATAGTAATAAAGAAAGAAGCTGACAAATAGATGTACATCCCACAAACTCTCCCTTCTCTTCTCTAAATGTCACTGTACTCCAAGGATTAGTTCTTAAAATTTCACAATTGTAATTACGCAATCTACCATACTGGGCAGCTTCATCCCCATGAATCCTTTTGCTCTCCAAGCTTTGGCCATGGTAATACTTATGTTTTAATCATCTTTGATCCTCCCAATTAACCTTGTTAAAGTCAAGTCAAGATCATTTGTGAAGGTCTCTAAGTAGTGTGAAGCAATCCATTTTGTAGTGACATGGTAGTTTATAAAACTCTTTGCACAACTATAGTTCAATGAAGCTGTCTTTATTTGCATGGTTTAATCATTGGGGTCTTTAGTGTGTAGTTTACTTGCCCAAATCTTCCAGCCACACTCCTTCTTACACCTAGCTTGTAACACCCCTATATGCATAGCCTGGTATATTACACTGTTTCGGTGACCGGTGTTGGTCCGAATAATTAAGAAGATTAGAACCATGTTTAAGACACCTAGAAAAGCCCTGAATGAAAATTAATAGTGATTACCAGTTAGTTAAGTATAAACAAGAAAAATGTTACGAAAATTAGTGATTACCACTTTTTCTAAGACCTTGTATGATCCTATGAGTGAGAACTTAGTTTTACTCCTTTCTATATAATCATATAATCTCCTTTCCTTTCAGTTTATGTAAGACTTTCAACAATCTAATACAACGTTTGATTTGTTTGTATAACACTAATCTCCTCTTACAATCGTTCTGTCTAATATTTCAATTCATATTTCCTTATAGAATGACCATTGTAGTCATGTTAGAATTACTTACCTGATCATTGGTCCTCTGACCATTCTAGTCAACAATCTTGCTAATTTTCGTAATATTTTTCTTGTTTATCCTTAACTAACTGATAATCACTATTAATTTTAATTCAGGGCTTTTTTAGGTGTCTTAAATATGATTCTAATCTTCTTAATTGTCCGAGTCGACACCGGTCACCAGAACAATGCAATATACCAGGCTATGCATATAGGGGTGTTACAATTAGTATACTTAATAAATTACCGAACTTCGCCTACCGATAACCCATTAAATACACTACAAGTGATTCTAAAACAATTTTATCTCTTTTGAAGGTGGCGAGCATTTTTTATAGGAATTAAAAACTTTTATTTTTCCATAGTTCTTTAATTTAATTCTCTATTCTAAAATTTTTATTTCTCCGATTTTATTGGACAGTTAGGTCAGAAGTCACCTCTAGGGGTAAATTGACCAATTTGCCCCTCCGGTTTACAAATAATCTGGTATTTCTTTCGAAGTCCTGACCTAATTATTTGACCTACTTATCAGCTCTTTTCTATGATTTTCTCTTTTCTACTAGGTTTGCAATAGTCCTTAGGACCACGGCGTTACATTTTCCCGTTCAAAATTGGAGTAGGGACTGACCTCGTAGTCACTTCCCGGGAAGGTCACCCATCGCTGTGACCATCAGCTCATTTAACTTTCCATGCTTTGTTTTTCTTGTTTATACTTAACTAACTAGTAATCACTATTAATTTTCATTTAGGGCTTTTCTAGGTGTCTTAAACATGGTTCTAATCTTCTTAATTGTCCGGACCAACACCGGTTACCGAAACAGTATAATATACCAGGCTATGCATATAGGGGTGTTACATAGCTTGTACTCGCTGGAAGTCATTTTTTGGGAAAAAAAAAAAAAGTTCAAATCTATGCTTAATCCCATAAGCCCTGTATGCATCTTTAAACTCATCTCTAGTTGATAATACCATACCAACCTTGAATGTAGGATCATCAATATCCCTATCCATATTAAACTCTAGAAATCTAACCTTTTCCCCATCACCCTCATAATCTAAGTTAAAATGAAACTCATCTGAATCACCATATTCAGAATCAGTATCAGCTGCTTAAACTTCAAACTAGCCCCAATACCTTCATTCCTCATTCTTTCCTCAGTTACTTTAGGCCTACCCTTCTGATTTTGCTTTTGGTTATTACTGTCATTATTAACTTTAGATTCCATGAAGAACATCCTGAACATCTTTATCCCCTTCTTCCATTCATACTCATTATCATGTAATTCATCATCTGTCCGAGCATTTACCCCTTACCTATTGGGATTTCCCTCTTCAACATTCACTCTTTCCTTTCTCTTGCATTCATGGCATGATCCCCTCCCCACTATGACAAATATTTACTTCTTCACATGGCACATCTTGATTATTATTGCCAAAATTCCCCATATTTTCTTCCATAATGCCATTAATATAATCATCAAATCTCTCACTCCTTATTAAAGCATCAATATACGCATTAAATCCATCATCAGCTTTTACTTCTTTTGCCCTTACACTACCATCACTATTCTCTTCATTTATACCATGTTCACTGATACTAACTTCACATTGCAGATCATTTACAATCTCTTTATTAGAATTAACATCAACTTCCCTATCAAATAATAAATTAGCATGATTAGTGGTCCAACTACACTCCCCAAGTTCAATTGTTTTAGCTAAAGGCTGCATTGGGATGTTAGTATATGCTACTGTTTCTTCCTCAATCTCTAACCAAACTAGACTATTTTAAAAAACTGTCACCAATTTGAAATTCTCTTTTTAAGTCTTCAATTATCAAATGCTCTACATAAATATTCACCTCACCATGTTCAACAGCATGCTCACACATTGTTGCTACATCACAGTCGGAACCTAATGTCATTAAACCACCCTTATAATCAGCACCTGGAACCCTCCAATAATACCTCAATAAACCATGTAACTTCAAGCCCTAACATAATTTATCTATCCTTACTAATGACATTTCATCATCTTGACAGAAAGGAATTGTCTAAGTAACTCCATTATAATAGCCCCACTCTCCCTTAACCCCCTTAACATGTAATATTATAGTAAAAAACGTAGAACCATCAAGTCTTGTAACATGCAATAATTTGGCCATAATAAACAAACCAAATTTAATACTTATCTACCACAAGTACAAAACCCTAAATTTTTTATAGTCCACAATCATAAAACCCTAACTTTTCAACTGCACATAAAAATTTCTTTTTTTCACTATCATCAATAGAAAACCCTAAACTATTACCAAAACATAACCTTTTACACTCAAGAAGTATTTAATGGGTTTACCTGTTGAGGGGGGAGCCATATTCTTATGGGGCTTCTAACCTCTGCAAATATTCGACTATCTATCCCCCACCACACCTTCGTCCCTTTCAGTGTGGTCCTACCCATATTATATTTGTCTATTAGAAAAGATACGACAAAATAATACTTTCGATGAAAAAGTCAAGAAAGCAACACTCACACCCGACAAAAGAGAGATGAAAAATGTTTTCTCCAAACAAACTTACCTTTTCACTTTAGTTAAATTAGGGTTTGTTTCACGCCTATATCATTGAAGGAGATGATAAACTAGAGAAAGGTGAGTGACAAAAAGGAGACGAAGAGAAAGTTTGATAGAGATAGGCAGATTCACAAGGATTGACTGTAATCTCATCTGAAAAGTAATGCAGGAGTGGAAGATGAGAGAGACAAGATTTGGGTGATGTGGATTTATTTTTATTTAAAAATGACACTTTGGATTTACACGTAAGCAAGTTACTGGAGCTCATACCGGATTCTAGTTTAAAGGACTGTCATTGCAATTAAAATGAAGTTAAATGATTTTATTTTAACAAATTGAAATTTAGGGACTAAATTGAAAATACTCCTAAAGTTTAGGGACTGATGGTGCAATTTACCTAATTATTTATATTTATATGCTATTATAATTATGAACTATATATAACATTGTATATAAATATATTAAAATATCTTATAATTATTATCTATCACGACCCAACCTATGGGCCGGACCGACACTAGGACCTGGGCTGGCATAAAGCCCCCGAGGCCCATAGTAAGCCTTACTGTTCTCAAACCCATAACCAGGCCCACAATTTAGGCCCAATATGCATATAAAATAATTTAAATTAAACTGTTATGATTTCATTTCAGGCCAACTTAACCCAGTAATTATCAGAAACTAAAATTAGAGGAGCCCAACTCAACCCTGTTACATCCTTTACAAACTATTCAAGACTCATAAAAATTTTTCATTTGTTAATATAAAAACTTAAATTCATGCAGTCCTTGACAGGATTAATGCTACTACTAGCACATACGGAGTTCTAAATTACAAATTTAGACAATAATAATACAATTAAGTAATCTTTTCATAACCTGCGAGGAAAGGGACAAGTTATTCTGAAAAAGGTCTCCTCCTGTAGTCTAGAAAAATATGGTGAACAGAAGTGAGCGTTCGACTCAGAGAGTAAAATATCAATTTTAATCATAATCTCTATAGCTGTCTAAAGCTAATGCACCCTATGGAGTAAAATGCAACATCGTCACAAATTTCATATAAATCACATCAAAAAGGCAATTTAGAGCACTCACACACCCGATAAGGTCAAACAATACATATATGAGAGCTGATCCCCTATACAGCCCTCTTAATCCAACCTGTGCCAGAGAAGAACTCAAGCCGGACTTTCGCTTAATAAACCAAAATCGGGGTCCCAACGAAGAACTCAAGCCGTGTCTACCCCGAAAGACCGGGTCTCAGCGAAGATCTCAAGCCGTGTCTACCCGTCCTATCCATAGCCAACACCATACCACACGCATGCCAACTCACGCACACTGCTCCAAATTATCACAACAACATTCATGGCACTTTAACAATTATGAATGCAACATAAAACGTGCCTAGTGTTTAACTACATAAATAAATATTTATAAGTGATGCATGGGCATGTTTGAACATATAATAATATTGAAATTACAATTAAAATTAATATTTTACTCACAGTACACCGAAGACTATTGTGGCTGCTGGATGGAGAAAAATAGCTGACATCGATCATCCAATAATTAAATTATAAATTTATTCGTACTAAGTCAAAATAAAACTCTAAAGAGACAATAGACAACCTAATTCATGCCAAAAATCCGGCAAAGTTTCCCCTATACCTAGGACCTACCCAACCTGCAAAAAGGCTTCAAAATACACTTTTATATCTACCAATCACACAATCACAACTCAATCACATTACAAGGCCCCTCCTGAGCCCACCCAAACAGTCAACAACCACAATTCAAAAAATTACAATTCAAAAAATTACAATTTAGCCCCTATAACTAGCCCTTTTGCAAAAACTATCCAAACGAGCTCTAAAAATTCTAAAATTTTGCCCCGCTGTCTTTAATAATATTATAAGACTATTGCAAAAGGAATTAAAATTTTCTGATCATCCACGAATATTTTATGAATTTTATTCTAAATCGGTATTAGCCGAAAATGACAACTTGGAGCTCGGGTTTACCTATGTCAATTCTGACACCTGGAAAGCGTCCAGAATGTCTGAAAATGCTAGGATTGACTGTAATATCAACCACGTTCTAAGACAGGTTGCCGGATCTGGCTGAAAATGTGGTCTCGGCGCCAGTGAGCTATCCTCGATCCGATTGCACCTAAATTAAGTTCAAATCATGTTAATAATTATTATAAAATTATTTTTAAATTTTGGGAATCGAAAAAGTTAAAAAATCTCACCAAACAATTTGGACCGTCTGATTATCATCTTTTTCAAACGGTGTCCGATCGGAGAGGGACCGGTCCTATCTCGAAAATCTCGTCGTCCTGAGTCCATCGATGGCCTCGGATTTTCGATCAGACGATCGGATCACAAGAAAAGTGGCAGAAAGCCACTGCCGTCACTTTCTCTCTCCTCTTTCTCTCTCTTCAAAGCTCGCCGAAAACTCCACCATTCCGGGCATGGCTGGTCGGAAAATGGAGCTGGGTTCATGGGGAGTTGGTGGCAGCTTGGATCGCCGGCGTTGGTGGCCGGAATCGGCCGGAAAATGGTTGACTTCTCTCTCTCTCTCTCCCGTCTTTTTTCTTTCCCTTTTCTTCTCTCTCTTTCTCTTCCTCCCTGCGCTGCTGCCACCTCTCGCAGTCTGGAGCAGCTCTGGTGGCCACTGGGTGGTTGTCCTGCCGTCCAGCTTAGGCCCTTGCCGGAGGAGAAGGGAAAGAAGAAAGAAAAAAAAATGGGGAGGGGGAAGTCGGGAAGGATGCGTGGAAGGGGGGGGTGGCTGCTGCTTGCATTTTTAGCTTTCTGTTTTTTTTTATCTTTTAATTACATTATTAGTCCCTCAACTTTTTAGGGGTTTACAATTAGGTCCAAAATAATTTTTATTATGTTAAAATTTAATAAAATTCTAGTAATGATAAAAATAAATAGAGTCTAGGAAATTTTAATTATTTTATTCTCATTTACTAAATTAACTTTAATTAATTTAATTATTATTACTTTATTTATTATTATTATTATCTTCCTTTATTTTTAAATTAATTCAAATAAATCCTATGATATTAATAACATAATATTACATAATATTTCCTTTTTATTTTATTTATAATTTAAAAATTTTTGGGGTTGTTACATTCTTCCCCCTTTAAGAAAAATTCGTCCTCGAATTTTTGAATAAACAAGAGATAAGGAAAAGAAGATTATTAGAACAAGTGCAATCATTATTCCTCCAGCTATGCAGAGATTAGTAAAACATTTATTCTTCAAACTCTTCGTATATTATATAGACATTCTACTGCTCTTATCTCTCGGCTATTCATTGACTATTTTTCTGACATTTCAAGTATTCGCTATATCTCACTGCTCTTGACTTGATGTCTCATAACTTCAATCAACTTTGGCGCTTACCTCACTTTTATTACGCCCTAACGTGTCTCTTGGTGACTTCAGTGCTCATTCTTTTGTTTCAATAATCTATGTTTCCCCAATGACATAACTTATGTTCCTTATTCCATGGTATCCTATGAGATGTTTTCCTATAGCACTCATCATAGGCATTCCGTTCAAAATCTTTACTCGTCCTATGACCTTAATATTCAACACCTATGCATCTTCTTATTTTCATGATACTTCAAATTTTTAATCTCTTTTGTGTTATTAATAAGGTACTTAGACCAACCTCCGTCCATCTTATGTAACTAGTTAGGTAGAGTTCCCTCCAAGGGCTAAGTGTACCAATTATCAACATTGGAAAGCAAACTGGGTCTCCTCTCTTATATGAAAAATGTGTTTATATTCCTGACTACCAAGTCCATGTGACTTTATCAATTCTCACTCCTCCTTTGGAATGAGGATATCTAGACTTTTTCCTAGAGCTTCTTAGTATGTGGCCTACATCTGACACATTGGCACTCAGATCGAGGCTCTACTACTCCTTTAATATATCATCTCATAATAACTGATTTCAAACATCTCTTAATGTGTTCCTAGCATACCTATTCCTTCTTATCCTCATCATTTTAACTAGCTCTACTGAGCTTTCTTCCTGGCCCTTGGATCTTATCCACTTCCTTTTTCCTATTTCTGGTATTGTTGATAACTTTTCAACCTGCTGTACTTATTCCTTAATTTTAGTCATGTCTCACCCTTACACCTTTTCCTTCAAAGATGTCTATCCCATCATCAACTTTAACTTTCTTTTTATTTCTTAGTCTTATCTTGATTACTAGTTCCATTACTTCGAAAATTCTAATCTTACGATTTACTCCTATCAGCACATTCTTCACTTTATGTAACACTTGTAATTAACCATAGAAAATTCTTTTTGTATCCCCTTTTCCAACTTAACTATCAGAACATTATCATTTCCTACCTCTCTTAGTAGGAAATTATACATCCTGGATGGATAGGAGCCCTAGAAACTATAAGTTTCATCTGAACTAACACGGTTGTGGGAAATGTGTGCCATGCCTTAATTTTAAACAAGATACTTCAAGTGTTTATTCTCCTTAATATAATCACATATAATGCCCACAACTTTCCAAACTTCAGCCTCAAATTACCCATCAGCAACAATTTCATCTATTGAAACTCATCCACAAATAGTACTTCCTCTAGCTCATAGTTTAAAACAGTTGCAAGCCTTAGTAGCTAACTCAATTTAACTCCTGTCATTACTTTGATCGTCCTTTCATACTTAACACTAGGTATGCACTTACTGTCATTCTCATATCAGGAAATTATGTATGAATTGGTGCCTACCAAACTCTCAAATAACTAGGTCTCCTTGACTCAGTCTCTGTTCCTTATATAACCCTCTAGAACCAATAGCACGAGCTAAACTTGAAAAGAAAGAAAAATATCCTCTTATATTCAACTACGCCCGATCGTCCATATTACAACGTTTCATCTATGTTTCTTAGTCTTTCTCTTCAAATTTCATCATCTCCTAGCACAATTGTGCTCTACCTATAAGGTATCATCTGCATGAACCCTTTACCGTACCATTGTCCTTCCTAACATAATACTTTATAATTTATTAACTTTACTTATACTCGACCTATGATTCATAACTATCATTCTTTTCCTCTCATCATACCTATTTGATCCCTTAGATTGACTTTTATTCAACTTACTACTTACTAACTTCTTTTTCTCTGCCTAATTAGATAGTCCGCAATACCATCGCACACCTTCTAGCTTTTGCTCATTATTATTGTATTCCTCACCTAATCTTCCTGATACTATTAATAAGTTAAAAGAATCTTGCCCCATTACTATTCACTTCACTTTAGGAATAGGGAATAGATAAAGTATGATCCAATCATGTAACTCCAAGCTCTATATTTTATCCCCTGGCACTACCTCAACTACATCATGCTATGAGTATCACATTACTAGATTCCATACCTCCATCGCTATTCTCACTAATGTGGTCCCATTTTGGGTTCTCCATCCTTGTCATTCACCTTCCCAAAAATAACACTTAGCCTACCCTATATCTTAACTTTGTTCCTTTTATTATGCGCCCTTCAGGCTGTCCTTTCATTTATTTCCTTTGTCTTACCCAAAATAGAACTTGACTATTCTATCCCTGATTCCATTCTTCTTCCTAACATGATAGCTGTACTTGCTAACTATATCTTTTAGAGTCTCTATCGTGTTATCATATGTCTGTGCTACTCAGATTTGGTCCTTTGACCACTCTAGCTAGTACTTTCACTGGCATTTAGATTATATTGCATCTGTAATCAATTGTCCAAACTTTCATTCTGCACTTTCTTTATCCATTGACCTTCTATGATTTATCTTCGCTAATTTATTACTCTTAACACTATTATAATTATTATTTTTTTCCATGTTTACTCAATTAGCCAAAACATAAGATTCCGGGCACCCAAGCCCATCATCCAATTCAAAGGATTTACATCCATCATGATTTGATTATATATGATTCCTATAATGGAACTTGTATCCTCTCCAGGATACGCGAGCCAACTACTCTCTACCACACTCTATAGTCCCACCTGGGGCACTATTTTGTTGGTCACCATTATTAGTAATAAACTTTGATCCCTTCTAAAAAGATAGGACTATACCCTAACTTACTGCAATAAAGGTACTACATTTACCACATTGTCAAAACCATGTCAAATTAATGACTCTCTTATCATATCATAGCTCTGTAAATCATCAATTCATAGTTCTGACCTTCCCTAGGTAGTAGGGTTGTACTTTACACCTTGCTAATACACACAAGGTATACTATTCTCACTAAGCTTGTCACACCCTACTCCTCGTAAGATGTAACATGCTCCCGTAGTACACCTAAGGAATTACCGTACTTCGCCTACCGGTAACCCATTAAATACACTACAAGGGATTTTAAAACAATTTTCTTACTATTGATAAGTGATGAGCATTTTCTAATAGGTATTAAAACATTTAATTAAAGTTGGAAACTAATTAAAATTTTTGGCCCATTTTATTTTTCCGTAATTTTATAAAAATTTCGGCAGAGTGCCGTCTGTATTTTGAGAAAACAATTCTTCAAATACCTGAAAGAAAGCACTTCCAATAATTTTTCTCAACAACTTCTTCAAAAGTCACAATCATCTCAATCAATTTCAACACGCTTATCAACTTCCAAAATTCAAATCCACCATTAATGAATTTCATTCAATTTAAAATAAAATACTACCAATCATATTTCATTAATGACAAAATAATTTATATATACATCATACTAGAAATTTACATTAAGAAAATCTAAACTAAAATTTATTACAACTTTATACAAACTTTGTACAAGCTGCTCAAGACCGATTTTACATGTCCATACAATTACGTGCAATACATACATCAAAATGAATATTTACATTCAGGATATAAATTATACCCGATAACTTCAAGTAGGTAGCTCCCCTGTCCTCAGCAGCTCAATCTGCTGCTCCTCTAGTCTCTATATCTGCGACAGCATACAAAGCTATCGCTGAGTGGTGAACTCAGTGGTGCACAAACTAATAATTTAAAACTTAATACAAGTTATTCTTAACAATTCATAATGAATAAAAATTTAAAATTTCTAAATTCTTCAAAATCCATAATATTCAAAAATCATTATTTTCATTCACGCAAATTATTCATTTGAATAAAATTTTGATCAATTAATAACTATTTATTTATATTTCTTTTAAATTTTGAAACAATACAAAAATATTTTGAATCACTAACAAATTATTCATTTCAATCACAATTTATCAAATTATGCATAATTTAAAGGGCGTTGCTAACAATTCACACAGTTAAACCTATGACTCAAAATTCAAATAGATGCCGTGTTGTACACCATGACATTTCACATTCTCCCAATAACCGAGGCTAAAAGGGAGAAACAAAGAGTAGCTAGTATATATGAGTACTCATTCAAATTCTTCCCCAACTGGCAAGCCAGAGAGGAAGTAACTCGCCCCATCTAGTGGAGGAGATATCTCACTAGACAAGCTAATGAGAATTCACAACAAATTTTGCCATGTCAACTGTGGTTTCAAATCACATTCAAAATAATTTCTATTTACAAAGTGTTTACAAATCATCATCATATTTAATCATCATAAATTCATGCTCAAGGTTGGCAACACATCAAACTTAAAATTTACAATCCTCAAAACAATGCAACAAATCCTTAAATGCATAAGAAAATTTATATTCAAATTGTACAATTTCATTCAATAAGTTAAAATTCTCAACACAACAAAAATCATAAATCACACAATAAATTTATTTCAAATCAATTTGGAATTGAAAAAAATAACAAAAGAGTTAGTTGTGCACAAACCTTAAACGAGTCGCCTCTTGGCCTTGACTCGATTCCTCGGGTTCCTTCCCGGTGTTCTTTTCAACTGAAACACACAGTTTCATAGTGTTTCAGTATCATAACTCATTGTAAATCCAAAAATAATTTTACATTCACTTATACCTAGCTCTAACGTACTAAACTTGACGATTTTTAAATTTTGTGTTTCGGGATTACTATTCACTACACTATTCAAGTCAAATTATTGACTTTCTAAGGCTTAATAGGTATGAAAATTCCAACTTCACCCACGTACCACATTTTGGTCACTAAATTTGTTGGTTTTGGTTGTTTACTCAAATTCTAAGTCTTTTAGGCAAATTTGCAAATTTTCAGTTTCTGTGTCTTAAGTTGCACTGTTCCATTGGTCACCTTTCTATTGGAATTTGGCAGAACTTCCTTCATAGAAAATGTTTCCTATTGTCTTAAGTTTATTCTCATTTTTGAATCACTCCAATTGGAGTTTTGTAGCTCAAGTTATAACCATTTGAACCATGGCTGCCGGATTGAACTTAACCCAGATTTCTGGGCAAATTTTGGTTCTAGCAGTTTTAGGTCACCAATTTGGGGTGGCCAAATGACTTGGTTAATGGCATAATTTGAGTTTGTGTTCTTCATGAAAGTTTTAGGTCTATATGTCATCTGTCCACTAGTAAAATTTCAGGTTATTTAGACCTGCCTAGCTCAAGTTATGGCCAAATGAACAAACACTATTTATTTAATCAGTTTGTACAGGGCAGACTGAGATTTTCCAAGTTTGGTCAATTTGTTCACTAGGTTTTGGTCACTTTTTGGGCATGCTTCCTAAATAAAAATTGTGTCATTTAGTGGCGATTTTCATTCCCAATTGGTCTCATACTAATTGGACTTGTAAATTTTCATTTTGGGTCCCTCAAAGGGACCTTGGTCAGGCTGCTAGCAGCATGACCACACTCAATCTGAATTTGATCTCAACTCCAACACTTCCAACACACTTTATTTGGTCACCATTGACCATTTCCTACTTTAAACTAGGTCAAACATATCATTTACTCATCTCTCACATTTTTGTCTCTAGCCCTAAGTCTCCAACCCTAACCACACTAATTCCTTGCATTTAACTAATTCAAGACATTTAATCATAATCATTCAACACCAATAAGCTCACATTCACCTTTAAATCCACCAAATTCATGCATACATATATCAAACCCTAGTTGACCGAAATTTCTATCTAGTTCTCCAAATAAGTTTTCTTTTCATTTTATGTTAATTTCTAAGTTCTTGACGCTATACATACACTAATTAAACTAAAAATTTAAAGTTTGAATTACTAACCTTATGCAGAATTTTCTTCCCTTTAAAACTCTTCCTTTCTTCTTCTTTTTGTTGTCAAGTTCTCTACCATAGCTTGAAATCAAGATTTAATGTTGGAGGTTTAACTTTCTATGGTGTGATTTAGGGTTTGTTTAAGCTCAAAATGAGCTTTAACAGTGGTTTAAGTGAGGGAGAGGGTGAGAGAGGGAGTGAGGCGGCAACATGGGAAAGAAGAAGAAGACTTTTTGGTTTTTTTTTTCTTTTCTTTTCTTTTCTTCTTTTTATGTCTTAGGAAGACCAAAAATCAAATTAAACAAATTTTTAATTATGATATTTATGGCATCATGCATGATGTCATGCATGATGTCATCTCTCTTCACTTTTTCATTTTTTTTTCATTTTTTTTCTATTAGTTTTTTAATTTAATTCCCGACTCCGAAATTTTCTTTTCTCCGATTTTATTTGACAGTTAGGTCAGGAGTCAGCTCTCGAGGTCAATTGACCAAATTGCCCCTCGCTGGTTCAACCCGATTTGCAAATAATTCAATATTTCTTTCGGATCCCTGACCTAATTATTTGACTGACTTAACAATTCTTTTTTGTGATTTTCTCTTTTCCACTGTGTTCGTAATGGTCCTAAGGACCGCAGCGTCACATTTTACGGTTTGAAATTTGAGTTTAAATCGACTTCATAGTCGTTCCTGAGAAGGTCACCCATCGCTGTGACTCTCGGCTTGTTTAACTTCTTATGTTCTATTTTTCTTATTTATACTTAACTAATTGACAATTACTAATTATTTGTGTTTATGGATTATCTAGTTGTCTTAAGTATGGTTCTAATCCCCTTAATTGTCCGGACCGACACCGGTCACCGGAACAGTAAAATATACCAGGCTATGCAAATAGGGGTGTTACAATTCTCCTCCCCTTAAAACAATTTCGTCCTCAAAATTTTACCTGGTATCAGTCTCTGAACAGTTGTGGGTGCTATCTTCTCATGTCCTATTCACACTCCTAAGTAGCTTCCTGGCCTGAATGATGGTTCCTTAGCACTTTAACCAATATTATTTACTCATCGATTGCTCACCTCATGTGCCAAGTTTCTTATGAGCTTCTATCATAAGTTAGATTCAAATTCATTTCAATTTTAGAGGTAAGCAAATCTGTGTGCTAGTGGATCCACTCTTTCTAGGACCTCAGACGATCCTATGGGTGAGAACTAAATTTTACTCTTTTCTTATCAAATCTTTTGATCATTTGATGCAACCTTTAGTTTAGTTTAGAACATTTTAGTCTTTTCTTGCTGTTGTTTTAGCAATTATTTTCCTTTGTAGTCTTTTTTTTTTTTTTTAAATAACCTGGTTGGTCATATATGAACTGTTTATCTCTTTCTTGGCCATAGGTCCATAACCATTATCTTACTATCTCCATTTATGACCAAGGCTTATGTGCTATTTTGCACTATCTTGTTTGCTTTGGTTTAACTTATTTCCTTCTTGATAAAATAGTTCGGGATATCGTTACGCATCTTAAGTAGGTTGTTTGCCCTGGTGGCAATTCCTTATCTAGTGTTTTTCTCATTTCTTAATGTTCTATTTGTTTCCTTCTTTCATTCCACAACTTAACTTTAATTATTTTATTCCTCAATCTTATCTTCTTCCTTAACTTAACTGTCGAATCATGATTTAGCACCTCTTGTCATCCCTAATAAATTCACTACACTTCAATATTATTTTGATTTGGTCCTCTGACCATTCTAGTCAACACTTTAACTAATATTCATAATGTTTCTTTATTATATTCGCACCATCTATTCTAATTTTTTACTTCCACAACTCTTTTATCTGTCAATGTTCTATAGCTTATTTTCCGCTAGTTTGTGATCATTACTTTTTTTTTACTTTTTTTTTTTTTAACCATAACCAATTTTGTAATCTTAAGAAGGGAGTCTACCAGACTCTCCTATTTCGCATGCTATTCAAAAGTTTTGCTTGAATTCTAATCTAATTCTTATGATCCGCACAATAAAATTGTGCTCTTCCTAAAGAATACCTGGCCAGCTAGTTCCTATCGAACTACTGTTATCAGTAGAATATCATTTCTTAACTATTTTATAAGTTATAATTGTCATCCATAGCATCCTGTCTCTTTTAGGGGAACAAAATTATATTTTGTGTATTACTGCTACACAAATAGAATATTGTTCCTTGCTAAACTTTGAGCAGAAGATCCATTGCAATACCAGAACAACTATAAACCCCATATCGGAGACTGGATGACTTAGCCCTATAGGTGTTATTTTTAAATTTTAACCATGCTAAAATCTCTAGTCTCATAACAATTCCTGATGTACTCTAATTCATGCTAGGGTAACGGAGTCTTTAACTCTCACTACCTTGCAACCATGATCTTTTGATACTCTAATTATAGAGTTTTAAATCCCGAATTAGGATTTTCAAACTCAGTTCTAGTAATAAAACTCTATTCTGATATCTTTGTACCAGAGCGAAAGCCATGTGTTACTATGCTTATCCTTGTGTACTATTGGATAGTACTTAGCTCTACACAATAAATCTCAAGTCAATATTGTAATTTGCAGCTTACAATACAAACATCAAGAATATTGCATAATTACTATGATACATCCCAATAGATCAAACTTCCCTATGTCTTATTTCTTTCAAATCCACTAATATCTTAAACTTATTTTGATTATGGTACTTACTGACATCTATCAACAGTAATACCTTTACTTTCATCTAGGGCATATATATTGCTATAAATTACTTTTGGTCCTCTTGCCTTACCTAATTAGGCTTACTAATTAACTTTATAATTTATCGTAGTCTAGGAGATGTCTCTCACTAGAAACTTTTCCAAAATTAATTCCAATCACGCTTATTATCGCAATTCTTATCCTAAAAGACTAATTACTAACACATTAAAATTTATCTCCATGCAAGGGAATATCAGTAGAACATATAATTTTAGCATTAGCATATAAATAAGTAGAGCCGGAATCAAATAGTACATGATTATTCCTTTCACAAGTTAAGAACATACCGGCAACTATATCTGAAGTCTCTGCTTCTTCCCCTCGATGCATGGCTTTCCCTCTTTCTAATGTATTTCTCTGCTTGGGTTGGTCCATTGTGCAAGGATCACCCAAAATGTTGTCTCTACTTCTGCCTCTGCCTCTACTGACTATTAATGAGCCTCTAAAATCAGAACCTTGGACTGATTCCTCTGGTGTAGTATGTGGCATAAATCGACGTGCGCTAGTACAATCTCGGGCAAAATGTCCAATTCCACCACAATTGAAGCAGGCTCCAATGACCCTATGGCAAATACCCCCGTGCAATTTTTCACAAACATCACAAATACAGATAGGGTAGGAACTTCTGGTTCTTTGACGAATGGTTCTTGATTGCTTCCGCCCTGAAGATCTACCTCTGTCATACTTAGGAGCTCGAGGTCCCTCAAAATCTTTTCTCTTTCCCAAATTACTACTCGAACTTTGACTGATGAGTTTCCCACTTTTCTCTTTTTCATGCTGCTCTTAAGGGGGTTAAGTTTGTACTTGGGCCTGGGCTGACAGATTATCAGCCATTTGTTGAAAGAACATGGCCATCTGCTAGGCCGTTTGTGCAGTAATTTGTATAGGAGGGACTGGTGCAGTTGGACCTCCAACGCTATGTGAAACTGGGGCCTCTCCTTGTACGTTAGCTGTATCAGACTGCTCTACCATTTTATCCCCCTTGTCCATATCTATTCACAGGATTTTTTTTTTCTATTTCCTGCACACCCAACACAAGGAGATTTCTACTCGTTAGTTCATATTTATGATGTAAATGTACTATATGTAACAAATATGGACTTTGAGCAGTTGTACTTAACAAGGAAAGACACAAATTCTCAAGTTAGAACATACTTCAAAAATTTTGCTCTGATACCACTAAAACATGTCACACCCTACTCCTCGTAAGATGTAACATACTCCCGTAGTAGACCTAATGAATTATCGTACTTCGCCTATCGGTAACCCATTAAATATACTACAAGGGATTTTAAAACAATTTTCTTACTATTGATAAGTGGTGAGCATTTTCTAATAGGTATTAAAAAATTTAATTAAAGTTGGAAACTAGTTAAAATTTTTACCCATTTTATTTTTCTGCAATTTTTTAAAAATTTCGACAGAGTGCCGTCTGTATTTTGAGAAAACAGTTCTTCAAATACCTGAAAGAAACCACTTCCAATAATTTTTCTCAACAAATTCTTCAAAAGTCACAATCATCTCAATCAATTTCAACACGTTTATCAACTTCCAAAATTCAAATCCACCATTAATGAATTTCATTCAATTTAAAATAAAAAACTACTAATCATATTTCATTAATGACAAAATAATTTATATATACATCATACTAGAAATTTACATTAAGAAAATCCAAACTAAAATTTATTACAACTTTATACAAATTTTGTACAAACTGCTCAAGACTGATTTAACATGTCCATACAATTACTTGCAATACATACATCAAAATGAATATTTACAGTCAGGGTATAAATTATACCTGATAACTTTAACCAGGTAGCTCCCTTATCCTCAGCAACTCAATCTGCTGCTCCTCTAGTCTCTATATTTGCGACAGCATACAAAGCTATCGCTGAGTGGTGAACTCAGTGGTGTACAAACTAATAATTTAAAACTTAATACAAGTTATTCTTAACAATTCATAATGAATAAAAATTTAAAATTTCTAAATTCTTCAAAATCCATAACATTCAAAAAGCATTATTTTCATTAATGCAAATTATTCATTTGAATAACATTTTGATCAATTAATAACTATTTATTTACATTTCTTTTAAATTTCGAAACGATACAAAAATATTTTGAATCACTAATAAATTATTTATTTCAATCACAATTTATCAAATTATGCATAATTTAAAGGGCGTTGCCAACAATTCACACAATTGAACCCATGACCCAAAATTCAAATAGATGTCGTGTTGTGCACCACAACATTTCACATTCTCCCAATAGCCGAGGCTAAAAGGGAGAAACAAAGACTAGTTAGTATATATAAGTACTCATTCAAATTCTTCCCCAACTGGCAAGCCAGAGAGGAAGTAACTCGCCCCATCTAGTGGAGGAGATATCTCACTAGACAAGCTAATGAGAATTCACAATAAATTTTGCCATATCAACTGTGGTTTCAAATCACATTCAAAATAATTTCTATTTACAAAGTGTTTACAAATCATCATCATATTTAATCATCATAAATTCATGCTCAAGATTGGCAACACATCAAACTTAAAATTTACAATCCTCAAAACAATGCAATAAATCCTTAAATGCATAAGAAAATTTATATTCAAATTGTACAATTTCATTCAATAAGTTAAAATTCTCAACACAACAAAAATCATAAATCACACAATAAATTTATTTCAAATCAATTTGGAATTGAAAAAAGTAACAAAAGAGTTAGTTGTGCACAAACCTTAAACGAGTCGCCTCTTGGCCTTGACTCGATTCCTCGGGTTCCTTCCCGATGTTCTTTTCAACTGAAACACACAGTTTCATAGTATTTAAGTATTATAACTCATTGTAAATCCAAAAATAAATTTACATTCACTTATACCTAGCTATGATGTGCTAAACTTGACATTCTTTAAATTTTGTATTTCGGGGTTACTATTCACTACACTATTCAAGTCAAATTGTTGACTTTCTAAGGCTTAATAGGTATGGGAATTCCAACTTCACCCATATACCACATTTTGGTCACTAAATTTGTTGGTTTTGGTTGTTTACTCAAATTCTAAGTCTTTTAGGCAAATTTGCAAATTTTCAGTTTTGATGTCTTAAGTTGCACTATTCCATTGGTCACTTTTCTGTTGGAATTTGGCAGAACTTCCTTCATAGAAAATGTTCCCTATTGTCTTAAGTTTATTCTCCTTTTTGAATCACTCCAATTGGAGTTTTGTAGCTCAAGTTATAGCTATTTGAACCATGGCTGCCGGATTGAACTTAACCCAGATTTCTGGGCAAATTTTGGTTCTTGCAGTTTTTGCTTACCAAATTGGGGTGGCCAAATGACTTGGTTAATGGCATAATTTTGGTTTGTGTTCTTCATGAAAATTTTAGGTCTATATCTCATCTATCCACTGGTAAAATTTCAGGTCATTTAGACCTGCCTAACTCAAGTTATGGCCAAATGAACAAATACTGTTCATTTAGTCAGTTTGTACAGGGCAGACTGAGATTTTCCAAGTTTGGTCAATTTGTTCACTAAGTTTTGGTCACTTTTTGGGCATGCTTCCTAAATGAAAATTGTGTCATTTAGTGTCTATTTTCATTCCCAATTGGTCTCATACCAATTGGACTTGTAAATTTTCAGTTTTGGTCCCTCAAAAGGACCTTGGTCATGCTGCCAGCAGCATGACCACACTCAATCTGAATTTGATCTCAACTCCAACACTTCCAACACACTTCATTTGGTCACCATTGACCATTTCCCACTTCAAACTAGGTCAAACATATCATTTACTCATCTCTCACATTTTTGTCTCTAACCCTAAGTGTCCAACCCTAACCACACTAATTCCTTGCATTTAACTAATTCAAGACATTTAATCATAATCATTCAACACCAATAAGCTCACATTCACCTTTAAATCCACCAAATTCATGCATACATATATCAAACCCTAGTTGATCGAAATTTCTATCTAGTTCTCCAAATAAGTTTTCTTTTCATTTTATGTTAATTTCTAAGTTCTTGATGCTATACATACACTAATTAAACTAAAAATTTGAAGTTTGAATTACTAACCTTATGCAGAATTTTCTTCCATTCAAAACTCTTCCTTTCTTCTTCTTTTTATTGTCAAGTTCTCTACCAAAGCTTGAAATCAAGATTTAATGTTGGAGATTTAACTTTCTATGGTGCGATTTAGGGTTTGTTTAAGCTCAAAATGAGCTTTAATGGTGGTTTAAGTGAGGGAGAGGGTGAGAGAGGGAGTGAGGCGGCAACATGGGAAAGAAGAAGAAGACTTTTTGGTTTTTTTTTTCTTTTCTTTTCTTTTCTTCTTATTATGTCTTAGGAAGACCAAAAATCAAATTAAACAAAATTTTAATTATGATATTTATGGCATCATGCATGATGTCATGCATGATGTCTTCTCTCTTCACTTTTTCATTTTCTTTTTTTTTTCATTTATTTTTCTATTAGTTCTTCAATTTAATTCCCGACTCTGAAATTTTCTTTTCTCCGATTTTATTTGACAGTTAGGTCAGGAGTCAGCTCTCGAGGTCAATTGACCAAATTGTCCCTCACCGGTTCAACCCGATTTGTAAATAATTCAATATTTCTTTCGGATCCCTGACCTAATTATTTAACTGACTTAACAATTCTTTTTCGTGATTTTCTCTTTTCCACTGTGTTCACAATGGTCCTAAGGACCGCAATGTCACATTTTACGGTTCGAAATTTGAGTTTAAATCAACTTCGCAGTCGTTCCCGAGAAGGTCACCCATCGCTGTGACTCTCGGCTCGTTTAGCTTCTTATGTTCTGTTTTTCTTATTTATACTTAACTAATTGAGAATTACTAATTATTTGTGTTTATAGATTATCTAGTTGTCTTAAGTATGGTTCTAATCCCCTTAATTGTCCGGACCAACACCGGTCACCGGAATAGTGAAATATACCAGACTATGCAAATAGGGGTGTTACAAAGCTCTAAGCACAATGTCTGTCGTACTGCAAAAACCATCTGAAATTCCATACCAAAGACCAGATGGTCTCACTCTATAGATGTCACCTTTACTTGCAACTAATTTGCAACCTCTGGTCTGATGGCAACTCTTGATGTAACTTTAGCTCATGCTAGGGTAACCGAGTCACTGACTCTAGTTATCACCCAACTGTGACCTTTCAATATTCTAACTCTAGACCCCTAACCAGGAGTTCCCAACTCCTCTGCAAATATAGAACTCTGTTCTGACATAACTGTACCAAAACAGAGGTCATCTGCAAACACCCTTATTATGGAGCACCATGGGGATGCACGCAGCTCTATACAATAATCCCATGTCGGTACTGTAATCTGCAGCTTACAGAGCAGACATTGAGAACATTGTATAGTTACTACAACACGTCCTGATAGACTAGGTCTCCTAATCTCTTATCTCTCTTGAATCTACTATTGTCATAAACTTATTCTGACTGGGTCATCCACTAATGACTGCCAGCAGTGGTATCTTCATCATTATCTAAGGCAAGAGTACTTTCAAGACTCACCTTTATGTACTTGTGCCTTGCACAAAATGGGCACACCATTTAAACCCATACTGACAAAAATATAGTATTTATTAGAGTATGTGTTTCCATGGTAGACTTCAATACGTCTGCTAAATCTATTTCACGTTTCTATGTACTCCACGAAAATCAAGACACTAACTGAGGTACTCTTATATTTTCCGAAGTATAACGCAGAATCTAGAAACAAAGAATTACAGAAAAAGACAAAACAGAATCCTATACTCCGCATGTAACATCCTAACAAGACTCCTTTTACACTCCCAAGTATATTCTTTCCCATGAATCTAGAGCCTAAGCTCTGATACCAACTTTTGTCACGACCCAACCTATGGGTCGGACATACACTAGAACCTGAGTCAGCATAAAGCCCCCGAGGCCCGTAGTAAGCCTTACTGTTCTCAAACCCATAACCAGGCCCACAATTTAGGCCCAATATGCATAAAAAATAATTTAAATTAAACTGTTATAGTTTCATTTTGGGCCAACTTAACCCAGTAATTATCAGAAACTAAAATTAGAGGAGCCCAGCTCAACCCTGTTACATCCTTTACAAACTATTCAAGACTCATAAAAATTTTTCATTTGTTAATACAAAAACTTAAATTCATGCAGTCCCTGACAGGATTAATGCTACTACTAGTACATACGGAGTTCTAAATTACAAATTTAGACAATAATAATACAATTAAGTAATCTTTTCATAACCTGCGAGGAAAGGGACAGGTTATTCTGAAAAAGGTCTCCTCCTATAGCCTGAAAAAATATGGTGAACAGGAGTAAGCGTTCGATTCAGAGAGTAAAATATCAATTTTAACCATAATCTCTATAGCTATCTAAAGCTAATGCACCCAATGGAGTGAAATGCAACATCGTCACAAATTTCATATAAATCACATCAAAAAGAAAATTTGGAGCACTCACACACCTGATAAGGTCAAACAATACATATAAAGGAGCTGATCCCCTATACAGCCCTCTTAATCCAACCTGTGCCAACGAAGAACTCAAGCCGAACTTTCGCTTAATAAACCAAATCGGGGTCCCAGCGAAGAACTCAAGCCTTGTCTACCCCGAAGGACCAGGTCCCAACGAAGATCTCAAGCCATGTCTACCCGTCCTGTCTATAGCCAACACCATACCATACGCACGCCAACTCATGCACACTGCTCCAAATTACCACAACAATATCCATGGCACTTTAACAATTATGAATACAACATAAAACGTGCCTAGTGTTTAACTACATAAATACATATTTGTAAGTGATGCATAGGCATGCTTGAACATATAATAATATCGAAATTACAATTAAAATTAATATTTTACTCACAGTACCGAGGACTATTGTGGTTGCTGGATGGAGAAAAATAGCTGACATTAATCACCTAATAATTAAATTATAAATTTATTAGTACTAAGTTAAAATAAAACTCTAAAGAGACAACAGACAATCTAATTCATGCCGAAAATCTGGCAGAGTTTCCCCTATACCTAGGACCTACCCAACTTGTAAAAAGGCTTCAAAATACACTTCTATATCCGCCAATCACACAATCACAACTCAATCACATTACAAGGCGCCTCCTAGGCCCACCCAAACAGTCAACAACCACAATTAAAAAAATTACAATTTAGCCCCTATAACTAGCCCTTTTGCAAAAACTATCCAAACGAGCTCTAAAAATTCTAAAATTTTGCCCTGCGGTCCTTAATAATATTATAAGACTATTGCAAAAGGAATTAAAATTTTCTGATCATCCACAAATATTTTATGAATTTTATTCTAAATCGGTATTAGCCGAAAATGAGCAACTTAGAGTTTGGGTTTACTTATGTCAATTCTGACACCTAGAAAGCGTACAGAACGTCTGAAAATGCTAGGATTGACTGTAATATCGATCACGTTCTGAGATAGGTTGCCAGACAGCCGGATCTAGCGGAAAACGCAGTCCCTGCGCCGGTGAGCTATCCTCAATCCGATTGCACCTAAATTAAGTTCAAATCGTGTTAATAATTATTATAAAATTATTTTTAAATTTTGGGAATCGAAAAAGTTTGAAAATCTCACCAAACGATCTAGACCGTCCAATTATTGCCTTTTTCAAACGGTGTCCGATCGGAGCGGGACCTATCCTATCTCGAAGATCTCGTCGTCCTGAGTCCATCGGTAGCCTTGGATTTCCGATCCGACGGTCGGATCGCCGAAAAAGTGGCCGGAAAGCCACTGCCGTCACTTTCTCTCTCCTCTTTCTCTCTCTTCGAAACTCGCCGGAAACTCCACCATTCCGGGCATGGCTGGTCGGAAAATGGAGCTGGGTTCGTGGGTAGTTTGTGGCAGCTTGGATCGCCGGCGTTGGTGGCCGGAATCGGCCTGAAAACGATCGACTTCTCTCTCTCTCTCTCTCTTCTTTTTTCCTTCCCTTTTCTTCTCTCTCTTTCTCTTCCTCCCTGCGCTGCCGCCACCTCTCACCGTCTGGAGCAGCTCCGATGGCCACTGGGTGGTTGTCCTGCCATCCGGCTTAGTCCCTTGCCAGAGGAGAAGGGAAAGAAGAAAGAAAAAAAAAATGGGGAGGGGGAAGTCGGGAAGGATGCGTGGAAGGGGGGGGGGGGCTGCTGCTTGCGTTTTTGGGTTTCTATTTTTTTTCTTTTAATTACATTATTAGTCCCTCAACTTTTTAGAGTTTACAATTAGGTCCAAAATAATTTTTATTATGTTAAAATTTAATAAAATTCTAGTAATGATAAAAATAAATATAGTCTAGGAAAATTCAATTATTTTATTCTCATTTACTAAATTAATTTTAATTATTATTACTTTATTTATTATTATTATCTTCCTTTATTTTTAAAATCAATTCAAATAAATCCTATGATATTAATAACATAATATTACATAATATTTCCTTTTTATTTTATTTATAATTCAAAAATTTTTGGGGTTGTTACATTATCTTTCATTTCTATATTTTTTTAAATAATTTTAATTATAAATATATTAAATAATTTTATAATTATTAATTAAATATTAATATATTATATAATATGTTTAATCTTTAATTATATATGTATTTTATAATTAAAAATTACAAAATGAAGAAATAGTTAAAAAATTATTATATTATACACTATAGCAACTAATTTTGAAGTTATATATGCATCTTTTCTCTGCGGTCACTTATTTTCAGCATCACACATTTATTTAGGGGGTATTTGGTTCACTTGTTAGGTACAGCTAATAGCTAATAGGCATCCAAATAGGTAAATTAGAGTGTTTGAAAAATTTTTAAAATTAAAATTGATAGCTGATGAGTAATTAATATAATACCTATCAGCTGCAATTTGTATTAACTCTATTTTTAGAAATGTTTCTCATCAGCTAATAGCTTATTGATTTTATTTTTTATTTAAACCATATTATCCTTTTTCATTTAACTTAAAAATTAATATTATTAATACTTTTATATTTTTCATTTATAATTTTAACATCTTAATTAGCCCATTACAACTTTGTTGAAAATTTTTTATTAATAAAATAAAAAATAAAATATTTATTTAGTATAAAAAATACATTTTTTAGTCTAAAAAAATAAAATTAATTATAAATTTTTTTCTTTATCAATAATAATAATTACTTTATTATTTTATAACTGTATTTTTAAAGTTATTTAATTATATTTTAAAGTATTTAATTATTTTCTTATTTCAATAATAAAATAAGTGATATAATATAATAAATCAATAATTATATATTTATTTTAATAATATAATAAATAATATAATATATTAAATTAATAATTATATATTTAATTTAATAATAAAATAAATAACATAATATAATAAATTTATAATTTTATATTTATTTCAATAATAAAATAAATTATTAATTTCTTTCTTCCCTCCTTGATTTACAATAGCCTGCACGCATCTGTCTGTTTCTTCAAAGTTCTTGCCTACTTCCTCGAAGAGGAAATTATATTATACACTCTAGCAACTAATTTTGAAATTATATGTGTATCTTTTCTTTGTAGTCACTCATTTTTAGCATCAAACATTTATTTAAGGGGTGTTTAGTTCTGCTGGTGAGTGCAGTTAGTAGCTGATAAATAGTTAAATAGGTGAATTAAAGTGTTTGATAAATTTAAAAAATTAGAGTTGATAATTATAGTTTGTATTAACTCTATTTTTAAAGCTGTTTCTCATCAGCTGATAGCTGATTAATTTTATTTTTTATTTAGACCATATTATTATTTTTTATTTAATTTAAAAATTAATATTATTAATACTTTTATATTTTTTATTTATAATTTTAACATTTTAATTAGTGCATTATATTTAAGCAGTTCCTTCTCCTTATTCATATCTTTTTTAATTAATTAATATTAATAATATTTATCATAATTTATTTGTTAAATTAATAAATACTAAATAATACTAATTTTTAAATATTTATAAAATATTTAATATAATTAATTTTATTAATTTGCTAAATAAATATTAATGCTCTTTTACATATAAATAATATTTGTATTTTTAAATTTTTTTATATTATATAGTTATTAATTTTATGTACAATTTTCAAATTTTTTATATATAATAAATATTAATTTTTTTAATTTTATAAATTAATCCTTATATGTTTATTAATTATAAAAATATAAGAGCTTATTTATAAATAGTTATAATATTTAGAATTATTTTATAAAATATATAGATGATTTTGTAATTAAAAATTTTTAAGGACATCAAAGTAATTAATTTATATTTTTAAAGATCAAAAAATAGTCGAATGCTTCTTGGAATAGCATCCAACAGTCAAAAGTAATTTTAAATAGCGTTCAATTACTTTTTAGCAATTATCTGTTTTTTTTTAATTTTTTATATATTGGACGCTAGTCATATTAGTGATCAGTTCTCTCTTTTCCACTTTTTAGTATTTTTTTTTCAATTACCACCTTCTTGAAAAAAAAGTCTGTTTGCATGCGCTAAAGTTAATATCTTTATATACTTTGTATCTGCGTTGTTAGTTTTGACATTAGCTTTTGTCATTAACAGCTTTTGCATGGGCTAGAGATGATAAAATTAGTGAAAAAGATACATAATATCTTTTACTCATTATGATATGTAATTAGTTTTCTTCACCAATGAAAGTCTTATCATCTCGAGTTGATGGCTCTCAACATATATAGTTAATGATTGATAGTTGAATGCAAAAGCAAGACACAATATAATCAAACATGCTACGAAAGTGAAGATTTGTCGTGTAAATAATTTAAGAGATCTTAAATGATAATTTCTCAGTATTATACAAAATAAGAATCAAGACATGTTAAATTGAAAAGTCATAGAAGTAAAGAGTAGTATTTTGTTTAGGATAACTAACTAAACAAAAGAGAATTTGTAAGCTCTAATATGGTTTGAGAATGAATATTTATATCCTAATATTTATAAACCATGTTTAAAGCAGTAGTTATTACTAAGATGATAAATAATTGTATTTTAGCAAACTTTTAGATTTGGTTAGGAATTCTTGTGGGAGAAAATGAAGTAGACGACATTAGTGAAGGTGATTTGGGATGCAATCAGCAGAAAAAAAAAAAAAAAAAAGAAAAAAAAAAAGCACGGTAGAAGATGCCATTATTAATTTGGCCTAATTATAAAGTAAATAAATTTATTTAGCCTAATTATAAAGTAAATAAATTTATTTAGTTTAAAATTTAATTTTAAATTTGTTTGACTCTCCATTAAAATTACATTGACTTATTAGATTTTTTATTCCAAATTTAATTTGGCATGCTATTTATAATAATTTTAATATTAAACAATTTTGTTTGCCATGTTTTTCAATTTATTTTTAAATTTTGTTTCAAGTAAAATTAATAAATAATTTTAATATTTAAAATTAAGAAAAATAATATTTTATTATAAAAAATATTTTATTAAGTGTAAACTTATAAATTACCTCAGTAAAAAGTAAATAGACTTTTTTAATCTAAAATTTTAAATTTATTTGACTCTTGATTAAATTACATTGACTATAATTTATTTTAATTAATTTAAATCTAATGCCTATAAAAAAAAAGGTGGAGATTAATTGAAATAAATTTGTTTTTTTTCTAATTTTTTAAAAAATAAAATTCTAAATTTAATAGATGGAATTAAATCTTCATAAAATTAATGCTAAAACTTTTTCATTGTTATTATTAAAAAAAAAAACTAAAATTAAATGACAAATTAGAATTAAAATGAGAGTGGAATCCAATTAAAAGCAAACTTAAATAAGTTAGAGAATTAAAATTAAAGTCAAAAATAAAATAAAATTAAATTAAATTAAAATTAAATTTAAAGTAACAGTGAAGATAACAATCTAATTAATAAAATTATATTTTTGTACATATATTTTTTTAATTAATTTAATTTTTTTTATTTTTATTTTTTAAAAAGTTTTTATAGGTAAAAAAAATTTTATTGGCTCAGACAAAATACAGTATCTATAAAAAAAAAAAATTATTAGCTCAAATAAAACTTAGTGTCTTAAAAAAAAATTTATTGACTCAGACAAAATAATTATCTACAAAAATGAGTCAAGTTATGTTCACTGCAATGTTTTCAAGTAGAGATAATTAAGACTTATGACAGATCATTTTTATTTTCTATCCCACTAAATATCGAGGTAATAGTAGAATAGGTTAAAAAAAAATAGACAAGTATTCTCAGTTTATTTTTTTTTATACGTACATTATTAAATCCATTTAAAACTCATTAAAATTTAAAATATAAATATAATTGAATTAATCCATTTATTTTATATATTAGTTAATATGAAATAATTTAAAATATTTTAATTAATTAATTAATTACGTAAAAGAAAAAATATAATTAAATAATATATATAAGTGTGCATGGTTGTCCCCCTATTCATATTATATTTTTATATATTATACAGAAGTGGATATCAATATTAATTTCCCCCATCAATAGCCATTTAACCCTAAATAATCTTGACTAACCCATTTACCTATTAATGTTTAAATTATTGATGCGGCTACTATAATTATTACTATAATTATTTATAATTTTTGAATTAATATAAAATTTATTATAAATATAATTCAATTATTTATATTAACAAAATTATTGACGAAATATTTTATTATTAATTAAATTTTAATTAAATATTATATATAATTCTCATAAAAAAATATATGTAATTCTGAATTAAACTACATGTACACTTCCACTTAAATTTCCTTAAATAAACTTCCTTAAATAATTTTATTTTTAACTACCGTAAACTATTCAAAGCCCGATTATTATTAATAAAAAAAAATATTTAAATTCATTTAATTTTATATTTTTTAATTAATAATTTATGTAAAAATTATTTTATCAATAATTTATATTTTAAAATTTAATAATTCAATAAAATATTTAAATTTATCTTATTTAAAATAAAATATATAAAATAAATATAAATATTTAATAAAAAAATATATATTTTATAATTAATTAATTATTTATAATTAATTAAGTATTTATATAAACAGATTTGAATGCGAATAATTAATATGTAAAATTTGAACAAAATTAAAACCCACAACATATATTATTTTTTAAATTATACTATTTAAATTTGACTCTTCCTGTTAGAGTTTGATCAAATTGAATATTCATATACTATTTAAAACATATTTTTAACTAGACTATACAATTAAATATTTTTATTATCAAATTATATTTTATTTATTGTATTATAATAAGTAAACGATAAATATCTTTTAGTTTATATTAAATTGTAATTTATATAAATTAATAATAAGCAATATAGTGTATGATTAAAATTAGATTTTAATTAAATTGATTAAATAATTTTAATAATATTAGTATATAACAATCTTTTTTTATAAAATTAAGTATAATATTTTATATTATAATAAAATAAAATTCAATATATTTTTAATATAAATACTTTTTATTATTTAATATATTAATATGATAAATATTAAAAGAAAAAAATTAATGGACAACGTATATTTGTCATATTTTTTGTTTTTTTTTTATATAAACACTACATTAAAATAATAGGATTTTGATTGACATTATTTTTTTTATTATAATGTTATTATTGTTATATCAAATAAAAATATTAAAATATAATGTCTATAAACTGTTTTCATAATATTTACTAAGAGTTGTTGGTCCAGTAGCAATTAAATTATGAAGTAATTTATATATTTTTAATTTTTTTAATAATTAAAAAATATTTTATAACAATGTGAATGTTTATATATATTTGTATATACTAAACTTATTACCATAAGAATAGCTTTAGGCTTTTTTTTTAATGAATTAATTAATCTACATTTTAAACTTAAATTAGTATTATTTTTTTTTAAATTAAACTCTACAATTAAATATTTTTTATTAATAAATTATATTTTATTTCATATATTATAATAAGTAAATAATAAATATTATATTATTAATATTACTTGTTCTTAAGCTAAACTATATATACATAATTAAAATGCATTATAGTTAATAAGTATTAGCAGTTAATAGTTTATTTATAAAATATAATTATAATATTTTATATTATTATAAAACATAAGCAAATATTTTTTATTATAAATATATTTTTATTTTTTAATTATTTTAATATGATAAATATAAGTAAAAATAACACCCATGGCATTTGCGTGCATTTATAGCTTTGTATGTAACTGTCTGCTTGTGATCACGTTAAGAAAAATATTTTTTTATATATTAATTAGAAAATATTAAAAAATTAAAATTAAATTTAATATATATTTTAATTATAAAAACTTTAAATTAATACAATTATTTATATTTTAAAAAGATATATTAAAATTATAAAAATGCATATCTAGAATGCAGTTGTGAATCTCAGCAACTAAGACATGAATTAATTTTTTATTAAAATTATATATATAATTATTTAATATATATATATATATATATATATATATATATATATATATATATATATTTAAATTATACTGAACCGAAACTTGCTTTATTATTTTAGTTGATTCTGGTTTTTTTATTAAAAATTAAATTAAAATTATATTAATATGTATTGAACTAAAATTGAAAAAAAAATTAATTTTATTCTATTTTTATAATTTTTTAAATATATTATATACTTTATATATAATTATATTTATATGCAATTAAAATTATATATATATATATATATATATATATATATATTCTAATCATGAATATATATCACTTAATATTATCTTTTGTTATACTAACTTTTTTAATAATTTTAATTATAAATATATTAATATATTATATAATGTTTAATATTTAATTATAAAAGTATCATATGATTAAATATCGTGTATTTTTTGACAAAGAATGGTCAAAATAAATATGTTCACACCTGAATACTCATTCAACTTAGATGGCACTAGATAGTTAACCCATGGCTTTTTAAAATTTAAATCTGATTAATATTTTTAAAATTTATATTTATTATAAATTTAATTAATATTTATTTTAAACTACTTAAAATTGTCTTAAATCTGATGATTATTAACTGAAAATGTTTAAATTTATTTAATTTTATATATCTTAATTAATAATCTATATAAAAATTATTTTATTAATAATTTATGTTTTAAAATTTAATAATATCATAAAATGCTTAAATATATAAAATAAATATAAATATTTAATAAAAAAATATATATATTTTATAATTAATTAAATATTTATATAAATAAATTTAGATAATATATACTTATAAAATTCGAACCTAATTCAAACCCACAGCAGATATTATTTTTTAAATCATACTACCTAAATTTAATTATATATTACTCAAATTCTTCTTGTTTGATTTTAATCAAATTAAATATCTTTATAATATTTAGTATTATTTAGCATTCCCATCAAGTGTTGTTTTTAGAAAAGTTTTTTTTTTTAATGTTAGCTAAAAATAATAAAAATTCGTTTAATATTAAACTTAATATATTTTAATTACAATAATATTAAAATAATAAAATTATTTTTTTAATAATATAAAATGATATGCAACCAAGAAATTTTTGAAGGCCGAGTTTGGACTAGACAGAGCCTTTTAGACCACGGCCCGAACTGCGCCCAAGTCCATCCAGTTATTAAGTTCAGTCAAAACTCCACATTACTCTTTTAAAATATTTTAAAATAATTTATAATATATAAATATACAAATGATAAGATAAACTTGTAAACAATAAAAGTATTTTTATTTTTTTTGTTATTTTTAATTATTTAAATTAATTTTAGAATTTTAATAATTTAAAATTACCAATGCTTCTTACACATTTTATTATAATTTAATAAAAAATTAAAATCATAAATTTATTTCAACTTAAAAGTCACAATCTATCCAACGTTTTTAATTTTAATTTTATAGTCTTTTTTAGTCTAAGGCCAAAATTTTCTAATTAATTATTAGAATTTACTAATTTATCTTTTTATCTACAATTTATAAATTTATTTTTAATTTTATATAAAATTTATCCACAACATATAAAATTATAAATGAGGTAGTAAACTATAAACAAATTAAAAAAGACATGATTTTAATTTGTACTTCCAAAATATATATAATTATATAAATTATTTAATTTTAATCAGAAAATAATTTTCTGACTATAGAATTTTAATAATTTTAACACCTATCTCATTATTTTTAGTGTTTTATTATAGCTATTATACAAAAATCCTATTATTTATATAAAAATACTAAAATATAAATATAGAAATATCATTATTGAACCATATATCCCATTACTATTTATATGCTATAAAAACTATTTCTATGTTTTAGTTCAATAAATCACATAAAAATATATTCATATAATAATTTAAAATAGAATGTTAATGGCACTAATTAAAAAAAAAATGGTGTTTACTACAGGAAGGACTCCCTGTTAATGAGCTTCTTCATGATAGAATCTCTCATCTATCGCTGGATTATCCTTTTTGTGGTGCCTCTGAATCTGTAAAGCATTTATTTTTTTCAATGTCCAAGGGTTTTAGAAATTTGGTTCCTCTCTCCTTTGAACTTGCGATCTGCTTTTATGGTGGGTAATATTTGTCGAGACTATTGGCATCATATCTATAGCTTCCTGCATTCTCAAAGCAATCAGCAACAGCTCATCCCTACGGTGGTTTTCCTACTGTGGCACATTTGGAAATCATGGAATGCTCTTATTTTCAGGAATCAAATTCTCCATCCCCAGCAAGTCATAGTGTTAGCTTTAAATCATCTAGAGGACTTCACTTCTGCTTATAGTGTTTCTTCCATGGATTCTGTTTTGGCATCAGAACCTCAAGGTTGGAGTTCGCCACCTGAAGGTATTTTAAAAATTAATTTTGATGCTGCCTTCTCTTCTCACAACAACTCGGGGGCTATAGCAGCTATTTGTAGAGACCACCTAAACAATGTTATAGGTTGGTTGTGCAAACGCTTAAATGTTGTTCTTAACCCTCTGGTTGTAGAAACTTTGGCAGGTAGAGAGAAGCCATCAGTTGGGCTTATAACAGAGGTTTTCATTATGTTTGGTTTGAAGGGGATGCTCTTTTAGTTATTCAAGCTTTGAATGGCTGTTCTCCTCCTCTACAAATCTCTAGTCTGATTGCTAACATCTTATGTTTTGCTGGTTTCTTTTCAGAAATTCGCTTTGGTTTTGTTAAATGAAATTGTAATAGAGCAGGTCATAGTATGGCCATCAAAGCTATGCATGATACACCCTTCTCTTGTAATCAACTTATGCAAGTTAACTTTGTATCAGGCTATATGCCTTGCTGAGCAATGACTTTTTCTTCCGACAAAAAAAAAATAAATTACCCCTAAAAAATATTATAAGATTACGTAAGTTATTTTTTAAAATTAATAAAATATTATTATAGAGGTAAGTCAATGAAAAAAAATAAATTATAAGTGTATGAATGAAAATTTTAAACTAATGGGTATATTTATTGTCTCACTATAAAAAAAATTAATTATAAAAAAAATTAAAATATAAGTAAACAAAACTCTTAAAAAATAGATTTGAAACAAATTTAATATTATAAAAAAATTGCATGCAATATTATTTATCATTTTAATAAATAATATTTTATACATTCGTATTTTTTAAAGAGTTAATATTATATTGTATTTTTTTATTCTATAACATTTAGATTAGTAATTAATTTAATATTTTGCGTTGTAATTATTAAAATATAAGAATTTTTAAACCATAAATATTTTTATTTTTTGAATTAATTAAAGTAACATTAAAGTTAATACTTTATAAGTAAATTTAAAAATAAACTAATTGTAAATTTTTTGCACGTTGTACAAAGATTAGTATAATATAAATATGTATAATTTATTTTTAATATGGAAATTTTAAAATATTACTTATTTGACTATATTTATAAGGAGTTTTATTATAAATTTATTTTTTATAAAGTAAATTTTATTTTATTAATAATCATTATTAAATAAATTAATAAATTCAACAAAGTAAAAAATAAAATAAGTTAAAAATAAAATAATAATAAAAGACACCTTGTTTATATATATTCTTGATCAACATTTTAAAATTTAAAAGGCTGAAATATTTTCTTATTCTTAAACAAAACTTCCATTAGCTGGTGAATTATAAATCCTTCAAACTTTTTTTTTTCCCATTTTTGCATTTCATTTTCTCTCCCTCTCTTTAATTATATTAAAGCATTAAAAGATAATAGAAATAAAGTCTAATAGAAAATCGTTGTAAAAAATATTATAAATCAATTAATTTAATATATAAAAATAAATAAATGTAAAATAAAATATAATTCTTATATAATTTTTGAGAAAATTTGCTTTATATGCAATTTTAGAAAATTTTTATATTAATTAAATAGTAAACTTTAAAACCAATAGAAATTTCTTTCAGAGTAAGTATAATAATACAATAAAATTAAGAAAAAAATTTTAATATAATTTTTAATACTTATATATTTGAATAATTAGATGATAATATAAAATTTATTTAAATAAATAAAAATTTTAAAAAATGAGCATACAAATTTGATATGATGATATTTTTATTATATTTAATATGAAATTAATTTTTTTTAAATGATTAATTATTTAAATAAAGTTTAAATGATTTCATGAATAGTATCTTTTAATTTTTAATAAATTTATGAATTATAATTTTTTACAAAAAATTAAAATTCATTTGAAAAATGACTCATTAATAAAAAAAACTTTAAGTAATTTTTATTTTATTTAAAATTTTAATTTGTTAAATTTATCATAATTATAAAAATTAGTGTTAATTTTATTCTATTAACTTAAATAGTCAGAATTTAAATGTAATTCTAATAATTTTATTAATGTTTTAAAAATTGTCTTTTCAATTTATTATACTAGAAAATAATATGAGAATCTAAAAATATTTTATTTTTACTTTTAATGAATATAAACTAATTGATAATTAATTTATATGTAAAAAATAAAATTTAAGTTTAATTTAATTAAAACCATATTTTTATCATATCAATAATTTCTTTAGAAAAAATTATATATTTATAATCAATAAAGTAATTATGACACTTAAATTGAACGATTTTAATATTTCATTAAACCTTATCTATTATTAATATTTTTTAACGACAATTTTAATAAATAAAATAGTTTTTTATTAAACAAAATTAGAATTTTATATCCTTCAGCGCAAATATTTATTTAATTAAATATTAATTTTAATAACAATTTTATAATTATATTAAGAATATTTTTATTTTTACTATTATATACATAGTAATTAAAAAACATAGTATAAATAATATTTAGTGTTTATTTTTTATTAATTTTATTAAATGATTTTAATAAATTAATATTATTTATATAATTAAGATTATAAATTTAGTATATTAAAAGCTATAATAGGATTGTTAGTATGAGTAGAATTATTATTAAAATAATATTAAAATTTTAATTTAAATTAATTATAATAATATTTAAAAGTTAAAATTATTTAAGCATCTAACAACAAATAATTCATCATTAAAAGTTATTAACAACAAATTAAATGCTGGCGATGAAAGCGACAAATGCTGTGTGTCACCAATATGTATTACTAGCAATATGTCGTTACAAAGACATTTTATTGGTTTAAGAATTAAATTAATTTTTAAAATTATAAAGATTTATAATTTTTGACATTGCTTATCTTTTAATTTATTAAAAAATATTATCTTAGACAGTGTTAAAAAAGAAAAAAAAAAAAAATCTACAATGCTAATTCCTAAGCCACTCAACAGTTTTATGCAGTTGCTGCTCCCATGACAGCTTCGTCTCAGTATTGGCAAAGCCTTTCAAATTTTGCTAGAACAGAACCGTAACAAATTCAAAATGGCTTCGATGTCCACCTGCTTCACTGTGTCCGCCAAATCTCGCATCCTACATTCTCATCCAATGGTCATTTCAAAACCCTCATTTCGCCTTAAACCTCCCGATTCTTTTACTAATATTCAACCACTTCATTCCTCCAGAATTCCTTTCAAATTTGCCAACTCTAGGGTTTCTGCGGCCTTCGTCAGGGCGAGCATTGATGTACCCACCGGAATTAGGCCCGGAGGTGTCATGGAGAGCGATAAATTGCCGGCTGATGTCAGGAAGCGAACGATGGAAGCTGTTGATGCTTGTGGAGGGAGGGTTACGATAGGGGATGTGGCTAGCAGGGCTGGACTTAACTTGAATCAAGCTCAAAAGGCTCTCCAGGCTGTTGCTGCTGATACCGATGGCTTTCTAGAGGTATCCATTTCATACTTCAGTTAAATTTCTTTCTTTCATTTTTGTTTTTTCTTCCTGCTCTTCTGCAAATTGGCAATTGGAAAAGAAAATTCAACTTGAGCAAAAACGCAGTGTTTCAGAATAGTCTCACTTGAAGCAATGATATCATAAAAATTTTGGTTCTTTACCTCAATACTGTAGTTTTTGCTAACTTTTCATTAAATTAGCAGAAGATGCTAATTCTAGCTTAAAGATAGCTCAGGTATTGAGGTTTGTGTGCGGTGCTTTTTCTAATGTAGCCATATCCCATATGTTAGATTTTATTCTTTTTGAATGCACAAAAGCAGCCATTCAATAATCTTGGAGAATCATTGATTTCCTTGGTTGTGTTTCAGGGTTTTAGGGATGCCGGGGTATGCATTTCTAACAGTAGAGCAAAAAAAAAAAAAAGTGCTGGAACAAAATTAACGCTTATTCTCTCTCGTTCCTTAGATTTATTTAATATGATTTGATAGCTAATAAATCAATTTTATCTGTTGGAATTCATAGAGTTCCAGAAGAACTTATTCTTTATCTGTCCCTTCTGTTTTTTCGGCTCTTTGAAGTTCTTGATTTCATGAATGCAATTGTTTTCAAGATGGTCTAACAGGTTTCAGATGAAGGTGATGTGCTTTACGTTTTTCCTAAAGATTACCGCTCAAAGCTTACAGCAAAGTCATTTAGGATGAAAGTTGAACCTTTGTTTGATAAGGCGAAGGTAGTAAATACTGTTTTATTATCTTTGAATTTGAATCCTAGACTAATTTTAAATCATGTGTTTAACCATAGCATTTTACTCTCCATGCATAACAGGCCACTGCTGAATATCTTATTAGGGTATCCTTTGGAACAGCACTAATTGCTTCAATAGTTATTGTTTATACAACTATAATCGCTCTCCTTTCAAGTAGAAGGTAACAATCCTGGCTCTTGAATTGCAATACTCTTTGCCCTATATCTGAAGTAATATAAAAGATTGCTTTGTTATTATTCAAAACTCTTTGTGATGAAGAAAGTAGTGACAATAAAATTCTTGGTAACAGTGAAGAAGACCATCGTGGAAGACGTGGAGGCAGATCGTATGACTCAGGATTCACCTTTTACTTTAGTCCTACTGATCTATTTTGGTATATTCTTTGGACTGACATAATTCTTACTGGTTTTCCAGATTATTAGAAATCATAAATTGATGTTAATTAGTGCTGACTGCATTGGATTGCACGTATATCATATATAGTATTTGCCTGCATGCTTTACATGTTTGAGCCAGTCACACTCACTATTATGTGATTTTAGAATTTTTCTGCATTTGGTTAGGTATGCTTATTCTTTCTAGAGTTATGTAGTTCATAAGCATTTCTTTGGAGATAACATAAATATTAATTGTGGTTGACTGAGAATTTTCAGATGCATGTTTGCGTCGTCAAAGTGAATGTCGAAAATTTTTTGTGAACTTTCTGAAATTTTATCCTGTCATTCAAGTAACATTGGGATATCATTCTTGCTCTTCTGTGTGTAAGTCTCCAGCTTCCAATTATTGACAAAGTGAAATTAAGAGAAATTTTAAGCAATTTTTTTTCCTTCAGGTACTGGGATCCATATTACTATAGGAGGCGACAAGTACAAATAGATGATGATGGAAAGATGAACTTCATTGAATCTGTAAGCTACAAATCTGAATCATGTGCAATTCTTTCTACTGGCTATTTTTTTCTCTAAAGAAAATTAACTATGTATATTACTTTTTAGGTCTTCTCATTTGTGTTTGGGGATGGTGATCCTAACCAAGGAATTGAAGAAGAGAGGTGGAAGTTGGTAATACTTCAGCACTGAATTCAGTGGTCCGTAGCTTTAAACATTTCATTTCAGCTCATTGGTTGTACCTTTTTGCTTCGCTTGCTGTTAGGCATTGACTTTCTCTTTCACTAAATTTTTTTTTATCCCACCACCTTTCTTCTCTTTGTTATTTGTCGTTTATCTTTTGGGTTTTGTGTTCTATTTCATAGACTTGTTAAATATTATGCTTACTAATTTGACCATCTTGGGATTTTACCCAAATTTCTAAAGGTTATTTTATCTTGTGAATCATTTTAATTGGATAACTTTATGATTTTTGGCATACTGGGTTTTATCCAGATCTATAAAGTCAGCTTATAGGTTTTGATTTACATTAGGTGCTGACTTATAATTTACTGTCATTCTTTTTTCACCAAGTTGTCCAGCAGATAGTCAGACTGATTGGCAGCAAAAAAAGTTGATGTGGATGAAGATGAGTATCATAGTAGCAATTGTAGGTTTCATCATTCACAAAAGCACACTTTTGAAGGGATATTGTTATTTATAACTCATGGTTGATGAGATCCTGGTAGTAACATTTATTTGAAAAATTGTTGTTTAAACTGTGATCTTAGGATTGTTACTTTCGTTGTCATTCAGACTGCTACATTATCTCAATTACCCATGTGTAGTACTTTTTAATCATTTTCTTTGAGATACATTTGCAGATTGGACAATATATTTCATCCAATGGTGGTGTCGTCACAGCTGAAGAACTTGCACCATATCTTGATATACAGACTACTGAGCAAATTACGGTACTCTTTTTCCCTGTTTCTTTAAATATTATCTAGCTTGTCTTGACTCTTTAGTTTGTTGTTTTCGGTTGTCATATAAAACCAGTTTACAGTTTTTATTCTCTCAAATTAATACAGGTCTAGCTTATTATTGGTAGGAAATTAGGTGCTTATCTTTTGAAGAGCCAGTAAAAATAACTCTCTATCCACTCCTCCCACACATTTATGTTTCCCTGCATTTTAATATCATATGAATTATGCAAATCAATAAGTTTTCCTATAATGAATTCAATAACTAGTTCCATTTATTGGCTTTTAGAAAACCACAAGTACTCATCAAGTGGTCAATCTGGACTGTTAGTCACTATCAATATGAAAAGGCGCCAAGCTAATAACTTTTGAGAGGCTGGTGTTATTTCTTTTTTGTATGTGGATGTGTGTTCCTGACTAGGTTTCCCCCACCCTAGTGCACATGCAAGCAGAATTGTATTGAAATAAATCTGTTGTATTTATGCCTAGAATGTTACCTATCCTTATTTAATTTTGATTCTGATGCATGGACATATGTATGATATTATTACTTGAGCTTATAATCTGTACTGAACTTCTTATGGATCTTTTGAAGATTCACTCAATTAATTTTGATCCTGCATGATTGCTTTTTGCTTTCTACAGCTGTTTTATATGACCTTATTTTTCCTGCTTGGTTTCAGAATGATGAGTCATATATTTTACCAGTTCTTCTACGATTTGATGGTCAGCCAGAAATTGATGATGAGGTATGAAAAGTGATGTAATTAAACAAAGATGCCAAGTATGTTCTTCCAATTTTTCATGTTTGCATTTCATGAACCTGACAAATAAAACTTCTATTTTTTCTGTTGTATATCATTGACATCTGTGTTATAAGAGTGTGTCAGTGTCACCATGAAATGATGGTGTGTGTGTGTGTGTGTGTGTGTTTAATCCATTGAGGTATCTCAGATGCAAAGATTCTACTTACAGATTTAGCCAAATTGTTATCGTGTAGGGAAATATTCTGTACCGATTTCCTACGCTTCAGCGTACAGCTTCTTCTCAGAGAAGTAGGAGAAAGGAATATTTAGGCAGGAGATGGGCGGATTGGGTTGGGATTGAGAAGTTTTTCAGGGAGAAAAAATGGCAATTCAGGTTCTTTATTTGCTTGGTTATGTCTCTAAATTAGTAAAATTGCTCTGAAGTAGAGCCCAATGATCCAAGTAGTTTTTATTTTGCAGTAAGACTGGTGCATCAGAGAAAGCAATGGTCATTGGATTGGGTGGGGCTAACCTGTTTGGAGTCATTATTCTGGGAGCCATGTTAAAGTATGATTCTCTTGAGATTGATTCTTGCTTTGATGTTTTACCTTTCATATATATGATATCTCCACCTCTATCTGGTTTTGAAGGGATATTGCTGTTACACCAAGTGGATTAATTAAATTTGTTTCTGGCATATTTCCTCTACTTCAGGTGTAGTTTCATGTTTCACTTTCCCTCTGAATAAATGACATCATATTTGCCAATATTGTTGTATGAGTTTTTCCTTTTAAAAGTACAACAATCACTTTGCCTCTCCTCATTTTTTGTAAGTTCAGGTTAAAATTTATGAATCTTTTGACCAAATGTAGATTGACAAAAAAGTGTCTGGGTACATTAAGGTATCTATCAATTTATCTTAATCCATAAGCACTTATGGATTGGTTTCTTACGAATTTCTCTATTAAGCCCTAATGTCTCTATTATTCATTATCTTTATATGAGATGCAGTTGAATATTATTTAAGATTTTAAACTTATTATCTTGATTCTGAAAAGTCAGTAAATGATTTTAAGTTTTTTTTTTTCCCCTAACGCAATTTAAGTTCTTTAGGCTTACTGCTAACTGATTGTGAAGTTCCTTGGGAACTATACTCTTGTATTGATTTATAAACTTGCTTGTGCCAGGCATTTATGCTGTAGCAATAAGAGTGAAACTTTAGGTGTTTTTGATGTTCTCAGTAATTTTTAGTTCTCTTATGGTTTGGTCTTATGTGATATCATGACTAAAATGACTAAATTTTCAGATATATGCTGGTTCTTTCTTTGCTATTCCTTTGATCCGCTGGTTCCTCGTTCGCAAGAGGAATGCTGATATAGAGAAAAGAAATCAAGCAAGGGAACAAGTTGCTCGAACGCTTGAACTTCCTGATCCTTCACTAAAACAGAAGGTGTCACATTTTAATGCTTATTCTAAATTGTGCTTGCCCTTTTGTTGATTGTAAATAATGTGACAGACTTAAAGGTTATGCTTTGCCATTGGGTAGTTATGCGAAGTTATTATTCTAAATAATAAAACTTGTAATTACCCTAAGGCTTATTTTTTAATAACTTGTCATTACCAACTAGTTGGAGAGGATAAATAATCATCCTTGTTACATGACCCAACAATAAGAATCCTTTGGTGCACAATTTGTCTGCTGGTTTATGAAGAATGATCTCTTCATCTTACCACACATCATGCACAATGAAAAGCTGGGTGCCTCCTTTCTGACAAAGATGAGGAGATCCTCCTGAAAGTTTTGCATTCCTTCCCCTCTTTTAATTCCTTTAACCTCTTTTAGCATCTTTTGCCCATCTTTTCGGGGGATTAGCAGCACTTGAAAGGCTTAGTCCCAACACTACAGTTTTGCATATAAAACCCCAAGCAATCTATAAAGAGCAAAGAACTGGTTTTGGATATCAAAAACCTTTTCAATCCCTCTTTTATCTCTTTTATATGAAAACATGGTCTGCATTTCAGCTTTTCTGGCATGCCTATGTAATATGCACATTCAGGTTTTTGTATCTCATAAAAATGGCTGAATGGTAGTTAACTTAGTATATTAAAAAAAATTCATTCAACTGTTGGTGGGGTGAGGGGAGGAAAGGATATATGGTGAGTGTAGTCTCTGCATAATTATGTAACTAAGATAATTTTCTTGTGAATATTTTGGTTATGGATATTCATGTTATCCTTGGAAGTTATTGCCGCTTGTGGTGGTGTCTTTTACTTTCATCATATTCTTGAAGGAGCTTGTGTTCAAGTTGTGCTTATTATACAGTAGTTATCTATAATTATGGCTTGTCAAGATGTTATTTTATATTTCTGGGTGCGCTTGCTATTATTTTAGCGTGTCAAGTTTCTTTTAATGGAAGAAAAAATGGTTTGTTTAAATAAACTTCGTGAAGGGATAATTACTTCACTGTATTTCTTGTTCAGCTTCTGAGTGCTCGGGATATGGCCCAAAAGACAGTGATAGGGAAGGACCGCATTGTCTATAGTACTGACAGGGACATAATTGAGCAAGATGTTGAGGCCCAAGAATGGGATAGGAGATTCCGAGAGATTGACAAGTCACAATGAGAGGCTTTTTGTTGGTAAATTTTGCATCATTATGTCTTGCATTACCATGAAGGGGCATCCAAGGGAGGATGGTTAGGGACTAGAGGTGGTGGTTGCCTCTTGCACGTGTATTTTTTGAAGATGTTCTTATAATGTATCAAAAATAAATAAATAAATAAATAAGTAAATTGAGGACATGAACTTGGCGAGCAGTCTCCATGATGTGGAAAATATGGATTTTTCAAGCAATAACCTTTCCTTTCTTAGTACTATTACAAATTAGTTGCCATGTTTTTATTACAAAATGAATCAATTAGAATTCATACCCCAACCCGCCACCGCCCACCACCGCCCACCCCCCCCACTCCCCCCAAAACAAAAAAAATAAAAAAAGGAATCTGTGGGAGTATGGCAGCAGATTATGGTGCGTTTTCACCTCCTCTTATTAATTGAAAACCATTTGTGTTTTCAGGAGTTGAACAAGCAGTATTCTTCTTTCAGAATATTGAAGCATCTCTAGCTCTACTTTTAATAAGTGAAAATCGATTGGAAGCACTTAATTCATCATTGGTAAAACTTGGTGTGGCATTCTTGTATGGTCACTTGACATTGCAGCAGGGATAAAAATGACTTGTACAGTTGCCCTTGTCTTGATTTACAAATTTCAAGTATCAAAGAGGACATATGTATTTTGCTGGGAAATTCGCAACACTTCCCATCATATTTAACTTATCCAAGCTACTCATCTCAACTCTCCTCTCATATGGTGAATGTGAAATGAACTCCTCACCAGGTGCTTCACTCATTGATTCTGCGTCTTTTTCTTTTCTTTTCCTCTCTAGTGTAGACTACTTTTTATTGTACCATATTACGTTTAATACAGAAAAATCTTACTCGATTATAGTTTTAGATATATGCCATTTCAGCAGTTAAAATTTGTGGAAGACAGCCTCAATACAAACCAGATCTTCTGGGATTTATATTGCCCTTAGCAAAGAAATTCCTTTTCTTATATTTTTCATAAATAGGAAGGTGACGAAATAGATTACTCATCTAAGAGTTCTCAGATAACTCCAACAATTAATAGTAACAGTTAGACATGTGCATCTGTTAAATTATTCCTAACCTGATTGTGAGCTAGAAAGTTCAATTCTTTGTTATTCTGGAACGAGTTTTTAGTGTCATAATATTACTGAAATTTCGGTAACATTTCCCGCAAAAGAATGACGAAAATAGGAGTTTTGGGGTGTGCAGTTTCGATTCTTAGAAAGAACTGATATCTTTTTTTTTTTTTTTTTTTTAATTTTTTAATCATAATTGAAATTCTGTTAAACCTAAAACTAAAATCTCAGTTCGATTCTAACTATTTTCAACTCAAATTTTGATTCTAAATTCAACTTTATTTCAATTTGATTTTAATTCTAATTTTAATTTTATTTCAATTTAATATATATATTAAAACCCCAGGAATCCTACATGCTCATAATCTCGATTTTAAAAGTGAAAAACATTTCTGCTACAAAGTATGCCAAGACACTACTGTCAAGTGGAGAACAACATAATAAAGTTTTTCCATATATTTAAATACATCTTACAATTTAAATATTTTCATTAGTAGTGAGAATATTACAAGACCATGGGATTATTTACTCAGTTCATTAAAATTTTCAACTGGAGTGAATATGGTTAAGCTCCCAAGCAAAATCTCGATGTGGAGAGTTCGTACATTTAATTGTTTTTTTTCCAGCGGTTGATGCTTCATCTCCATGAATAATTTGCAGAACTTACAGCAAATTTCCAGTTTCAAGCAATCCGGGACACCAGTATACCTGCAAAATAAGTGTCATTTAACATGATATAAGACTCAGGAGGTGAGTATCCAATGCTCAGGAGTCGGGAGGTGACACTAAAAAATTCTTCTATTATCCTCCAAAATTAAACATACAGAATCAACTCTTTTTCGACATTGATTATTGAGTTATAAAGCAAATCCAACATCTGCAAGTAAAATGGCAGGAGCATTTTGTCATCAGACAACTTTTAGCTAAGTAGATTGATCATTAATAATTTTATTTCAAGATAGAATCCAGTAATAAATAAAATCATGTTATAGGAACGTCACAAGTATTATCCAATGACCAATTGAGGCTGCAGCAGGCAAGCTTGAATAATGCAAGGTTGTTGAGACATTGCAGGAACAGATATGACAGAGAAGCAAGAAAAGAAAAGGGATAAAGCAGTTCATTTTTTTTCTTCCTTTTTCCTTTTTTTTTCCTCTCTCTCTCTCTCTCTCTCTCTAATAACCAATAAACTCATTGACAAAAAGGCATATGTTTTCTAGCACACAAGAAAGACAAAAGTAGTAAGAGACCTCAGGAGTTCCATAAATTTAAATAGATCTTCCAAATTGTTAACAGAGTCCATAGTCAAGCAACTTAACTGATAACAAGTAAGGCGAAGAGCGCATAGATCATATACAAGCTTGCAAATTGCATGTTGTGCAGGTCTAATTAACTTTACCAATAGCAATAATAATAAATGTACAATAGAATAGACAATTCATCTAAATATATAAAAAAATACTTATCAATTGGATCTGATTTGATTTTTAATTTTTATATATCTTGAACAGGTGTGGGAAGCGGTAAGTTTTATGTTCAACTCTCTCCATCTACAATTTTCTAAGTTTTTATCATTATAAGAAGTGAAAGTTTCAAAGTCTAACAATCTCTTTTGCTTTTAAAAATTTTCGTATGAGAGTGGATGGAAGTATGAACTTAACAATTTGCAAATCCCTCATTGATACTCAAAAGGGATAGATAAATAAAAGAAATTGACTATAAAGCATATTCATATAATTAAACTAAAGATTTCATTTATGATATTTTAATGTCAAAATTCATTACTTAAATACTATAATATAGGCAAATCCACTATTAATTATGTCAAATTTTACAAATTTATATAATCTTTAATTTCTTAAATAAAACATATCAACTCCTCAATTTCATAGTTTCATATTCCTTCAATTAGCTTCTTTTCTCAATAAAATTCATACAACAATTTCTTTTGTTTAATTTATTTATGAAATACTTTGTTTCATTTCTAACCTAAACAATTATAGATCTTGTAGCCTCTCAAAAAGAAAAAAAAAGGATTCAAAATAAACTCTCTAATTTAGTAATTATTTTTAAAAACATATTAAAGAAGCCCATCCGTCATGCTATTTAAAAGTCATTAAAAAAAATCTAAATTGGTTAAAAGAAATCAAGAAGATTTCAAACGGAAAAGTTATTACTATATTATGTAGGGCCCAAAGGACCCACCTGTAGAAAGGTGGCCAATGTTCTAATTGCCCTGTTCTTAGACACTTATACCATTTATGTCCCTCAATCTTTAAGTGTTAAAATTATGCTCTCTTTCCCCATTATACCAGAGATAGAACTGAAAATTGACTCACATCAGGGTACTGTTCTTGAAACAATGATTGGATGATGAGTTTTAGTATTTATAATAAACACAGCCTGACATTTATAAGATCTAGTGACAAACATTTCATGCACACTATCCAAGACAAACTCAAATTTTAGGGGCTCCAGTACAGGTACTATTGAATTGATAAAGATAGAAAGATCATCATTTTCCAGTTAATGTAGTAAACACTTTAAATTTAACATCAAATGCATAGGCATCACCACAAATGGTAATAGGAGATAAGAAAATTAATAGAACAACGAATGCAAGGGTGATTTACTTACCCAAAAATATGAGTGCAAAGATTATCGTGAATATCATTTGAATTGTGTGTCGATTAATTGGAAGATGAAAGGGAAATATTTGATATCTTGCTCCCAGGCTGCTAAACAGGACCATTAGATTTGCTCGAAATCTAGAGAATAATCCTTCCAAGCTGCTACTTCTATATCCTAACCTTGGTCCCACACATTGACCCTGTCAGAGAGAAGCAAGCTGATTAGAATCTACTTCTCTTATATATCAGATGGTAAAGCATCATTGCCTGATTTATTCTGGCTACCAATACATGCAGCTCTTTTATTATAATATAGATTATCCAAATACCTGTGCAGAAGCGCTAACATCAGTGTATCTCGTGGATTGCCTTTGTTCTTCCCCATCTTTCAATCTCTTTATATAGCTCTTAGTGACCCTGCTCCCGCTCATAGCCCACAGATTGTTCAAGAATCTAAAGTTCATTCTGCCCTGGAACGCCCTAAATTTCTTTTCGCAGAAAACACTTTTAGATGTGGCATCATTTGCTTCCAGGTCCCAATTGCCAGTATCGTCTTGCCTGTTACAAGAGATCTCTTGCATATCTGAGCTTAATCTTGTAGGGAAAGGAGAATCCATCTTTCTTAGGTATTTTTCCTTTACAGAGTGATGGTCTGCATGTACATCTCCGTTCATTTTTAAATTCTTGAATTCTATGTTACCGTGCTCAACAATTTCATCATCTTTTAAACTAGATGATGAAGTCCGATCAAGGAATCTTCTCAAAATGCTACTATCTTCCATGTCATGATGATTTGAATGTTCAGTGGTATTTCCTCCAATAAGAAATAAAGCTAACCCATCTCTATCTTGTTCATTTAAATTAATCCATTCAGAATTTTTCATGGAATCACCCATAGATGGGCCATCCACACTTGTCTCGACGTGATTTATTTGTTCCCTAATGGCTCTAATAAACTGACAATGCCTAGAAATAACATCTTCCTTAGATCGAGATTTGTCTTGCATAGCTGATGAGTTGACAGCTCTTTCAAAATCTTCCAACTGATCAGAAAACAACCAGATCAGCCAACTAGAAGAGTAAAACTAATATTCTAGTGTCAACATTGACAAATACCTGCCATTTTGCAGTTTCAAGTATGGTTGCAAGATCTCGCTTGTGATTTTCTATTGACATAAGCAGCCTTGGGTCGGGATGGTCACCTTGAACAAGATTTTGGTCATGCAAGAGGAGGCGAAAAAGCGAATCCATCCTAAAAATTATTAACGATCTTGAAGTTAAAATGATTAAAAAATGTATCAAGTATCCCAAATATAAGGGCCAAAATCATTCAACACCATACATAATAAGATTAGGAACAAAGTTAACACTATTTCTCATCTTCCTAGTTCTAAACAAAGTACCATTTCAATAACCCAGCAAAAGTACTTCTACAACCTACCGAAAAAGGCGAAGGAAATTCAAGATCTGATATGATGTCTTGCCATTTAGAATTGCTTCAAGTGCAATTGCTTTAAAATAAATGTAAAAATCATGAACAATATCATATCTTGCATGATTAACATAAATATTGTTATTTAATCTTTACTGCTTACACTCATATTAACCAACTAATTTGAAGGGAAAGTCATATAAGAGTATGACTTGACCAGCTACCATATATGACAGAAATGTTGGATGGTGAAAAACACCAGAAACACAATATTAGCAAGGTGAGGGAAAGAAAGAGAGAGAATCCAAAGATAGATACTTGAAAATAAAAGAATGGATGCACAAGGAATAAATACATTTGCAAGAAGGTGAAAGTAGGATCTATTGAGGAAAAGTAGAAGAGAAAAAGTTTGATATAGACTGGGAATATGCATCAAAATAAAAGGTTGAGCATGTGAAAGATGTAGCCTATAGAAGGTAAGAAGTGGGATAGACCCCGGATGACATGAGGAAAATTCGTCAAAGCAAGATCTTTCTGAAACTGTAGCCCTAAACCAGGTGAAATGGTGGAAAACGATCCATATAGATATAGTTAACCCAACCAGTTTGAGATCCACACTTAGTTGAATTGAGTCGCTTACAATCATATTAAGCTACTGAAATACAAACTCACACACAAGTATGCAGAAACATCAATGTAAGCTCAAGCTCCAAGACTACATAAACCCAAAGAGAACCATTTGTCCCAACAGATAAAAATAATAGATAAAAATATAGTGAAAAAAAAAAAGAAAAAGCTACAATAGGCAGGTAAAGAAACACCAACCAATCTTTCATCATAAAACACAATTTCAACAAAAACCCAGAAACCAATTCATTAAATAACATTTTACAAAATAATAAAAAAGAAATGTTGTTTGCTGCTCTTCATCAAGTACGCAAAACCAAAGGCAACATTTTCATTCTTTGGAGGAAAACAACGAAAAGTACTTCAAACAATTCTCGAATCTAACCTGTCTGCAGAATCCTGAACCACTTCAGCTGCTGAGAACAGAGGGTCCGATTCCCATTGGTGCAAACTTGATGCCATCTTGCAGGTCTCAAGGAACCCAACATAAAATATATATATTCACAAAAAGGTTTCGCCTTCAAATAAAAGCAGATAACATTACACAAATGGGTTTAACGGAACCCAACCAAAAAGTTTTTGGAATATATACAATGATTAGTAGAATTCGAATTCAACCAATACATATAGAATTGAGATTTATTGAAAATGAAAATGAAAATAAAAATAAATTTGTTCCCGTTTTCACTCTGACCTCTTAATTAGGAGAAAATTGGAAACCCTTTTTATACAGTAGAGTGCATAGATAAAAGGATTTAGAACTGCAGAAAGAGAATTAAGCAAATGAATTTTAGGTTTTACAGAGGACGAAGAAGAAAGTTGGTGCGAAAAAGCGAGCCCAATGAAGGAGAAGCAGAGATAAGGGCTTTTTGGTCATTCCACGATTTACAGACAAAGGTAAAGGTCCGGTGTGAAATTCATGCAGTAACTAATGTATGACTTCTTTTCCCCATATTACAGCCTGGAAATATCATCAAATAATTTTCATCCATTATATAGTAAATTTTTTATTTAATTGCAAATAAAATATTACCTGGAAAAAAAAAATATTAAATTTTCTAATTTTATCGCGATCATATGTATTATTTTTAAATTTGAACGAAACTGACAACAGTATGCGCTACCGAATTGCCATTTTTTGGCACAAATTGAAAGCTGGAAGTTCTAAAAACACAAGGCAAGCTGGAGAACCTCTTCCACAAGCAGCCTGTGACTCATAAATGGGTCAGAGTATCAACTATGAATTTGCTATCTGACTCAACAACTACATCTCTGATGCTGCAATCAACACAAATTTCCAAGAGCATTTCCAATTGCTATCTTGGATATTCAAGTCAGTTATACAAACAAATATAGGAATATGATGCAAAGAAGCATTGGAGGCTCAGAGCCTATTGAGAAAGAAAGATTTGGTAGTCAAGGGCCTTGCTTATAATGGTACATTATACATTATTGTCTGGAATATTCCAAAAATAAAAAAAAACACTGCTCCCCACTTGTAAGGAAGTAAAATGAAATGATGGCATTGGGCAGAAAAAGGCATGTATAGCTAGACATGAGATGCAACTAAGCTAACCTTTTGACTGCATTTGTTTTCGTAAATCTTTAAGAGGGCCATAACCTTTCTCTTTAATCCTCTCTTTGCTACAGCTACAACTACTAGTGTTCAAATTTGTACCACAATTGAGGCACAGACCTTTGCAACTTGGGTCACATATTGCATTTATGCTAATTTCTACATGTACTAGGTCTCTTATGTGCTTTGAAATATCGATTTCCTTTTCTTCAGGAGGAAAGTACAACCTGTCATCCCAATCAATTGAAGCATCATCATCATCCTCTTCTTCCATGCTGCTTGCCATAGAAGACTTAAATTTGTCTTTACCAAAGATCACTCCCATATTGATAATCTCTGGTTCTTCAATGGGTTCCTCGGTCAGTAATATAGAGAAGTTGGAATATATGCTCTTGGCAGTTGGTTCACCACACCTTCAACACCAAATTACCACACATTTAGGTTCGATTCTAAAAAAAATAAGCATGAAGTATGAAAATTACTTAGTTTCATTAGTAGCTATAAATAAAGTTCTACATGGATAGTGCAATATAAGCAAATGCAGGAAAGAATGACAAAATATATGAGTAACATCATTTTATGGTATTCTAATATTAATTTGACATATGCAACAAGCAACATCCATTTTAAAATTTTTTTTTTCATTTTTCTCTCTTTTTCTTAGTTATTTTCAATAATCTCAATTGATAACCAAACAATTCCTGAACTGATGTTCTCACTTGTGTAGCATGAGTTGCACACTAGTTCTCCATAAGGAATTCTTTTTTTTTTTTTTTCTTTTTTTAACAAGAGAGAGAAACAGGGAGAGAGATAAAAACTGGAAATGTAATGTTTTCATGAAAAAAAGAGAAAACAAAAAATGATATGTGGCTAAATTAATCAGGTGCACTACAAGTCTGCACCCTTTCCTAGCAATCATCGAGCTAAATTATATATAAAAATACTAAATAGGAGCACAGAAGGAAGGATCAGAAAATAAAATACCGGTTGCTACCTAAAGTGATAACAGTCTTAATGATCCCATCAAGCCTCAACTTTTGCTTCTTCTTGGTCACATCAACGGAGATCTGAACAGGAATTCCAAGTGGATAATCCTTCACGGCTTTTGTGACACGTAATCCCAAAACTGAAGCCCTTGATTTTGAAATATCAGTTGAAAGATTTTCTAATCCCAACCTCTCCAAGGTTGTACAGTATTCTATATGCGAGATTGAAGGGTTTCTCCTGTAAATAACTGCACCATCCCATGGTGACCCCACATCTTCAGGGTCTTCTTGCTCTTGATCTTCCCAATCAAAAGATACATCAGTGAACTTCTGATTGTCAGGGCCCATGGAATCTCTTGCAGCAAAGTTTTGAATACTGAGTGAATTGTTTCTAAAGATTTTACATATGCCCACCATACTAGCCCATGAACATTTGTAGTGAACAATGGAAAAGCTGGAATTTGAAGAATAATTTTTCTGACGTACCAAATTGTGTACTTTGTATCGGTTAACAACTGAGGTTGGAGCTATTGAGGATGTCAAGAGCACAAAAGACATCTTTGTTTCCTTAAATCACCTAAGAGGTTTTGTATCAGCTACGTCAAAGAATAGTCTATTTCCCACCTGTCCCGTCTGCCTTGCAAACTCAATGGTGCTAGAGGCCTTTTCAAGTAATGGTAGAAAATACTAATTTGATTAAGTTCTTTTGAGAATATTGCAAAGGAATAGAATCTTCGGGTATATGAGAAAAAATGCTCAAGTACAACAGCAATGCAACTTCAATATTATACAAGTCTTGCCAACTAAAACCTGCAAAAACATAGCTATGTAAACCAAAAGTAATGAGATAAAAACAAAATACTTTTCTACACAATCTACTAAACATATTACTGAAAGATCTTTTTGTCTGCCAGGAAAACTTAAAGACGTTGTATAATTTGTATTGGCATTTGAGAGGGAATAACACACAACAATAATGCCGATCACTATTTTGCTTCTAAATATACTTCACTGCTCATTAGAAATCAAACTCGAGTTCATAAGCAACCTATGTAAATTTCAAAAACATAAAACTCATAGTGGAAGTTCATTCTTCTGGGCTAAAACCCTGAAGCCTCACTATTTTGAGTTTGATTTTTATCTTCTAAGTTCACACACGCACAACCAGCTCGCTTCCTCAAAAATTTTCTATAATGACATACACCTATCAAGAGTTCCAACAACGCAGAAAAGTAAGAACAATAGTGAAAACCCAATCAAGCCAATCAAAAACCCAATTCAATCCCCAGTTCCCATAGACCAAATTCAATACCAAAATCACAAAGGGGAATCTACTAGTCATGATAACAATAAGAAAAGAGACATTATTTAAAGAGTTACACCGAAGAAGAAGCCTTAAAAAGCTCGAACCTTGCATATGTCTCTATTCTGTTCTCAGAGGCAGGCCTTAAGCACCTATTCCTCTTCGCATTCAGTGTGCAAGAAACGTTCAGATAAGCCATCCGCTGGAAGTAATGAGAGGGAAAAATAGAGATGGGTAAATTTATAGCCATCATCCCTGTAGTTTGTCCCCCATTTCACTTTTATCATTTAATTTTAATTTATTATTAAAAAGATTTCTAAATTTTAACTTTATTTCATAAAAATTCCCTTTAATTTATAATAGTAAATTTTCTAATAAAATTATTAAAAAAATATTGAAATTATATTTATAAATATTACATTGTAATTTAAATTAATTTTAAATATAAAAATTTATTATAATAGGTTAGTGTAACGACTCAAATTTACCAAATTTCAAGATTGTCCGCTTTGGCACTACGGATTTGTCCCTATAATTGACATTTTGCAAAAATCCACTCAAACAAGCTCTAAAAATTCTGAAATTTCGCTCCGCGGTCCCTAATAATATTATAAGACTATTGCAAAAGGAATTATAATTTTTCGATCATCCACGAATATTTTATGAATTTTATTCTAAATCGATATTCGTCGAAAATGAGCAACTTGGAGTTCGAGTTTACCTATGCCAATTCTGACACCAATTCTGACACCTGAAACGCGTCCAGAACGTCTGAAAATGCTAGGATTGACCGTAATATTGACCACGTTACGAGACGCGTCGGCGGCCGGATCGAAAATGCGATCCGGTGAGCTATCCTCGATCCGATCGCACCTAATTTAAGTCCAAATTTTGTTAATAATTATCATAAAATTATTTTTAAATTTTATAAACCGAAAAAGTTCGAAAATCTCACCAAGCGATCTGGACCGTCCGATTATCGCCTTTTTCAAACAGTGTCCGATCGGAGCGGAACCAGTCCTATCTTGAAGATCTCGTCCTCCTGAGTCCATCGGTGGCCTCGGATTTCCGATCCGACGGTCGGATTGGCCAAAAATTGCCCGAAAAGATGCTGTACCCATTTCTCTCTCTCTATTTTTATTTCTCGCCGGAAACTTCCATTAAAACCGGTGGGGAAGAGTTAAAACTTTTCCCTTGGATTGAAACACTTTAACTAGGCAAAATGACAAGGCGAATGATGACCAGGATGCTGGAAAGGTGTTAACTTCACATTCTTTCCTTCCTTGTTGCTTGCCGTTTCTTGGGCTGTGTGGCGATCGTCCGACGTTCAGGGAACTTGCTGGAGGACGCTGGAGTTGCTTGGGACCCTCACTGGCCACTGGTTCTTGCCGGACAAAACTACTGGAGCTAAAAGCTCCTCGGGGAAGAGACGAGTTAAGGACCCATTTCTTGGGTCTGTTCTTCGTGGTTCCAACTTAAACTTTTTTTTTTTTTTTTTTTTTTTTTGATTGGTTGTTGACAGAGGAGAAGCTCTTCATTAAAGAAAATTCATGTCCTCTCTCCTATTTATATTATATATATACTATTATAACTATTATTAATTTTCCAAGTAAAACATATTTACTATTCTCTTAAAATAATATATTACTAACTTATACTTAGAGCTATATTATACTATAAATTATTTGCTTACAATTTAATCTATCCTATTTTATTGTTAATGATATATTAATGTAAATTAGAAAATCATTTAATCTAAATTAATTAAATTATCAACTAGTTAACTAAAATAAAACATTAAAATTTTTAATAGAAATTTTAGAATCTATATTATCATTTATTATTGCTTATTTAATATAAATGCATAAATTGTTATTTATAATATATATATATATATATAATTAAAATTATTTATAACTAGAGGTGATCTATTTAAAACAATACATATATATAAAATATTCTCATAATATAACTATTGATTTCAGCACATACTTTAAATAACTAAATTATAATTAAAGTATTGTAAATAAAACCAAATATATGAGTATTTAAAAATTCAGGTCATTACAGTTAGAAATATTTTTTATGAAATAAAATTAAAATTTAAAATTTTTTTAATAATAAATTAAAATTAAAAAACAAAAATAAAATATAAAATAAAATTCAAGAACAAATCATAAAAATTACCTGTAAAATCTATCTACTATACTATAGAAAGATTTTATAATTAAATAGAAAGACAAAATATATATTAAGCTAATAATAACCACATGATTTAAATATTTCTTAATATTAAATCCTTTTTTTTTGAAATTTTAGTAAGTTTAACAATAAGAAAAATAGAAAAATTAGATAAAAACCCATTAGGGTTGTTATAATATATTATATTTTGATTTCCAATGCCAAAACTAATTAAATTTATTATTTTATTATAATTATTATATATTAAATATAAGATTGAAGGATTAAAATATTTTATAATAGGGAAAACTTTTTTGCCTGAATCATATCAAAATTAATATATATAATTTTTAATTTTAAAATAGTTTAATCGTTATATTCTGACTCTGTTAAATTAAAATTCTATTTGTTCATATAGTTTTAGATGAATTGTTTAATCTCTATATTTTAATCTCAAAAATATTTGATTTTTAACATAATTCAAGAATAAAAAAGTAATTTTTATTTAAGGATATTTTAATTATTTATCAAACAATTGAACAAAAATTATACAGAGAGTTCTTTACGCTACGTTTGGGAACTTTATCAGAAAGAAAAGAAAATAAATAAGAGAAAATAAGGAAGAAAAATAAAAATAATTTTGAAGTTATTTTCTTCTCCTTGTTTGGATATTAGGGAGGAAAATAAGGAGGGAAAGTTACTTTTTAAATTGTAAAATATTTATTTTGTCCTTTTTATTTAAAATTAAAGTAAATAATTATAGGGATAAAAAAGTAATTTTATTTATTTTCTATCCACTTTTTCTCTAAAATGGAGAGAAAATAAATAGTGACATTTATTTGTTATGATCCACCTTTTTTTTCTATTCTTCTCAATTTTTCCTTGTTCCCAAACAAGAGTGAAGAAAAAATATTTTTATTTTTCTTCATAATTTTCCTTCCTTTCTTATTTTCCTCAAATCCAAATATAGCCTTAATTTAATAAAGTCAAAATATAGATACTAAATTATTAATTTTTGAAAACGGAGAACATATTTATTAATTTTGATATAATCTAAAGATGAAAAAGTAATTTATCCTTTATAATATAATAATTTAAATATTAAAATATTATTAAGTTTTAAAATTGTGAAACTCGCAGTGTGATTCAAATTAAAATGTGATAAGAAAATACTATAGTTTCATAACCAAGAATTAAAGCATGCATAAAAGCCTCAACAAATTTCTTGGAGCATTACAAAAAAATTTGGGTCCTAAAACATCCTTCACAAGAGAGATGTAACATTTAGTTTTTCCATGTTATCTTGCAAACAGAAAACAGAGAAGATGAAATTGAAAGTAAGAAACTCGAGGTGATTAGCTTGCTTGCTTGAAATCATTGACAATGAAACTGAAGTTCCCCTTGGAAAAGAGGACTTCAAAAAACTTGGCAATATTTGTTAATCTTTAATCACATTCAGCTGTTGTCTAGCAGTTTCCAATTCCCATTGCCATTTGCCGACAAGGCCTGCATGCTTGCAATTAAGTTATTGCTTTTCTCTCTCCATGGCAGTGTGTTCCAATTTTAAGTGCATGAACATTAAAACACACCACCACTGCTACAGAATTCAAGCAAATCCAATATGTTGAGAGAAGGTTAGTAAAATGAGGGAGACTCCTATTTAGACTTCAATACAATTCACAATTGGCTGATTCTTGGTTACCCTGTGAACTAAGAAGTTTTAGTAGAGCATCTAAATTTCATTCAACTGTTATATTGTGTCCAACAAGAAGAACAAGAAACTTTGTAGCATCTGGAGCTTCTTCAATCCACCAATATGACCAATCTCAAATTCAAAACTTTAGTCTTGTCAATCTATCCACCATCATACATTATAGATGAGTAACATCACGAAAGAAGATTAAACTTAATAGCAGAGGAATAAAAAAGGGTACAATATCTTAAAACTCTCGAGGAAAAACATCAAAAAACTGACTCCCTTTTAACATTCATTTGAATTAATTTCCCAATAATGAACTGTCATCTTCTTCAAAATCATTGCACTATTTAGTATTTACCATACTAACAGAAACATATAATATCATTTCTGTAAAACGTATCGCCAATACAACCTACCACATATTGATAATACATTCACAAATGTTAATTCCGTAAAAAAAATCACCAAAAATGTAGTTCTCAGCTGAAATACTTCACCATCTGAATTTCTTTTTGCTTGAATCCACACTTCTCATAAAATGCTTTGTTCTCAATGCTGCAATCAAGAATCACCTTGTAGCACCCCATTGAATGTGCATGATCTGTTAGGAACCCAATAATTTTCTTCCCCAATTGTCGCTCCCGAGCAGTAGAATCAACCACAACATCTTCAATATGCCCAACTTTGCCACAATTTCTTATGAATTTCCTTTCAATAAACACACTCCCAGTTGCAATAATCTTCCCAGATTGATCATCTTCAATTACACAAACAACATGGTCATTGCCATAAGAGTTGATCTCTTGAAATCGCTCTTCAAATTCCTTTTCTGATATAGAATCACATACAGTTAGTTGTTGCAATAACTCTATAAAACCTTTGCTTTTGTCTGATTTCTCCAACTTCCGAACTTGAAGCTTCAGCTCTCCAATCAAAGAGTTACTACTGTCCATCTTTTTCCAATATAGCTTCAATTTTCTACATAAAGAACAACAACATGTTAACACTTTAAGTATTTATGAAAAATAACAACCTGACTAGCTATCCTATTTATGGAAAAATAAAAACCATTTTCAAATTAGAGTTTCCATAGTAAATGATAACTTCATGAATTTTTTTTTATGCATTCAGTAAGTGCTTAAGCTAGGCAAGAACATCAAATTATAGCATTACACGAGGCCCAAACCAGCCAAAGTCTAAAACTTAGGCTTAACTGATCCAAGAACAAATGAATCCAGATGTCATTCATGAGATTCAGATAAATCCCACAAAGGCAGCACATAAATTGAAATTCTACTCATAAAGATTGAATTCTATAAACAAGCCCTATAAGTTCAGAAATGAAATGAAAGAAAATGTCAACAGCTTCAAATGAAGTACTCAAGTTAACAGAAAAAAAAAGGAGAAAAAAAAAGGATCTCTGTGCAGTGTGTGCACGTCCACATAATGCTTCAGCACCAGCACTAAATCTCTGGGCTCAAATCAAGAAATAAAATAGTTTACTCTCCTGTAAGACAAATTGAGATTTGAGTTAGTTCACCCATTTCAAAACCTCCTTACCTTTATTTACACCTCCTTCGCCATCATCCAAACAGAGGCTAAAAAATTACCACCCTTTGGCAATTAGCATCAAACATATAATGTGTCCATTCAAATAAAGGGGTAAAGGAATTTATGCTAATATTGCTACTTTGAACAAGAATAATCAAGTCAAATAGTCCTAATCTATAAACTTTCAAACTCAAAAACAATTCATTACTTCCTAACTACAACAACAAAGAAATTATTTCCCTTCTCAATAAATAAATGCAAACCAGCAGAAATGCCAACCTCCTAGCAGAAATACACTACTTTACAAATCAACCAACCCCAAACCAAGCAAAAATTATACTGACAAATAAAAGAATATATATATATATATATATATATATATATATATATATATATATATATATATATATATTAGTTGTATTAACAGGAACTGATCTGCAATTCACAGGTCCATACCATGTTCTTGCAAAGTAACACATTTTTCCGTCTTCCACAAAATGGGTATGTGGTTGGTAACCGTATTGTCGCTTTTAGCTGCTTTTAGTGTCGCCTAAGATGAAAAAGAGCGCCTAGCTCAACTCACAACGATCCGCCCTACACGGTCCAGATTTTGCAGATTGAAGCTCAAGTATCCATGGATTCAAACCTCTTTGATTCACCACATGCTCTTGTTTTCCATATAACTTTCCTTGATGCTCGACGACACCAATTATAAGGGTTACAAGCTTCAATCGAAAATTGGAAGGGTATATCGGTGGCTTCCGATCCCCACTTTGAAAGAGGGCAATAAGCAAGCAACAACTTGCCATTATTTTCTTTGGAGTTAATTAAAAAAAAATTAAATTTTGTCAATTTTTATAATTAAATTTTAAAATTTAAATAATTATTAATTAGATTGATGTCTCGGCCCAACTTCCAATTGAAAGTTTCAAGTCAGTTATTAATAACACAAAAATTTTATTAAATTTTATAATTAAATCATAAAATTTATATAATTATTAATTAAATTTTTATATTTAAAATATAATTAATTTTAATTATAAAAATTTATCAAATATCATAATTTTTAATAAGTTAAATTTATTTTTAAACAATTTTAAAGATATATATTCCTTTAACTTAATATATTTAAAATAAATAGCTTTCCAATTGAATACATTTTTTTTTTTTTTTTTTAAATAAAATATAACATATTTAATGTTAATTTTTTTTAATTTTATCTCTTGCTTAAAAAATTTACATTGATTAAGTAAACTAAATATATATATAAATTGAATAATAAATTAAAAAAATATAACATGTAAATAAATAGAAATTAATTGATAAAAAATAATAAAATAAAATAAAATAAGATAAAATAAAAAATTTTAACATTGATTAACTTTTAAGCATAAATTTTATATATTTATTGACTCTCAGGTATCATATTGTCTTATTATGTAAATTTTTAAATTAATTTTTAAGATTATAATTAAATAATAAAAAATAATTTATTTTTTCTTAAGCGAGTTAAAGAAAAATTCCATATAAAATTATAGGAGCACATGACGTGGCCCGTGGGTGTGGTGCGCAGCCGTTTGTCAATCACGAGCCTCCTTCCTTTCTCTCTCATCAGTTCCAGATTCCAGGTCTAAAAGAAGAACCCAGAAACCAACCATACCTACAATGGTACTGTATTACTGAAATAAACCCAAAAAAGCCATGTTGAGATCATCGTTAATTCATCGCATAACACCCTTCTTAACCACTCGGATTCGCCGTAATCACAGGATGCTAAGCTCCTCTTCTGCACTTCGCGAAGCTTCTTCTCCTTCAACTTCCCCTTCCCCTTCCCCTTCTCTCGATGAAGCTATTCACCTAACTGACAATTGCGTTCGGGTAATTTTATACAATCATTGAATTTATGATTCCTTTGGCTATTTTGCTATCTGGGTTTTTTTTGTTTGATCTCTCGTGTATTTCTTATTTATTTTCCCTTTTTTTTTTTTTTGCTATTTTGGGTCCGGAGAGGAACGTCAAAGAGAACACGAGTTTAAATTACAGCTGAACGATTATAAGTTTTCTCTATCCTGGGGTTTATTGCTTTTGCTATTTTGGCTTAATTCTTCATATTCGAAAAGGAAATGAATTTAATTTCTTATTTTCTTTCTCAATCTTTGATCGTATTGGAATTGCTCCACCTAAGGATTCGAAGTTTAGATATACAACAGATGGTTGATTCTTCTGATTATGAAGTGCCATTTAATGTTTATGTTAGTTAAGTAGTTTCACCATGGGAAATTCTTTCTGTAGCTGTAAGGGAATATTTCATGAATTGGTGCTGGCTCATTTTTCTTTCTAGCATGAGCTTTAGCTGTTATCTTGATTCCGTAGAGGGTTTCATGGGAGTTGAATTTTTATTATTATATATCTAGCTTTTCCATTAAGTTGAGGATTGCCTTGCAGAGGATGAAAGAACTGCAAGCCAGTGAAGGATTGGCTGAGGAAAAAATGCTTCGCTTGGGGGTGGAAACTGGTGGATGTTCTGGTTTCCAATATGTATTTGACTTGGACAGTAAAATCAACCCAGATGACAGGTTTTTATTTCTGTGTGTGCTCTGTTGCTTTTCAGTTTCTTCTCTTTGAACAAGAAAGATATTGATGCCTAGTTTTCTTAAAATTTATCTGGAATTGCCTATTGTTGTAGAGTTTTTGAGAGAGCTGGAGTCAAATTGGTTGTTGATAATATTTCATATGATTTTGTGAAAGGGGCAACAGTTGACTATGTTGAAGAGCTGATTCGTTCTGCTTTCCTAGTAAGTTGTTTTATCTTGCCTGCTGTGCACATGCGTGCAGGAACACACACACTCACACACATTTATGTGTATGTATGATCTAGAAGGGTGAATCTACATATATACCCAAGTTTCCTTAGTTATTTTTATTTTCAATTTGAGGAAGATGGATTCGGTGAAAAATCAGAAAGCTTTGTTTCTTTCAATTTACAATTCAAGAGAAGGTGCTGGATGCTTTTCTGTGTCATTTCAGTCGTGTGCGGGTATATATATATATATATATATATATATATATATATATATATATATATATATATATATATAATCTTGGAAAAAAGGTTTATCAGAAGTTGTGAGGAGGGAAGATTAGGGAATTAATATTTCATGCCTGAGATTCTAGACTTATGAGGTTCCATAAAAATGAAATGCCGTCAAATAAATGAAACATTTCCTAGGGATGGTAGCATTAGATGTCACTGATGTGTTGTTAGAGGCAGAAAGCTAAAAAGTGATCCAGGGATGTTAGAGCTGGTATCAATGTATACCATACAAATTGGTCTTGCAAATGTGATTAAGAATCTCTATCTGGTCTGGTGACTTGCAGGATAGATAGGTGGTGGCATTTGGGCAGAGCTTTTTCCTTTTGGGCTTGGATTATTAGGCACTGAAATTTGGAGAGAATTGGTTACATGAGAGACTAGTGTTCTCTAGGTAGATGTGGCTCAATCTTTTTGGTGTATTTCTGTTTCTACTAATATCAAGAAGCACTGTGTCAAAATTTTCAGTATTTTGAACACTTGCATTTTTAGACTTTGTCAACCATATTTGTTGGCTCCCAAATGAGAGCAAGCACAAATCTTTTTAATTTTTTTGAAATGGAGTAGCTGCAGAAAGATGTGGTATTTTTTAACAATCCAAGGATGATAACATGGCTATAGCCATGATGAAGTGTTTTCAACTCAGGCATATTTAAATGCACAGTTGCATTTAAGGCAACTTGTAGTGGTTAGGTTGGATGCCTCGTGCATATCTTTGGTTCCAATTAATGATTTGACACAAACTACTTTATTCTTGGCAATTTTTCGACAATTCAATGATTTTTCTAGAATGCTTGTGTAACAGCCATTGTGGCAGGACATAAATTCTAGTTCCATGTGTAGGTGACTACAAATCCAAGTGCAGTGGGCGGGTGCAGCTGTAAAAGTTCATTCATGGTACAACAATAGTACTATCAAAGCTCCATACAGTTCCAACACAACTGAGAAGTCATCAATATTAATTTTCATCAGTGCTTATTGAATCTACTTTTAACCTGATTTTTCCCCCAGCTATCATTATAGTCTAGTGGTTGTGCCCATCCCTTGTATAACAATAATGTGATGAGGACTTTTTTGTATTCTATATTTTTTAATGATCACAACCATAGTGTAATTAATATAATTTTCACAATGTGGAAATTATTATACTGGTTTTTCTTGTCCAAATGTGGGATTGTGTTTTCAGATTATACAATTTATATTGGAAGAAGATAAATGGAGTCATCCTTTTTTGCTGGTTGGCAATGGGGCGGGTTCCATCCCAAACAGGGTGGCTATTGAGCATATGGGTGGTGATGGGGTGGGTACCTGGATCAGATTTGGGTTGGGGTGGCTTATGACTTATGAGTATAAAACTCGCCCCTGATTATATATGCATTAATATAAGCTTCCCTAATAGTAACATTATTTACAGAAATGCCATTATATATGCATGTTATCCTTCTCCCAAATTCTATCTCGAAGAGCTCCAATCAACTTCAAGCTCTTAATTTCTACTTATTTGTTCTCTCATCATCAAGTTTATTTCCATATATAAAAGGGATTTGATGCCAACATTCCTTCATCTCCTATGTTTCATCAGGTTTCTCGTTTCTTATGCTTTTTCATGTCTAAATAGCATGCTAATTTTGGGATTTTTTTTTAATCAAGTTTGGTGCATTTTCCTTGTTCTGCAGTGCCCTGCTATCATTATCTCTGCTGGATTTTCAGTTTGGTAGGTCTCTGTTTTATATGCTGCTCCGTTTGTTGTAGGATGTTTTCTTCTCAAGTCTACAGCCTCTGTGGCTTTTGCTTTTGTTCATGGCCTTTGCTTTGCTATGAGGTTGGGGTGGGGGTGGGGGCGGGGGTGGTGTTTGTTTCTTGTTAATAGGGCGGGTAACAGTTGGGGAAGTCCTACCTATGATGAGGTGGTGTATTGCCCTCGCCAATATTTAGTCGCCTTGAAAGCACGAAAACCCTTTTGTTCAAGGAACATTTTGGAAATATAAAACGTGTTTGTAGTCAAATAAACAAATATTTCATATGTTTATTACAAGGGTATCTGCGTTGTAATAGGCTTTTAGTAGCATAACGTAGCTGCAAATGCTTCCATTGGATCTCGGTAACTAAAAGATATGACAGGAAATACGTCTAAGATGATAGGATATTCCAAAATTTCACATTTCATTTATGCGGTTGATTGTGAAAATTAAATGAGTTTTAATATCAGAATAGGTAAATGGACTTAAGAGTGATGCCAGATAATGAATCACTAAAACCAAAAACCAGAAAACAAAGAGGGAGATGATCTGATTAGAAATTCAAATGATCATTGTAACCATACACAGTTTGTCCTTGTTCAATAATTCCGCAAGTCATAGTTGAAGGAAAACATGGTTTAGAAAAAAGTGTGGTGCATCCAACAAATTATATTTATTACAAAAATTGCTATCCACTACATTAATGCTGACTCCAAATCTTCAATATGGAACTTCAAAATGGCAGGAAAAAGGAGTTCCACTCATTCTTCTGATTGCCTTTGTCCTAAAACTGGAATGTCTTCATAATGCTTCTGTAATATAAGGATCACAATTCAGGTCAGAGGTAATACGAGAAATGTGCTGGAGCAGCAATTAGATATTGCAATCAGAGTTCATAAGTTGAGTTTCCCTCACGTCTCAATTGAGAATGATATTTAGAACAACCAATTCATATTTAATTAAAGGCAGTTACGCATTGCTATCTGAAACTACAGTGGAGGGAAATACACAAACAAGCAATATAACCCAAAATCTCAAATCAGTGAAATCAGGAAAATTGTTTCATCCCAAACAAGAAATAAATTTGTTTGGCCTACAAAATTGGACAATTTAGAAGGCCATCCAACATTTTCTGAAACAAATTCATGAAAGATAATTTCCCTAAAAGGCTCTTGCGTTAAATTCAAAAGAAGGATAAGTTAGAAGGGGGGATTTGTTGAAGTTGTTTCTACAATTGAGGCCTAATAAATGGAACCCTGAAAACCTTGTTTCCAAAACAAAGGCAGTGATATTACAAATTAGTCACACCACATGTATCCTTCTAATTTACCTTACTTTCAATGTGATCTCCCTCCATAAAAGCATACAACAACTAAGAAAGGTATTAGCAAGTTAACAAACTAGCTTTTCAACAAAAAATCAGAAGTCCTATAGTACTAGTAAACTGCTCTAGCTCACAAGAACCATATTCTAACTCTTGCTCAATGTTGTGAAACCAAGCACAGGGAAGATTCCCAATATTAACTGAAAACAAAGCAAAGAATGACTAAAAAAGTGGGAAAGTCTTATATCTACTTGACAAGAACACAAATTAGGAATTCTTCGGCAAAATATCATTGTTGATGTATAAGACGGAACTATATCATTTGTTTGCCCAAATGTATTGTTGTTATTAGATAAACACTGCATGTTAGCCCTCATTCCATCACAAGATATTTCCTTGGCTAATGAGCAACGGTATATATGAGTATTGATAACTGTGGAAAATTTTATATATAATTTAATGAAATATCATATGGATATATCATTAAAGTTGTTATCTGTTAAATACAAAGCTTACGCGATTTACAGATTTATATAGCAACCTTAAATAAATAAGGAATATAGGAGAGTATACATACCCCAGCATTGTTGTAATCCCAAAGCTTACGAACTCCATAATCCACAGCCTACAACCAGCAAATTAATTGCGATATAAATTGGATATCATAAGAAACTCAGGATGCATAATGTGACAGCCACAAATATTTAGCCAAATTCATTACAGAATCAGGCTCCTTAATCCTTTTGCAGACGAGCTACAATATTCAGCATGAAATCATTCGAGTTCTTTTCTTGCGCATTTGAATCTCATTATAAAATATTTAAAAATTTGAAAAAAAAAAAAAAACTCCATTAGAATACAGAGAACTAATTGAAGAAAATCTCAGCAAACAGGATTCACATATCAATCTATAACAAGTTTATGATGTGATTAAACAACCATAATATCCCAGATTTCCCATCCCAGGTTTCAAATCAACAAAGAGCACGGTCGAGCTCCGAGACACAAAATAGTATAAATAATGGAATTTAAGCACCTTAATTAACAGAATAAACACATTACCTCTCAACCACCTTTAGAAATCAAGATTAAGTTCGAGTCCAATTATAAATCAAGCGTTTGATAAAAAAAAAAAAAAGGGCTCGATTGGATGATCAAGTACAGTGAAATGAGAGATTCAGATTAAAACTCCTAATTCTTACCCGTTCACCGGCGAAAGCTCCAGCAATAACGAAGGTGACGTAGATGGAGTTGCGGCACATGATGAGCCTGTAGAGACCTTCAAAGAGGCCGCCTTGACTTCTTCGAGTGGCATACTCCATGGCTATCGCTTTCAATGTCGTGAGTCGGATCTGAGGGTCTTTGGTTTGCAGAGGGTAACAACGAGGGACAGAGATGCTGTTCGTTAACTGGGAATCGTTAATCGGAACGATGATGTGTATTGGATACCCATAGATAAAAACGGGTAGTCAGTGATCAACCCGATTAGTTAACAAAAGCTTCAGTAGTGGGGAGTTTCCATAGTAATTTTATATTTTTACAGACTAGATAACTTATCTCAACCCAATTTAACTAAGTTATTTTATTTTAAAAATTTGAGATAGACTAAATAGATTTTCTTTCTTCACTCTAAATAATTTTAAATTAAATACTTAAAAATATGTAATACTTCTAAGTCATGTTATACTATTCTCCTCCAAATCAGTTTAGGTCTACATTTTCTTTTCTTCAATACTCAACCTAATGTGCTCTACTTGTCTAACTGGATTCTCCCTTCTCTCAACTTATCCTCAATTGGCACCACTCCTACATTTTTTCTAATATTCTCATTACAGACTTTATCTGGTCTAATATGGTCACTCATTTACCTTAACATTCTCATCTCCGCAATTCTTATCTTAGACACATATAACTTCTTCAGTACCTAACACTCACTATTATATAAAATGGCCAGTCATATGGCTGTAAGTTAAAATTTTCCTTTCAACTTATTGGGAATCTTGCGATCACATAAAACTCCCATGGCACATTTCCACTTCAACCATTCAGTTTTAATCCTATGACTAACATCCTCCTCACATCCCCCATCTACTTGAAGGATTGAGCCGAGATATTTGAAGTGATTACTTTAGGGCAGTACCACTCCATCCAAACTAACTCCTCCCCTGTCACCAGTTCAGTCTTCATTGAACTTGCAATGCATGTATTATATTTTCGTTCTACTTAACTTAAAGCTCTTTGACTCTAAAGTAGTTCTCTAAAGCTCTAGCTTTCTATTGACTTCTTCTCGCATCTCATCTATCATAACTATATCATCCGCAAATATCATGCACCAAGGGATATTCTCTTGTATATGTTTCATCGATTCATCTAAAACTAATATAAAAAGATAAGAGTTTACAACTGAACCTTGGTGTAATCTAACTGAGATAGGAAAATCCCTTGTGTCCCCTCCTATTGTGCGCACAATAGTAGCTGCTCCTTCACACATATCTTTCAATACTTGTATGTACCTAATAGATATTCTTTTTTTTTCTAACACTCTCCATAAGACATCTCTTGGAACGCTATCATAACCCTTCTCCAAATCAATAAAAACCATGTGTAAATCTTTATTCACATCTCTATATTTCTCCATAAAGCTTCTAATGAGAAAGATCGCTTTCATAGTTGAACGACTTTGCATGAATCCAAATTGATTGGGAGAGATAGAAGTGTTATGACGTAGTCGATGTTCCACAACTCTCCCTCACAACTTCATAGTATGGCTCATGAGTTTAATTCTCCTATAGTTTGAGCAACTTTGTATGTCTCCCTTATTTTTAAAAATAGGTACTAAAATACTATTTCTTCATTCATCAGGCATTTTCTTTGAGTTTAGAATATTATTAAACAATTTAATTAACCATGCCACTCCCATATCTCCCAAACACTTCTACACTTCAATTGGTATTCCATTGATTCCACAAGCTTTACCCACTTTCATTCTCTTAAGTGTTCTTTTACTTCTAAAGATCCAATTCTTCTAGTATAATTCACATTCTTTTCTAATACTCTGTAGTCTATATTCACGCTATTACTGTTAGTAGTATGCCCTAGAGCATATCATTTAGTATGTATCTTGTACATATTTTTATTAATAAAAGGCATTTCCACTTTTCCATTTATATAATATATTTATGTGTAATAAAAAAGGTCCATTGATATTTTGTTAGAAATATTATTTTTAAGTTGTTAAGAATATGAATGACAATATTTCTAGCACAAAGTATCATAAATAGGTTCACAATCGAGGATACTTCATAATAAGGACATGACTTATTCAGAAAGATTGTATTTATGTTTGTTCCCAAGTTATTTATATGAGATATAAATAAGATGGAATGGTGAGTCTCATGCATATAACAAACATGATAGGCACTTATAAATGATAAGTAGGCCGAACCAGTGACACTTATGACAAGCACATGGAATTTACTCTTATCAATGTTTTGTAATAAATCATATCAGTGCATATAATCTTTAGACCTGAGATAGCACAGTTATCTTGTATATAGGTAGTTTGAGTTTGATACTGCTTTCATACTTGTACTATGTATGGGTATATGGGCATGTGTTGGCTCCTACTAGTTATATATGGAGGTAGGTGTTGATCAAGATGGAATCTGTTCCTCTAAGTAAATAGAGATAAAATCCTATGTTCATTTAATTATTCTTGATGTTTCAAGTTCTGGCAGATGAGATAGATTTATTCAGAGAAGAGTTTCTGATGAGAAAATCTTTTTAATCAAGAACTGGAATTAAAAGAGAACATAATATTCATAGCAAATGGAGTTTGACATAAACCATGACTCCAGCTTGAGTTGGGATTTTGTAACAGAGAGATTCTAGTGCATAGTAACATATGATTATAGGTTCATTTAAGGTAAACCTTATTACTAATTAGGTGGCCATGGCATGCTATGCTAGGTGTTAACCATGGTCTATGAGGTTCATAAAATGATTTAGAGAAATCATTTATGGTAAGAAAGAGTTATGATGATATTAAGAGTTGATATCATGTCTCATTGCCAATTAGTGATGAGCCTAGTAAGTCACACACATACACAAGTTATCACCTATTTAAATATGATTTAATTAATTAATTAAAGAGTTTAATTGATTAATTAAATAGGTTTGGTTTGCAATTAGTTTGCAAAGTCCCTAGCATGACTTGAAACCAAATCTAGATTATTGGATGTATAATATAAGTTAAATTTATATTTAAAGTATTTAAATATGAATTTAATTAATGAGAAATTAATTAATAGAGATTAATTAATTAATTTATATTTGATATAAATTAATTAGAATAAGAAAAATAATTATTTTGGATTGAGAACTCAAAATTAAGACACAGGGGCATTTTGGTCATTTTGCAGTGTGACACGTGGCATCATGAGATGGTGACACATGGCATAACACATAAGCTTGCCAAATATTTTTTTTAATCATGTAAGATGATTAAAATCAAGATTAAATATAGGTTTGACATTTGGCACAATGTGATTGGGTCACTTAAACCTAGAGCTAATCAAAGGGTGATATGTGGCAAGGGTTTAATGTGTTAACCTAGCTATTTAAGTGTTGTTATGAGAAAATAAAATACAACCAGCAGCCACTCCTCTCCTTTGTCACGCCACTTTGAGGCTTTTCATCTATTCTTCTTCATCTCTCATCAATTCAAAGAGATTAACCATCAATCTCTTGAATTAAGAATACTAGAAATTGTTTCTAGTGTCCTGTTTACATATCTAATCTCTTAAAAGACAGAACTTGAATTTCTAATTAGTAGAAAAAGCTTTAGAAGCTGTTCAAGGGCTGCCATAGGTGTTCTTGGTGTGGACAAGCTAGAGGGACAACATCTGGTGTCCTGAAGACGAATCTCTAAGGCGGACATGCTGCAGTGCATCAAGAGGTTAGTGTAATCGTTCTTGATTTAATTTAGGGTTCTAAAATTAATCTGATTAATTTTAAAATCTTAAATGGCAAATACAGATCCAAAAACATATTAAAAGAGTTTTAATATGTTGTTTATCATTGAAATCAAATAGATAAAAATAAATCTTGCATAATGCATGTGTCCCTAGGTGAAAATTTTTGAATTCAATGGTATAAACTTGTGTTTTTCACGCTTCCGTTCCTTCAATTACCACTTTGACTATTATTAAAGAGATCATCAAAATAATTTATCCATCTTTCTTTAATGTTATCATCTTTCACTAACATTTTTCCTTCTTTATCCTTAATGCACCTAACTTGATTGAGATCTTAACATTTCTTTTATCTCCTCCTTGCTAATCTATAAATATCTTTCTCCCCTTCTTTAGTTTTAAGTTTTTCATATAACTTTTTAAAGGCATGCGCTCTTACTGGACTAACTACCTTTTTTGCCTCTTTCTTTTCCATCTTGTATTGTTCGTATGCCTCATTATTATCACACTTAGGTAATTTCTTATACCATTCCCTCTTTCTCTTTCTTTTTTTGTACTTTCTCATTCCACCACAATCTCTCTTTTAAGGGTGGTTCATGTCCTCTAAACTCTCTAAGTACTTTTCTAGCTACTTCTCTAATATTTGATGCCATCTATATCCACATACCATTGGCTTCCACATCCAACTTCCATGCTTCGAACTCGAGAAGCTCATTTTTGAACTTCACTTACTTTACTCCTTTGAACTCCCATAACTTTTTTTGAGCTACACTATTTCTTCTAACCTTACTTGAATTATTCCTAAACTTGACATCTAAGACTACTAATCGTTGTTGACTTGTTAAAGCCTCTCTTGGAATGACCTTGCAATCCTTGCATAAAGCTCTATTTGTCTTCCTGTTTAAGAGGAAGTTAATTTGGCTTATATGTTGCCCACTTTTGAAAGTCACTAAATGCGACTTTCTTTTTATAAAGTAGGTATTCGCTAGTATTAGGTCATATGCCATAGCAAAATTCATGATGCTTTTTCCCTCCTCATTTCGGCTGCCAAAACCAAAACCTCCATGAATATTCTTATAACCTTGCCTATTACTTCCTACATGTCCATTCAAATCTCCACCGATGAAAACATTCTCTTCATTCGGTATGCTTTGCATTAGATCATCCATATTTTTCCAAAATTTTTGTTTACTTTCACTATTTATGGGGTATAAGCACTAACTATATTTATTATTTCTCCTTCTAGTACTGGCTTTACTAGTATAAATCTATCTCCTACTCTTTTCACAGCTATTACAGCATCTTTCAATGTCCTGTCTATAATTATGCCCACTTCATTCTTGTTCCTCTACTTTCCGGTAAATCACAGTTTGTACCCTGAATTACTCACTTCCTTGCTTTTCTCCTCTACCCATTTAGTCTTCTAAATGCAAGCAATATTCACCATTCTTCTTTCCAAGGTATCCACAAACTCCATTAATTTTCCTCTAAGTGATCTAACATTCCAAGCACCAACCCTGATTCTCCTCATATCTTGTTCCTTCCTAATTAATCTCCTTTTATGATATATTCTATTGTTCTCTATGTCTATCTTGTGTTATGTTCCACTATCTATTTTATTATCTATTCTATGGACTAACTTCTTTACCCACACTCATCCATGATGTGGGAACCCTTACTCATTTAACACCACACTCATCCATGATATGGAAACCCTTACTCATTTAACACCACATTCATCCATGATGTGGAAACCCTTACTTATTTAACACCACACCCAGGCGCAGGCATGGCGCATCGCTTTTGGTAAACGCCCTACATCCTTCCATATTTCTCACTACACACCGGCTTTGATGTAGTGCGTCATAAGTAGATGACGCCCCAACATTTATATCATTTGAATCCATATCATGAGGTGTGACGAAATTTTTACGTTGGTTGTCACCTACCACAATCCTCTTATTTTATCCGGGTTTGGGACCGGTTAAGCACAAACTACTTAAGTTGACTTACCAACTAGATAAATGATTAAAATTAATCAATAGTAAAAATATATAAAATATAAATGAAATGAGTTAAAATTAAAATAGCTATAGAAGCCATCCTAACAGTAATAGTACTAGTTGATGGCCAAATCGATTAATTTATTTTTATTTATTTTATAATTTTTTTAAATATATTATGTAATTTAAAAAATTATAATTAATTTAAAGAATAAAAATAAGAAATAATTAATAAAATAAGCTAATAAATTAAATTAAATTAAATTAGTATTATATAGCTCTTCTTTTTTCATAGAAAATAACTAATTGCGTGACAATGTGACATTAAGAACATAAATAAGAGAATCCATTACATTTACAAAGAGAACAATCGATGAAGTCTGAAAAGGATTTAGCCATTACAATCAAATGTGACCGAAGAGAGGACAGAATAACACAAAGAATCAATAGGCAATCGGCAAAGCTCCTTTAGGCTCCAGTAAAAGGTCGAATGCTCGCATATTGAATGTGGCATCGTTAAAATCTCAAAGAGGTACCTAACCATAAAACACAGCCCGAAGATCAGCGGCAAGCCCAGGCATCAGCCACAGTTATCGGAATCCCTTTCATCTAAAGCACTAGAACGTAGGGAAGAAGCACATGCAGGACATCCAACTCCTTCTCAGCTGAGATCATTCTGCAAGCAAAGTAAAACCATAGAAAAATTATATACAATACCAAATCCACCAATTGCACATTCCCATGATCCTATTTATTAATTTATCAGTCTATTTCGCTTAAAAAATAAATAATAAATAAAAAAAACCTGGGTAGGCCAGTCTCTGCCCCTCTCATTAACGACTGAGCCGATACGAGTCGGCCACACTTCTTGTCCGTTTATTTATCCTTTCCAAGTCGGCGCCCGTGTAATACTTTCGACTACGCTCCAATTTATTTATTTATTTTTAGATGACTTAAAGAAAAACAAAAATTGAAGCAAACTTCAACTTCTTTACTTTTCTCTGTCACTCTTCGCTTCATAAACTCTATAGTTCGATCGTCCAATTTTCTCCGATCAAACCTCGCTATTTCTCTCTCTGCAATTGTCGTCATGGATTTAGTCGACGGCAACTTCGAGCTCAGGGAGATTCAGAAACTCCAAGGCCACAACGATAGGGTTTGGAGCCTCGCCTGGAATCTAGCTGCCGGAACTGGTGACATCCGTCCGGTTTTCGCTTCTTGTAGTGGCGATAAGACCGTTCGAATCTGGGAGCAGAGCCCTTCCTCTAGCTCTTGGGACTGCAAGGTTTGTGATTTCCTATTTCCTTTGCTTCTATTTTCCTGTTTGGTTGCTGGGTAAATGTAAGTACGGAAGTGAAAATAGAGGTCGAATTCTGCTGTTTTGGAAGAATTGAACTTGATGAAGTTAAATAGTTGGATTAGGCATAGTTGAGTAGATGCTATAGTTTTCTAGTTGTTACAAAAAAAACTAATAAATAATCTTCAGTTCACCTTCCAATGAGCATTTTGTTTATAATAAAAACGATGGAACGAAGAGTGAATTTTGGATTTTAGATTTTAACATGCGGAGCATTGAAAGAATTTACACGAAGGGGATTTATCATTATATTTCTGTTTTTAAAATGTTAAAAATGCTGATCTAAATTCAAGAGGATATACTGTGAATATTCCTTCAATTAAAATTTTCACCTAAATAATGCTAATTAACTTAGCATGCTGAGTGATTAGAGATGCACTGTTAGTCCTTGACCAGAAAGGAACAAAATTTATCTCTTTCCTCTTTCTGCTGTGTGCTTCCATGAAACAATATTAACATCTGGCGCTTCATTTCAAATATGAAATAAGTGTTGCAAGTGCAAGTGAATGTGTGAGCTTACCGTTCTGCTGTTGGTTAGTTATTCAGATGAGCCAGTGAAACAAGTTCTTACTAGTACTTGTAATGTGTAAGCTTAACATTACACTGTTGCCTAGTTATTTAGCTGGCCAGGATATGAATGGTCTATCCATGAAATCTTGATCTTAATGCCTGGACTTTTATCCCACTCTATTTTTCTTTCAAAATGCGTTTCATGCTGTTTGTGATGAGAGTTGGTTGATTTTGTATGGGAAGTCATAATGATATCCTGTGATTACAGTCAGTTTTGGAAGAAACGCACACTAGAACTGTTCGATCTTGTGCCTGGTCGCCATCTGGGAAATTATTGGCCACTGCAAGCTTTGATGCGACTACTGCCATTTGGGAAAACATTGGGGGTGATTTTGAATGTGTTTCTACTCTGGAGGTATGTTTATAATTAATTGTGCTCCGTTCATGCTTCTGGAACCTCTTATTAGTTGTCACTTCTTTATCTGTTATAAGTACATAAAATGTAAATAAGAATTGCCTTTGTGCTTTTTATGGTCACTAGAAATGATAGTAAGACATGTCAATACCCTACCCACCAACACACCACCAAGCCACCCCCACCCCCAACACACCTTCTATCATTTTATTTCTGACATTCTTTTTACATTTTGTCCGGTGAATAGGGTCATGAAAATGAAGTCAAAAGTGTGGCCTGGAATGCTTCTGGGTCTCTGCTTGCAACATGCAGTCGAGATAAAACTGTGTGGATTTGGGAAGTAATGCCAGGGAATGAGTTTGAGTGTGCTTCAGTATTGCAAGGACATACACAGGATGTTAAAATGGTTAAGTGGCATCCAAATGTGGATGTTTTGTTTTCCTGTAGCTATGATAACACCATTAAGGTACCATATGGGTTAAATTTATTTCCCATCTTCAATGTTCTCTATAATATCCCTATATAGACAATTGATTGCTATTCACTCCTAAATGTTACTCACAGGTTTGGGCTGAGGATGGTGAGGGTGATTGGCGCTGTGTTCAAACCTTGGGTGAATCCAGCAAGTACTACCCTTACCTACTTAGTCTCTCATCCTACTTCCTTGCTTTTTTTTTTTTTTAATTTTCTTTTGCACACATTTGCTTTTTTTTTTTTCTTCCTTCTATGGACACATTCTTGTTCTTCTTTTTCGACCTTTTTCTTCTTAAAATTTTATCTTTCTTGCACTGTTACGTAATTGATATAATTTGGTCAATTAGGTATTGCATGAACTTGATTTCTTTTGCATGGGTAGATTTTTTTTTTTTTGTTTTTTTAATTTGTAAGCATAATGAAAATTCATTTTTGTGATGTGCTAATTGGCCTAAATAGACATGGCTTGTTTTATTTTCAGTGGTCACACTTCTACCGTTTGGTCACTTTCTTTTAATGCTGAAGGAAGCAAAATGGTTACCTGTAGGTACGTGAAACTTTTTCCCTTGTTTAGGTATTTGATTGGGATAATTTTATCTTGATGCTAAGGAATTTGATCACAATAATTTGTTCAAGTGGAGCTAAAAGAAAACTGGATTGATTTTGCAGTGATGATCTTACCCTAAAGATATGGGAGACAGATATTGGAAGGATGGTATCTGGTGATGACCACACACCTTGGTGAGAAATGTGCACTTATTGAATCTTCTACCCATGAGTGACGGTGTCCATAATGCTGTTTGAGATGTTCTATTTATGAGTAAACAAATAGGTCTAGAGATCTTTCATATTTGACACACGACAGGTTATACCTTGACTGTAATTTAGAAAAGAAAAACAAATGCTTCCATTAATTATGGATCCTTATTGTTGAAATATTTGATTTAAAGCATATGAATTTCAAGCAGTGGACTGCATGCTTACAAGAATCAGTTATGTTGCAAATAATTTCAAAGTTATCATTGACCATTTCTGTTTGTGAATAATTCAGGAATTAAAGATTTGGTCAGGACACATTGCAATCCAATTTACCGAGTCAAGTGGTATAGGGTTTATTTGCCATTGTTACAACCCTAATCCCAAATTACCAGTCTACCTTCATTTTTAACAAAAAGAAATTTAGGAATGCCTGTTATAATTCCTGAATTATAACAGTTACGTTAAAGAAAACAGGGATAGTTTTGTGGTTTTTATAGTTATTCACACTGCTTCCACTGAGTGTAAACAGTTTAAATGGACGAGAATTAAAAAGCTGGAGTACCAGATAGTCACAGAAAAGTTGGAATGGTGCAAATTACATTGGGCTCCACACACACACACACACACACACACACACACACACACATATAACGATTTTAAAAATTCTTTTCAAAGAATTAAAGTTCCTTTTTCCTTCAAATTTATGAAAATTATGCTTATTATATGTTATTATTGATTTTCTGTAGAAACAAAATAGCTTCAATTGAGCTGATGATATATGATTACGAATGGTATCCTGTTTCATCAACCAGCATACATCCCAAAGGCTCATTTTTCATTTTATGCTTCTCTTAATAAATTGCAGGCTAGTTATTTAGTTATTTATTTACCTTTTGTAATTGTGGCATGCAAATGCCTATTTGCAAACTGGAAATTGTTGATAATATGTGTTTGTGTGTGGGTTTTTTGCCCCAGGAGTCATGTTTGCACTCTCTCGGGTTATCATGATCGAACAATTTTTTCGGTTGACTGGTCAAGGTAATGAAAATTCAATTAGTTGCAATATATATTCCTGTTGCATCCTGTCCGCTGCCCCACTCCCTCACCACAACACCCCCCCCCCCCCCCCCCCCCCAAAAAAAAAAAAAAAAAAAAAAAAAAAAACTTCTCAAAATTACCTGTAATAGAAAAGTAATCAATATTTGGTCATTGAGTGCTCTTCTTTAATGGTATGGTTAAAATGGATGTATTTGGTCTTGTCTATTTGTTCAGTATCTGTACTTTCAGCTAGTTTTCTAAGTTTTTATGCTCCAAAATAAAGTAGGATGATTAAGGCCATAATTATGTTGACTGTACCATGTTAATTTTTGAACAGCAATTATAATCTTCTAGGGCTGAAATGCTAGTGTGATGTAAATGTTAGCCATACTTCTACAGAAATGATTTTGTGTTGAATGTTATCTCTACTGCTGCAGAACATTATGCATTCATCATTTATCATGTAGCTTATAAACCATGTGGGATTAAGAAACCAAAACAACAGCCGTGGATGCAAGACAGGCTGATTTTGCCCTACCTTCTTTCATTTAGAAAATGCATATAAATAATTTGGGTTTGCTACTAAGTTGGATATTTATGCTTATCCCTTTCAATTGGAAAAGGAACAGAAAGTAAAATAGTTTACAATGAGAGGCATGTCATGTGATCAAGACTTCAGTTTGTTTTTATAGGGATATTAAAGAATATCCAAGTACATATGGAAGCTTGTCTTTTTCTGCACATTTGAACTAAGATATTTCTTTCGCCTTCTGATCATGAATTGATTTTGTCTCACATATGAATGTGACAGGGAAGGCATTATAGTCAGTGGAGCGGCCGATGATGCTATTCGATTTTTTGTGGAGAGCAAAGATGGTTTGGTATTTTATCATTTCACCCTTACATTTGTTGTATCTTTTGATTCATCACCATGGAAATTGTTTATTTTTGCATTGATATTGGAGTAGTATTAGCCTTTAAATTGCTTGTGATGCACGTGAAAGTACAAGCACACGTGTGCTCCCATGTCTAGATTTTTTAAACACATACACACGCACACACATATATATGAGATGCAGAGATTGTAGTGAATAAAATCACTAGAATTGCACCTGCTAATTGTTTACATATTGGAGCTTGCAAGTAGTTGAGAAATTGGCCACAAGGATTTTGCTGTCATATTTATCCTGTTTCAATTCATTTACTTAAACAAAATTTGGAACTTGCATGCAGTTGAGAAATTGGCCACAAGGATATTGCTGTCATATTTATCCAGTTTCAATTCATTTGTTCATGTTTCATTTAGAGGATCTATCATTCATCTAATTTCTAAGCTAAATCCTGCTGTAGCAAAGCATTTGACTCGTGTGTTTGTTGACAAGGAATTGCATTCAGCATCAAGGCATAGGATGTGTAATGTCTAACCAAATGAAACAACTGTCCAACTTTCTGAGTTATGCATGTGAAGGATTATATTAGAACATGCCATGAAGGATATCATATAAAATGCACTTCACCATCATGTGTCCTTGGAAATTCCAGATTCCTTGTTTTTTCTTTGTTTCAAATTTCTATTACTGAGTTGGAGAAGATGAATTGAATTGAAAAGACTTCCTTGTGTTTCTTACAGGTTGATGGTCCTTCATATAGACTGCTGTTGAAAAGAGAAAAAGCTCATGATATGGACATAAATTCAGTGCAATGGAGCCCAGGGGTAAGTTTCTTCTGTATATCATTGATATTATATTTATGTAAAATATTTGTACTGAACTCATCAGTACGATGGAAATGATAGGTTGATTCATGGTGGGTGCTCTTCTAATAGAGCATCGATTGTATTTTATCTTTTTGTGAGCTAAAGATAAAGTTACAATGGTCTTCTAGTGATTGATGTCTTCTAGGTTCTGCGAGAATAACTGAATAAGGATTCATGTTTAGTGCTGAAAGTGGCACTTCCCTAACATTTTCCTGTATATTTTTGTTAAAACCTGACAGGAGAACCGGCTTCTTGCTTCCGCAAGTGATGATGGAACAATAAAGATATGGGAGCTGGCAACTCTTGCTGAAACATCTTTTTAAAGGTTTATGATGTTTATGGTCTGATAAAGTTGTAAAAACGCTCTTCTTCCCTCATGGCCACAGGGCCTTTTTTTTCTTGTAAAATCAAGAAATTTGATATTTATTAGGGATTATTATTTATCAGAGTGATTGTTTAGCAAAATTATTGATTATTATGGTAGATAGTGTACAATTTTGTATTCTTTTTTTTTTTTTTTTTTTTTTAAATTTTGCCAATAAGTTTGCCTTTAGTTTTGGACCCTTCTATCTCCTCTTCCCCCGCCCTATCCCTAGGGTGGCCACTGGTCTCTGTTGAGTTCCACCAGAGCTCCACATTTCAGTGGAGGCAATTCTGAGCTCAACAATCGAACCGTGTCAGCAGTTTTTAACACTTTTCGGTTAAAATTTCAGGTAGTATCAGAGTAGGTCATAATTTAAGACCTGTAAAAGCATGGTGGGCAGCCCTGAGCTTAACAATTGAATCATGTCAACAGTTTTTAACATTCTCCGAATCAAAATTTCAGTCCTGGTCGGGTCTGTCCAGTTCCATCTCCGAAACCATGGAATTGAGGCCTGATTGTAAAATTTTTGGAATTTAGTTCGACTCTAATCAAATCAATTGATTTTTTTTTTCTTTTTATTGCTTATTTGATTTGAGCCGAATTGGATTGGTTCAGATTAGATTAGATCGATATGGTTCTTGGGCTGGTTTTCTGATAGGGGATGTAATTTTATCTGGTAGTATAATTGAATCTGATGAATTATAATCACAACGAAAATTCAATAAAAAAATATTGAAATTTAATTTTATTATTACATTCAATTACATCATACCAAACCTGAAATAGAAGCAGCAGCTGTGGAGGCTGCTTTTTTGTGGCTCCGGTTCAATATCTAATCAAGCTCAGGTTCACATGGTCCACATCTCAAAACCAAGCTCAGGTGGAGTGGACACAATTCGTTCCATCTATTACAGATTTTAGTAATCTCAATTCATCTGTTAATTCGAAAATCTCATTCTTAGAAACAAAGTAATTGAATTTCATAATAATCAGGGAATAATTAAATAACCATATCACCGCCGCCCCAAGCCCCCACCCCTAAAACACCCCCCACCTCCCTCCCCAATAATGGATCAACACCTGTTTTCTATTCTTAATCTTCCAGGAGTGCAGGAAGTTCTTCTTCTTCCTTGTTCAACCAAAGCTGCACGAGCGGACATAATCCTGTTAGGCATTAAAGAAGCTTCGAACACAGAACAATCAATCCAATCCTTCAAAAGCTCCTCATGACCCCAAATATCAGGGATCCAAACACTACCTGCAGCCTCAATCCTATGTCTCTTGAGCCTTTCACGTCCACAATCATCCTGCAATAACTGTTCTTCTCTAACCGCCTTCATTGCATCATCTCCTGCCTGACGGAGTACTGGGAGGGTCGGAGTCTTTGAGGGTATGCATTTTAAATCAGTAATCTTCTTCGCATCACTTTCTTGGTAATGATGATGATGATCATAGGACAAGAAACTCTGTGTTTCAATGTGATTATTATGGATAAGTTGGTGATGAGTTTTGCTTGGTTCTAATGGAAGACAAGACTTCATTCTTCAAGTAGTCTAGGGTTTTCTTTCTTGGTTCTTGATGGTGGGTTCTGGGAGAAAGAAAAGAAGATTACACAGGATTATTGCATTGCACGGGGGTGGCTGTGAGGAGCTCAAGCCAGATATAAGATGTGAGAATAAAGCAAAGAAAATGGGTGGGGAGTTAGATTACACGTCTACCTTTAGTTGGTTGTGTGTATTGTGTTATTGGATTCCATATTA